>NC_067153.1:61301691-61601691 GCF_903995435.1 Acomys russatus
TCTTTGGATGTGATGTCTTGCCAGAGAAGCCATGTTCTAAATTAAAATCCCTCTACACACAAACACAAAATAAGTGAATAGAAACGTCTTTAAGCTGTAAGATCTGTCTTTCAGATAAAAAACAGAACAGACAACACTGGAGCAGAACTTAAGCCTCCTGATTATAAAACAACCAACTTTCTTTAGGTCTGAGCCAGCAAATCTCAAGCCAGCAATTCCAGGGGCGGGGGGAGGGAAATATCGCTTTTTAATGGTTTCATAGGAAACAGGGACTGCATAGTGTGCAAGGAAATTGATAGAACAAAACAAAAAAACAACACCTAAATCCTGAAGTCTAATTTTTTTTTTATTTAATTATTTTTATTTTATGTGCATTGGTGTTTTGTCAGGTTTCCTGGAACTGGAATTACAAACAGGTGTGAGCTGCCATGTGGTGTTGGGAATTGAATGTGGGTCCTCTGGAGAATCCGCCAGTGCTCTTAACCACAATCCCATCTCTCCAGCCCGCAGTCTATGTTTTTTGTTTTTTCCTTGAGACAGGGTTTCTCTGTGTGCTCTTGGCTGTCCTGGACTCACTTTGTAGACCAGGCTGGCCTTGAACTTAGAGATCTGTGTACCTCTGCCTCCCTAGTGCTGGGATACAGGCATGCACCACTATGCCCGGCGTAAGTATTCTTAAAACAGAATCACCATCTCTAAAAATAACTAAACCCCAGGTTCAGACCCAGGCCCAAGAAAAGGGCTAGATAACTGAAGATGTACTTATCTAGCTGGGTGGGGGTAACAGCAGCCCAGGCCTTTAATCCCAGCACTCAGGAGGCGGAGGAGACAGGTGGATCTCTGAGTTTGAGGCTGGCCTGGTCTAGAGTGAGCTCCAGAACAGCCAGGGCCACAGAAAAACCTTGTCTCAAAAAACAAACAAAAAGAAAGTACATATCTTTCTTGTTACTGTGTACTGGGGACCCAGTGCCAAAACAAACAGGCTGCATCCCCAGCCCCTGAAGGAATGTCAGAGGTGATTAAAAAGATAGAGGAGGAGATAGAGACAAGAATGAACCACACAGTACAGCCTACACCCTGCCATAGGGACAAGAATGACCTCACTGTACAGTACAGCCTACACCCTGCCATAGGGACAAGAATGACCCCACTGTACAGTACAGCCTACACCCTGCCGTAGGGACAAGAATGACCCCACTGTACAGGACAGCCTACACCCTGCCATAGGGACAAGAATGACCCCACTGTACAGGACAGCCTACACCCTGCCATAGGGACAAGAATGACCCCACTGTACAGGACAGCCTACACCCTGCCATAGGGACAAGAATGACCCCACTGTACAGTACAGCCTACATCCTGCCATAGGGACAAGAATGACCCCACTGTACAGTACAGCCTACACCCTGCCATAGGGACAAGAATGACCCCACTGTACAATACAGCCTACACCCTGCCGTAGGGACAAGAATGACCCCACTGTACAGTACAGCCTACACCCTGCCGTAGGGACAAGAATGACCCCAACTGTACAGTACAGCCTACACCCTGCCGTAGGGACAAGAATGACCCCACTGTACAGTACAGCCTACACCCTGCCATAGGGACAAGAATGACCCCACTGTACAGTACAGCCTACACCCTGCCGTAGGGACAAGAATGACCCCACTGTACAGTACAGCCTACACCCTGCCATAGGGACAAGAATGACTCCACTGTACAGTACAGCCTACACCCTACCATAGGGACAAGAATGAACCCCACTGTACAGTACAGCCTACACCCTACCGTAGGGACAAGAATGAACCCCACTGTACAGTACAGCCTACACCCTGCCGTAGGGACAAGAATGACCCCACTGTACAGGACAGCCTACATCCTGCCATAGGGACAAGAATGAACCCCACTGTACAGTACAGCCTACACCCTGCCGTAGGGACAAGAATGACCCCACTGTACAGGACAGCCTACACCCTGCCATAGGGACAAGAATGAACCCCACTGTACAGTACAGCCTACACCCTGCCGTAGGGACAAGAATGACCCCACTGTACAGTACAGCCTACACCCTGCCATAGGGACAAGAATGACTCCACTGTACAGTACAGCCTACACCCTACCATAGGGACAAGAATGAACCCCACTGTACAGTACAGCCTACACCCTACCGTAGGGACAAGAATGAACCCCACTGTACAGTACAGCCTACACCCTACCATAGGGACAAGAATGAACCCCACTGTACAGGACAGCCTACACCCTGCCATAGGGACAAGAATGAACCCCACTGTACAGTACAGCCTACACCCTGCCGTAGGGACAAGAATGACCCCACTGTACAGGACAGCCTACACCCTGCCATAGGGACAAGAATGAACCCCACTGTACAGTACAGCCTACACCCTACCATAGGGACAAGAATGAACCCCACTGTACAGTACAGCCTACACCCTACCATAGGGACAAGAATGAACCCCACTGTACAGGACAGCCTATACCCTACCATAGGGACAAGAATGAACCCCACTGTACAGGACAGCCTACACCCTGCCATAGGGACAAGAATGAACCCCACTGTACAGGACAGCCTATACCCTACCATAGGGACAAGAATGAACCCCACTGTACAGTACAGCCTACACCCTACCATAGGGACAAGAATGAACCCCACTGTACAGTACAGCCTACACCCTGCCGTAGGGACAAGAATGAACCCCACTGTACAGTACAGCCTACACCCTACCATAGGGACAAGAATGAACCCCACTGTACAGTACAGCCTACACCCTGCCGTAGGGACAAGAATGACCCCACTGTACAGTACAGCCTACACCCTGCCGTAGAAAGAACCCAGCCAGTCTCCTTATGGTTCTTCAGAGTTAATTACAACACTTTTCAATGTCACAAGCTGTACAAACTAAGGCCATTCAGACTAGTGAAATTCAGGATTTAAGAGACTCAGTCCCACGCTTGCCAAGTCTTCTTAGGTCCTTCCCCACCAACACACAAACTCCCAAGCCATACCTTTATTGTAAGGTGACAGAAATGACACCAGCACCCAGAAGGGAGCATGGAAAGGAGAGAGGGCAGGAGGAGGCGAACCGTGAAGACAAAAGCAGCCAGGAGTGTGGGAGGGGCACCAGGAGCACTAAGTCAGCTGGGCGCCTCCACACCTGCCTCAGACTCTCCCACGTGGAAGGGAAGCAGAGAAAACTCAGATTCTAGCTACTCAACTCAGCTCCCCTCCAGAATTTCCCGCCTGCCCCACTTCCTCAGCTGGAGAACCTTCAATCCCTGTCCTGTCTGCTGCTGTTCCAAGAGGAGTCGTGAAGTCGCTTGCCCAGAGGCAGGCATGGGCCTTCCTCCTTCTCAAAAGTGTTTCTCACCTGGAATGAGCCGCTCGCCTTTCCCTGTCACTACGGCAGCTCAGCTCAAACGCAGGAGAAATGTCTCCCCAAAATGGAGGCCAGATGCAGAGCAGAGCAGGCACCACGCTGACTTCAGGCAGACAGCATTGCAGGCCTATAGGTCTACCATGGTCAGCTCCAGGCCAGTGACCTTGATCTTGACCACCAGGCAGACCCTAACTCTGCCTTTCCCAGAAGCCTCAGGGGAAGGCCTGCGGTTTCATTTCCTCTCCACCTTGGCTTTTTTTCACTTCATTGAAGACAAGTTATTTCCACCGAGACCTGTTCCTGTTCTCAGCAACTGTGGCAGTTGTTCTCTCAGAGTGTGTGACAGCCAGCTACACTGCCCCAGCTGTGGGACACACAGCCCTAACAAGCCCAGCACTAGAGGCTCCTCATCTCAGATAAGGTGCAGAGCGTAAGGGCAGGAATTACTCCAAGAACCCCACAGTATTTTATCCTCACAGAACAGTTATTTATATAAATTCTTACACAGTCACATGGATATAGAATAAATCCCCAACAAAGAACAAAAGACAAACAAAAGCCAAAACACGTACAATACAATATTCAGAAAAATGCCAGGTAAACAAGATAGCAGTTTTTTTTATTAATACAATCAAACACCTAAACCATGCATATGTGAGCCATCTAGATGTGAGGAAAGCCAGCCCTTGTGGCGCACGCTTTTAATCTCAGAACTCTGGAGGCAGAGGCAGGTGGATTGAATTTGAGTTTGAGGCTAGCTTGGTCTACAGAGCGAGTTCCAGGACTCGGTATGTGGAGAGCCCTGTCTCAGAAGGAAGACAGACAGACAGACAGTCAGATGACAGGAAGGAAGGAAGGAAGGAAGGGAGGGAGGGAGGGAAAAGGAGGGCCAGGGATGCAGGTAAGTGGGAGAGCACATGTCTAGAATAAAGGAGGCTTTGGGTTAGATCCAAGCACTGTTGGAGAGGGCGGGGGGTGTAAGAAAGGAGGGAGGGAGGAAACAGGCGGGAAATGAAACAGTAACTTACTACATTGGACAGAAAGTCATTGACATAACTTTATGCCAGGCACAGTCTGTAATCCCAGCACTCTGGGCGCCAGAGGCAGGTGGATTTCTGTGAGTTCGAGGACAGCCTGGTCTACAGAGAGTCCAGGACAGCCAGGGCTACATCTCAGAAAAAAGGGGGAGGTTAGATAGGTCTTGAGGATCAAGATAGCTCAGTGGGTTATGGTGCTTGCTTCAGAGTCAGTTGACCTAAGTTCCAGCCTAGAAGGCCACACAGTGGAATGAGAAAACCAGCTCCTTAAAGCTGCTGTCCGACCTCCACACATACACACCACAGCACAATACACACAGGCATAGATAGACACATAGACACACACACACACACACAGAGACAGACAGACAGATAGATGTACACATGCACGCACGCATACACAAAAGCAATGTTTTAAAAAGTGCATAGGTAGCCGAGCATGTGGTGGCACACACCTTTAATCCCAGCACTCAAGAGGCAGAGGCAGGCAGATTGCTGTGAATTTGAGGCCAGCCTGGTCTACAAAGTGAGTCCAGGACAACACAAAGAAACCCTGTCTCAAAAAACAAAACAAAACAAACAAACAAAACAAACAAAAAAAAACTGCATAGGTCTCAATGGCCTTAAAAAAGTATTTATCTTTTGGCCCAATAATGTCACTCGTAGAACTCTATCTAAGGCAATAATCAGAGATGAAGACTATTATTAGTGCATAGGAAATTAATCACAAAACAAAATAGAGATGAAAGAAAAGTACAAGATAACATAGTAACAAAATATTCTACTGTGGAGTACCATGTAGCCATAACATCATGATACTAAGAAATTTTTGTTTGTTTTTGTTTTTCAAGACAGGGTTTCTCTGTGTAATAACCCTAGCTGTCCTAGACTCGCTTTGTAGGCCAGGCTGGCCTCGAATTCACAGCGATCCACCTGCCTCTGCCTCTTGAGTGCTGGGATTAAAGGCGTGCACCACCATATCCGGCACTAAGAATGTTCTAAAAGTTAGAAAATGCAGAGGCAGACGGATCTCTGTGAGTTCGAGGCCAGCCTGCTCTACAAAGCAAGTCCAGGACAGCCAGGACTATAAGAGAAACCCTGCCTCAAAGGGGGGTGGGGGGGGGGGAGATGGGACTTTCAAATCAGAATTAGCTCAAAGTTTTCTTCAGCTTCTGGTCGGGTGGTGGTCATTAAGTTACCGCTTAGTCCCCTTCCATGTGGGGAGTAAACACTTACCACACGGGGCTGTGGTGCAGATTTAATGAAAACAGGGTCTGCTGTGCACTAACTGAAGAAGCTCACCTCCACAGTGAGTCACATCTGAGGTCACTTGTATTCCCCAAAAAGAGTTTGAGGTGCAGAAATCTAAGGAAGGTAGCTACCCTGTGCTATGTACCTGGTCATAGGATATGCCCGCTCTTGTCAGCTGACGGCTTCCTACACCTCACTGCATTTATAGAACACACACATACACCACACACACCGGAAAACACTCTGGCCGGGGAAGTTGTATCAGCGCTGAGTCAAGGCCACGGACTCATGATCTGACCCACACAGACCCAGAGCTTGAGGTCTGATTTGCTCAGAACATTGATCCCAGGAGTCCCAACTGAGGCCTGTGCCTTAAACCAGGTGCTCCCTATCCACCACGTGCATGTCCACCACAGGTGTGAAGCTACTGCTGTCTCCTTCTTCCCAGGGCCAGCTGAGGTTGCCCTTCCAGGTGTGCCCTGAAAGCTGGGATCCTCTCTAACTTCCCGTGGAAACACCTCTTTGGAACACACACCCTGGACTCTCGTTGAGGCCAAGCTGGTGCCAATGAGCTGATGGCAGCAGGCTCTTCGCGTTGCGGAGGCCAGGATCTCTAGACAGCTCCACCGCTGCCAACAGATCTAATCTTCCTCTTCCAAGGCAGATGAAACCCAGTAAGGCTGCTAAGTCTACAACTCAAGTCGTCAGCCCTCCGGGCCATACCAACAATAAACAGAATTACTGCCATCTCTTTAAGAGTTCTTTGGGGGAAACGAACAGCTATTTCCCGAAGTGTTCAAGTTTCTCTCTCTAAAGCTTCACGTCCGTTCCACACACGGTCCGGCTCCGTTTCAGTCATACCTGCTAGCCTCTCTATTCACAAAGCCGCTCACATCAGTGCCCAACTAAGTCCCAGAGCAAAGGAGAATCCCAAAGTCAGCTCTGAAGTTCATCTTTACAGACCATCCCTTTTGAAACCACAGAAGGACTACAAAGAACCACGGGCAATGGAACACAAACCAGTCACCAAAACTTAACATAAACCGAGAGAGAGAGAGAAAAAAAAAAGTCAGGCTGGATGGTTTGTGTATTGTTTCAATTGGGAAAAAAATTGCCTAGTCCAATGGCTTATCCACACGTTTCAGCCTAGGCGAGTCCACTTAGAACTTAGCAGGACGCCTGCAGGCGGTTCTGAAATAAGTAGAATGGTATCGCTCCTTATTCCACCCCCCAACCCAAGAGCAGCCAGACCCTTCTCCGTTCCCCCTTTTTCCGCCCCCCGAAACATCTGGTCTGGACGCGAGACCCACTCTCACGCGGGAGGGAAAAAGCCTAATTTGGGCTGGGGACTCAACAGCTTCCGAAATCGTTCCACCAGCGAGGTCCCGGGAATGGAATTCCGGCAGCGGACCGGGAAGTCCGAGGGAAGCTGGGAGGAGTCTGGACCTCGGGTAGGTCCGGGGCTGGGGGACCCCCTCTTCCCCGACCCCCGACGGGCCTTTCCGAGCACCCGAGCCGGGTCGAGCGTTGACGGGGCTGCGGGGGTGGGCGGGACCCGGCGGGGGGTGGGGAGCGGCGGGAAGGCAGCGGCGCCCGTCTCACCAGCACTAGGGCGAATCTCTCCTCCAGCTCGCACGGCTCGGGCATCGGCGTCTTGCCGGGCGGCAGCAGCAACGGGACGGAGGGCGGCTCGCCCGGGCCGCCGTCGGTGCTCTCCAGGTTGCCCATCGCGGCGGGGCCTCCTCCGGGCCTCAGCTCTCCACCTCCTCGCCAGGGCCCTCTGCCGCTCCGACCTGGCTCCTCCCTCAGCGCCCGCTCCCCAGCCCCGATTCCTCCGCCCCTCAGGGGGCGCCTCGCAGTCCGGCGGGCGGCGGCGGCGGCGGCGGCGGCAGCGGAGCGCTCGACGCGCTGAAGCGCGCCTTATTCATGCAGGCCACGCCCCCTCCCACCGCCCCGCCCACGGCTAACTGACAGCCGCGCCACCCAATCACAGAGCCCCTGGCCGTCGGCGGCTTCGCGCCTGGCTGCGAGCGCGCCCTGGTGGCCTGGGTGGGCATCCAATCCAGGATGCAGGCACAGGGGGCAGACCGCAAAGTTAACTGCAAAGACAATTGGAAACACTAGGGAGACCACCATCTGTAACTCACACCTCTAATTCCAGCACTGGAGAAGCTACGGCAGGAGGACTGCTTAAATTTGAAAACAACATGGGCTACATAGCAAGACTCTTGTCTCAGAAAATAAATAATAAATAAATGATTACTGTGGGGGCTGGAGATGGCTCAGCTGTTAAAAGCCCTTCCAGAGCCCCCGGGTTCAATTCCCAGCAACCGCATGGCTGGGTCAACTGTCTCTAATTCCATTTCGAGAGAATCCAACACTCACACAGATATACACGTGTAGGCAAAACACCAACGCACATTAAATTTAAAAAAAAAGATTACTGTGACCTAATCTCTATGCCAGGTCTGGCTCACAGAAGGCTTTTATTATCCAGTGGTGGGATCTGTTTTCTGCAGACCTTCCTTAAAGCTCCTGGAGCCTCTTTTTTTTTTTTTTTTTTTTTTTTTTTTAATGATCTATTTATTATGTATACAATGCTCTGCCTGCTTGTACACCTGCATGCCAGAAGATGGCACCAGATCACATTATAGATGGTTGTAAGCCACCATGTGGTTGCTGGGAATTGAACTCAGGGCCTCTGGCAGAGCAGTCAGTGCTCTTAACCGCTGAGCGAGCCATCTCTCCAGCCCACTCCCGGAGCCTTAGGCAAACTATTTCTTCTCCAGGCCTCAAGTTCCTGTACAATGCAAATGATAGAGCACACAAATACCATAGCTAGAGGAAGTTAGACTATGGGACCGGCTCGGGTTTGGTGGAAAGTGGTGTGTTAGGGCCTTCCGCTGCCCACACCCTGCAGCTCTGCTGGAACTGAAGTCTAGTGGCTCACCGCTAGCCCCTGGTGCTCTCCTAGACTGCGAGTGTGGGGAGTAAATGCCTGCTTTCAGGACAGGTCAGGAGATTCGGTGTAGGTCATCCATGCCCTTTCCTGTTCCTGGACTTGGCGTTAGGAAGAACGGGATTCCATTTAAAAGAGACTCGTGAGGGAGATGTGTTTGAACCAGGTGTCTGGGGAGGAGGGAGGCTTCTTGCAGACAGGCAGAGACAGGTGAGAGACACTTAGAATTATTGACAAGCACAGGTTCACTGGGCTGGCATGAAAATGAAGGACAGAGAGCCAGGCATGGTGGCAAACGCCTGTGATCCCAGCACTCAGGGAGGCAGAGGCAAGCAGGTTGCTGTGAGTTCAAGGCCAGGACAGCCAAGGCTACACAAAAAAACCCTGTTTCAAAAAATAAAACAACAACAACAAAGATAGGAAGAAAACAGAGGAAGGAGAATGGCTATGCTCTGGCTTGTCACCACTGACGAGGTGATGGACATCTGTCATTTCTGTTGACCTTTGTCCTCCTTCTCCTGGTGATGCCCCATTTTCTCTTAGGGAACCACTAGTTCCTGTTCTCAGCTGAAGTGGAGCTGGACGATACCCCTATCAGGCAGCAGGACTTGACCCAGGACTGCCCAATTTCAGAGGCTGCCAATTGACCTAAGCCCAGCTCACTGCAGAACTACTCAAGGCTTTTAACAAAGAGTCAGGAAAGAGACTCTGTCCTTTGGGCTTCTGGACTGCTAGCATGTCAACCCACAGCTAGCTATTCTTGCTTGCCTTACCATCACTCTGTCACTCCCAAACCTGCCTGAGAATGAAACCAGCGCATGGAGAGGAACCGCTGAGAGGTCAAGGCAGAAATTCAAACATACCGAGAAACTGGATCTGACCTCTTCCGAGTTATCACCCAAATATTTTAGTCATTCATTCAACAAGTATTTATTGAAAAATGATTATATGTCAGCCAGTGTTCTGAGCACCGAAGATACATCTGTGAATGAAAAGGGTTACTCATTTACCATGGATACTTAATACTCAAGTAACTTGTGGCAGAAAGAGAAGCTTGACAGGACAGCCAACAGCAGGTGTCATCCCTGCGTGGTCCGTCTTCTAACGTTGACAAACCAACCAAACTCATATCTTCCTCTTCTCCTTCCCTACTACCCTAAACATGCCCCAATTTTTGAAAATATATGCTTTGTTTTTATTTATGTGTCTGTGTCTATATGAGCACAAGGGTGTTGTTTTAAATAAAAAGCCCAAATGTTCTATTTTACCAAGAAAGACTCAGGAGCCAGATGCTGAGGTGAAAACCTGCTACCTAAGAGAGGCAGAGAAAGCACCCAGCTGACCTTCCTACTCAGCTCACACCTGATGGAAAAGGCACAAAAGGCTCACTTGCTCCGCTGACAGCCCAGGAGAAAAACGCCAAAAGACCCCAGGCCAAAGGCTTGTTAGCTCAAAGCCTAAAAAAAGCCAAGGAGCCAAGGAGCTAAAAAGCCCAAGAGCTCCTTCTGTTTCCACATGCTGTCTTTTTTTGTTGTTGTTTTTCCAGACAGGGTCTCTCTGTGTAGCCCTGGCTGTCCTGGACTCACTTTGTAGACTAGGCTGGCCTCAAACTCACAGTGATCTGCCTGCCTCTGCTCACCATAAACAGAAAGTTTTTGGATTAAAAGTGTGTTAGGGCTCAACCTCAAGAGACAGAGATTTACAGTTCCGGATCTCACGAATCACAATGGGATCAAATCTCCTGCAACACTAGGGCACCTGGGGAAGCCAGAAGCAGGCGTCAGGTCCGCTGGAGCTGGAGTTACAGGAGGTTGGGAGCCACCTGACGCGGGTGCTGGGATTGAACTCGGGTCCCCCAGAAAAGCGGAAGCTCTTAACCACTGAGCCATTCTCCAGCCCATTTCTTGATTTGAACAGACACTTCCAGACAGAGACATGATGATAAAACATAGACACATAGTAAACAAAAATTGAGAGTTCAAGAGGAGAAATGAATCACTATTCATTAAGTAACATGCAACAGAAAGAAAAACTTGACAGGGTGCCCAACAGCAGTTCCTCACCCCTGTGTGGTCTCTTAGTCCTGCTTACAACCATTTTTTTTCCTTCTGGTGTTGAGATATAGATAGAGAGATAGAGAGATAGATAGACAGACAGACAGATATCCAAACCTTAATGTCTCTTTATCCCGCTTTTCCTATCTCACCTACCTCCAGTCGTTTAGATGAACCCTTTTCCTCAGCCAGAGTGGTCCATTTGTTCTAGAGAGTAAGGAAGGCCCGGTGACGAGCTGGCGTCTGTCTTCCAGGTGTTCAAAGTTTGGAAGAAACCTAGTAGCGTCGCAGAGTAACCTTTACAGAACAGTGGGACAAATGTTGCAACAGGACCATGTACAAAGCGCTCCTGAGGAAGCCGAAGGCCAAGCCCTCAGGGAGAAGATCGTGGTTAGGCCAGGAAGGCAAGAGCCATGGAGACAGAAGGAATGCTGCCCAGGAGCAGGGAGAGGCCTTGTGGGAGCACAGGAAAGCAGCTACAAAGGAATGCATGCGGGAGTTTCACCAGGCCAAAAGATAGAGTGTGGCAAGCATAGAAGGCAGGTCGGATCCCTCAAAGGGGAGTCTCGTCCAGCACTGAAGAAGTCACGCTCTGTTCTGTAGCTAGTCCTGCCCAGGTCAGGGTGGGTCGTGTGCTCGAGGCGAAGTCTCCCTGTGTGGCCCAGGCTACACTTGAGCCTTGTGTCATCCTCTTTCTTGCCTTAGCTGCCCAAGTGCTGCGATTCCAGGTGTTGGCCACTACACTCAGTTCCTGGACAGCCTTTGAGTATGCTCCTTAGCAAGGTTTCCATAACGGCACTTCAGATTCCAGAAAGGTCTACAGAAACAGCAAGAAGGAGAATGGAGGGAGGCTGAACCAAATCAGGGCAGGAAGACCAAACAGAAGGTGAAAACAGTCCTAACTAAATCAACTCCAGTTGGTTAACTATTAGATAAAGAATGGTAAGAAATGTTTTATAATTTTTAAATGTAGCCGGGCACAGTGGCCCATGCCTATAATCCCAGCACTCGGGGAGGCAGAGGCAGGTGGATTGCTGTGAGTTTGAGGCCAACCTGGTTTGCAAAGTGAGTGAGTCAAGACAGCCAAGGCTACACAAAGAAACCCTGTCATGAAAAACCAAAATAATAATTATAATAATTTTTAAATGTAACTTTATTACTATGGATGGAAGGTGTGTGTGTGTGTCCCATGACCCACATGGAGCTGGTTCTCTCCACCACCTATGTGTGCTCTGGGGATTGAACTCAGGTCAATAGTCTAAACAATCTTGCCAAAGCCATGTGTTAAAATATATACGTATGAGCTGGGCAGTGGTGATGCACCCTTTAATCCCAACACTTGTGAGGCAGAAGCAAGTAAATCTTTGAATTCAAAGCCAGTTTGGTCTACAGATTGAGTTCCAGGACAGCCAAAAAAAAAAAAAAAGTATGTATGTATGTATGTATCTGTAGCTAAAGAGATGGCTCAGTGGTTAAGTTTGTAGCACCTATGTTAGGCAGCTTACAACATAAATAAATAAATAAATAGGCCTTTAAGCTGAGTGGTGGTGATATACACCTTTAATCCCACCATTGAGGAGGCAGACGCCAGGTGGATCTCTGTGAATTTGAAGCCAGCCTGGTCTACAGAGCTAGTTCCAGGATAGCCAGGGCTACACAGAGAAACCCTGTCTCAAAAATACAGTCAATGGGTTGGGGATTTAGCTCAGTGGTAGAGCACTTGCCTAGTAAGCACAAGGCCCTGGGTTTGGTCCTCAGCTCTGGAAAAAAAAGAAAAAGAAAAAGAAAAAGAAAAATTAAAAAAACAGACACCAAAACCCTGCAGATAAAATGCTCCCTCTTCCTCCCCCTCCTCCTCCCCCTCCTCCTTCTTCTGGATAAATTCCTCTCATGCATAAAAACCAAGTTTAAAGATCACCTCTTTCATGACTTCTCTACCAAAAATGGTTAAGGACATGCCTGTGACCATGCAGCGTCCTGACATGCCTCTTGTATCATACCATGACGTCTTCAGGTTGTGTAAGCTCCTCAGGACAGGACGGTATTTCCTTGTCTAGCTAGAGTGTCAGTCAGTGTGGGCTACATGCTCACAAACCAGTGAGCAATCCCTGCATTCGTCTCTTTCTACGTGATGGGAGGCCTTGTGTTCTTTGTCACTCTTCCCACATGCAAGGTGACTACCAGCTTGTATCATTCCTGATTCAGTGTAGGAAGCAGAATCCCTGCAAGTGGTTTAAGGTCAGGGAAGTACACACACGTGCGCGCGTGCGCACACACACACACATGGACGGAGTACTTTTTAAACCCTTTAGAGCCAGGCATGGTGCCACAGGTCTGTAATTCCAGTACTCAGGAGGCAGAGACAGGCAGATCACTGTGAGTTCGAGGCCAGCCTGGTCTACAAAGCAAGGCTAGGGACAGCCAAGGCTACACAGAGGAACTTTGTCTTGGAAAAAACAAACAAACAAAAAAAATTTTTTTTTATAAAAGTCCAGAGTAGCTGAGGTGGGCTGGAATGATTTGTAGAATACTCCAGAAATATTTCTAGAGAAATACTACAGAAATTCTTTACCAAAAAAACAAAACAAAACAAAAAAAACAATTGCTCCTTCTGCCAGTGGGGGATGGAAAGCAGCCCCCCACACGCCCCGAGGTCTCCGCTGATGACTGGGTCTGAGAATATGGAGGTGCAGCTGTAACCCAGGGGCCCTGTAGCTCTATGGGGACACGGCCACTGCTGCTCCTGATGGAACCAGTTCTCAATATTCACATGGCTGCGACTGCCACCGAGTCACCAGCATAGACATTGGTGTCTCCACTGCCCTTGCTTGTGAAGTATTCAAAGGAGCAGGATCGTGTCCTTTATGTCACTTCTGAATCTGATCCAAGCACACGTGACTGGTTGCCAGTCGGTCTGAGGGACAGTGTGCTAAGCACACGAGGTGATAGGAGTGCACGGGGAACGACCACCTGCAAGGCCACCTCTCATTTCACTGTCTGCACCTGGGTCTTTTCCTCTGCACTGATGCCCTTGCCTTTAATCTCATGGCTGCTGCGTCAGTCAGTGTCTGCTGCTGGCCTGTAGTCTGTCCCTCAGGCTGTAGTATGTCCCTTTCTATTTCCTAGATTTGGAAGAACATTTTAGCTCTGATTCCAAATGTGCAATCTATAAAAGAATAATATATTGGTATTTACTATAATTACAAATTAGCCAAACCTGGTGGTTCCTAGAAGCCAGCCATGGCTACAAAAATGATACTCTCACTCAAAAAACAAACAAACAAACAAACAAAACCCCAAACAAAACAAAACACAAACAGCTTTTTCCCCCTCTAGGAATTCAGCCCAGAGACCTCAAACATACTACGTATAGTTTTCTTTTTAATGACTCAGGGTTTTTGTTTTTTGTTTGTTGTTGTTGTTGTTGTTGTTGTTTTTGTTTTATCTTTATCTATGTATCTATCTATTTTTATTTAATTTACTTATTTTTTCCCAGGCAAGATTTCTCTGTGCAACACCTCTGGCCATCCTGGAACTGGATATGTAGACAAGGCTGGCTTTGGTCCACCTGACTCTGCCTCCCAAGTGCTGGGATTAAAGACATGTCCCACCACTGCCTTTAGCCAAGCGTGGTGGTGCACGTCTTTAATCCCAGCATTCAAGGAGGTAGAGGCAGGTGCATCGCTGTGGTTCAAGGCCAGCCTAGTCTACATATCGAGTTCCAGGACAGCCAGGGTTACACAGAGAATCCCTGTCTTGGAAAAAAAAAAAACACACACACACACACAATGAAAAGCAAGGCACGCAACTCAATGTTAGCACTTTTGCCCCTTGCCCAACATGCACAAGGCCTTGGTTTTGAATCTAGCACCATAAAAACCAAAGACCTATTTAGTCCACTTACAATGAGCTAACACTGCAAATCTAAAAATTGAAAGTCTGACTGTACCGTTAGTGAATCTATACAGAAAGAAGTTAAACTTCTGGGACCTCCTTGTGTAAAAGTGTAAAATGATACAGCCCCTCTGGGGAAAGTGCTTGGTGGCTGCATAGAAGCTAAATATATGGGGCTGGAGGGATGACACTGAGCTTCAGAGCACCTGTTACTCTTGCAGAAGACTTGGCTCTGTTCTCAGGACACATGGTGACTCAATAGCCTCTAACTCCTTTCAGGGAAATCCTCTGCCCTCTTCTGCCCTCCATGGGTACTGCATGCACATATATACATGTAAGCAAAACACACATGTACATGTATATATACTAAATATATATATTTAATGTTAAAAGAAAATAGTAGGGGCTGGAGAGATAGCCCAGAGGCTAAAAATCTTTGGCTACTCTTGCAGAGGGCCCAGGTTCAGTTCCCAACACCCACATAGTGGGGTTATCAGTTACTTTTCTATTGCTGTAATAAAACACCATGACCAAAGCAACTTCCAGAAGGAGTTTATTTGGGCTTATACTGGGAACTAAGTACTCAAACATCTGAGCCCACAGGGACAGTCCTATTCAAATGCCACTTTCGCCCGGCTGTGAGTTTAAGGCCAGCCTGGCCTACAAAGAGAGTCCAGGACAGGCAAGAGTAACACAAAGAAACCCTGTCTCGAAAAACCCAAAAAAACAAAACCACTTTGGCTGGAAACCATCTGTAACTCTAGTTCCAGAGGATTCAAACGCCCTTTTCTGGACTCCTCAGGCACTGCACACAGGTGATACACAGACACACAGGCAGGCAAAACATGCATACACTGAGTGAAAACAAGGGTCTTTAGAAGCTAAGCATCTATCTTTCATAGAATACAGTCGTTTGTCTTTGTTTCATCTGTTTTGGTTTTGGTTTTGGTTTTGGTTTTGGTTTTGGTTTTTCGAGACAGGGTTTCTCTGTGTAGCCTTGACTGTCCTGGAACCTGGAACTCACTGTGTAGACCAGGCTGGACTTGAACTTACAGAGATTCACCTGCCTCTGCCTCCCAAGTGCTGGGATTAAAGGCGTGTGCCACCACCGCCCAGCTTGTTTTGTCTGATATTGACCCAAAAGAAGACATACATACATATGCCCAAAGACTTGTAACTGGAGGGATGTGAATCCTGGTATTTGATCACAGAGCCAGGCAGGTCTCTCAGCCTGATCTACACAATCAGTGTCAGGGCAGCCAGAACTCCATACTGACACTGTCAGAACAAATAAACAAAACAACATCTGGGAAAGATGCACAAGTCCTGCCAGGCAGTGGTGGCGCATGCCTTTAATCCAGCACTCAGGAGGCAGAGGCAAGCGGATCGCTGGGAGTTCGAGGCCAGCCTGGTCTACAAAGAGAATTCCATGACGGCCAGGGCTACACAGAGAAACCTTGTCTTGAACCACTCCCCCCAAAAGATGTACAAACCCACCAATAGGTGAGGAGATAAATATCTCCTGTCATCCATATAGTAAAGCAGTGGACGCTGTGCTATAGCACAGCCGAATCGTAAAACAGTCCTGCCCAGTCAAAGAGGCCAGTCAAAAAGTGAGTATGCTGCATGGTTCCACTTACATAAAATCCGAAAACCATCCAAATTAATCTATCGTGATAAAAGCACACCAGCGATTGCCTGGGGTCGAGGAGGATGGAGGCAGCAGGGTTTACAAAAGGGTGTAGAAATGCTGGGGGCATAGGGCCATGATCATATTCCCGGTCAAAATTCACAAAACTCCAGTTTACATATATTTTATGCTTTTCTATGTGTTCATTATGCCTAAATAAAACTATTTTTTTTTTTTTAAGGAAGCTGGGATGTGGTGGCTTATATCTTTAATCCCAGCACCCAGGAGGCAAAGGCCAGCCTGGTCTACAGAGCGACTTCCAGCACAGCCAGGGCTACACAGAGAAACCCTGTTTTGAAAAACAAAAACAAAAAGGAAGGCAGAGTGATGTTCATTATTTTGTGTTTGAGAAGGGAGGGTATGTGGTGTGTGTTATGTGTGTGGTGGTGTGTTGTGTGTGTGTGGTAGTGTGTTATGTGTGTGTGGTGTGGTGTATGTGTGTATGGTGTGTGTTATGTGCGTGTTATGTGTGTGGTGGTGTGGTGTGTGTGTGCGTGCATGGTGTGTGTGTGTGGTGTGTGTGTTATGTGTGTGGTGGTGTGGTGTGTGTGTGTATGGTGTGTGTTATGTGTGTGGTGGTGTGGTGTGTGTGTGTGTGCATGGTGTGTGTTATGAGTGTGGTGGTGTGTTATGTATGTGTATGGTGTGTGTTATTGTATGGTGGTGTGGTATGTGTGAGTGTGTGTGTGTGAGTTTGTGTGTGGTGTATTATGTGTGTGGTGGTGTGGTATATGTGTGTACATGGTGTGTGTTATGTGTGTGGTGGTGTGGTGTGTGTGTGTGTTTGTGTGTAGTGTGTTATGTGTATGGTGGTGTGGTGTGTGTGTGGTGTGTGTGTGTGTGTGTGGTGTGTGTGTGTGTGTGGTGTGTGTTATGTGTGTGGTGGTGTGGTGTGTGTGTGGTGTGTGTTATGTGTGTGGTGGTGTGGTGTGTGTGTGTATGAGTTTGTGTGTGGTGTGTTATATGTATGGTGTGTGTGTGTGTGTGTGTGTGTGTGTGTGTGTGTGTGTGTGTAGCGTGGGGTGCTCCTAGGGCCTTATGCCATGGAGCTAGAAGAAGAAGAAAAGTATGAGTTCCTAGAAACAGTGAAGGAGCTGACCTGAAGCTCCGCCAGGACACGGGAAGAAGCTGCTTACTCATGAGAATGACACATCTATGATAGCTTCTTTAGAAAACTCCCTAAATGGCCAAGAATGACCTCGAGGGGCTGGAGAGATGGCTCAGAGGTTAAAAGCACTGACTGCTCTTCCAGAGGTTCTGAGCTCAATTCCCAGAAACCACATGGTGGCTCACAACCATCTATACTAAGATCTGGTGCCCTCTTCTGGCAAATAAATTTTTTTTTTTTTATTAATTTATTCTTGTTACATCTCAATGTTTACCCCATCCCTTGTATCCTCCCATTCTCCCCCCCCCCCCATTTTCCCATTATTCTCCTCCCCTATGACTGTGACTGAGGGGGATTACCTCCCCCTGTATATGCTCATAGGGTATCAAGTCTCTTCTTGGCAACCTGCTGTCCTTCCTCTGAGTGCTACCAGGTCTCCCCCTCCAGGGGACATGGTCAAATGTGAGGCACCAGAGTATGTGAGAAAGTCATATCACACTCTCCACTCAACTGTGGAGAATATTCTGACCATTGGCTAGATCTGGGAAGGGGTTTAAAGTTTACCTCCTGTATTGTCCTTGGCTGGTGCCTTAGTTTGAGCGGGACCCCTGGGCCCAAATCTGCCTATCATATTGTTCTACTTATAGATTTCTAGGACCCTCTGTATCCTTTTATTTTGCTATTCTCCCATGCATCTCTCATTTAGAGTCCCAATAGGATGCCCTCCCCTCTGTCCCAGTTTCCTGGTAAGTGAAGGCTTTCGTGGGACATGCCCCTTGGGCTAGTATGCAGATATAAGTGAGTATATACCATTTGAGTCTTTCTGCTTCTGGGTTAACTCACTCATTATGATCATTTCTAGCTCAATCCATTTATCCACTGGCAAATAAATCTTAAAAAAAAAAAAGAGCCGGGCATGGTGGCATGCACCTGTAATCCCAGCACTAGGGAGGCAGAGACAGGTGGATCACTGTGAGTTCGAGGCCAGCCTGGTCTACAAAGTGAGTGCAGGACAGCCAAGGCAGGCTACACAGAGAAACCCTGTCTCAGAAAAACAACAACAGAAACAACAACAACAAAAAAGCAACAACAACAAGAATGGTGGCTGCAGGGCATAGTGGCATATGCCTTTAGTCCAGCACTCCGGAGGCAGAGGCAGGGTGATTGCCAGCAACCACATGGTGGCTCACAATCCATCTATAATGAGATCTGGTGCCCTGCGGGTGTATATGCAGGTAAAGCACTATATATAAAATAGTAAATACATCTTTTTAAAAAAAGAAAAGAAAAGAAGAAAAGAAGAGAAAAGAAGAAGAAGAAGAAGAAGAAGAAGAAGAAGAAG
Source organism: Acomys russatus (assembly GCF_903995435.1). Classification (NCBI taxonomy): domain Eukaryota; kingdom Metazoa; phylum Chordata; class Mammalia; order Rodentia; family Muridae; genus Acomys; species Acomys russatus. The sequence continues at coordinate 61,320,422 of NC_067153.1, forward strand.
AAGAAGAAGAAGAAGAAGAAGAAGAAGAAGAAGAAGAAGAAGAAGAAGAAGAAGAAGAAGAAAAGGACATGCCTAAGAAAAAAAAAATGACCTTAGGGGAGCCATGGTGTTCTGACTTACTGGAGGTTAAGTGTAGACTAGGACCCCCCACCACCACCAATTGTCCTGAACTGGCCCTTGCTTGTCTTTTCTGTCCTGGTGCTACACTGAGATTTCAAGCTATTTTGTATCTTCTGTGCTCCACGCCCTGCTCCCTAACTTCAGAAATACTGACCCTGGGGGTGGAGGGATGGCAGGTGGTTTAGGCCCTTCTGCTGAGGACTGGGGTTACTTTCTCAGCATGGCAGCCCATACAACTGCCTACAACTCCAGTTCCAGGGGGTCACGCTCTCTTCTGACCCCTGTGGTACCAGGAACACATTTGGTATATATAATACATGCAGACAGACACTCATACTCATAATTAAAAAAAAATTGTTTTTGTTTGTTTTTCAAGACAGGGTTTCTCTGTGTAGCCATGGCCGTCCTGCACTCGCTTTGTAGACCAGGCTGGCCTTGAACTCACATCAATCTGCTTGCCTCTGCCTCCCAAGTGCTGGGATTAAAGTCGTGCGCCACCACGCCCAGCTCTGTGACTCTCTTCTTACCCCCTCTCCTGATCTCTCTTCTCCTGGCAAAGTTAAGCATAGCTACCATTTTCTTATGCAAGTTTTATTTGTTTTTTAAAATGCATAGGAGCCGGGCAAGGTGGCACACACCTTTAATCCCAGCACTCGGGAGGCAGAGGCAGGAAGATCACTATGAGTTCGAGGAGGCCAGCCTGGTCTACAAAAGTGAGTCCAGGACAGCCAGGACTGTTACCCAGAGAACACCTGTCTCAAAAAACAAACAAAAACATTTTTTAAACTTAAAATTCATAGAATGTTATAAAGTTATATTAGCAATACTGTGCTGTGAGCAGTGTAACTAATGTGTGTAATAATTAACAGCCTGGCACCAGAACAGCTACGCCCAGAGCTCAAGTTAGGTTCCGACACTGGGCAAACTACTTAAGCCTTTTCTAATCTGTAATAGAATTATTGTTCCTACCTTGAAGGGTGAGTGCAAGGACTAAATGTTCTACATATAAAGACCATGAATATGTTGAAAAATGTACCCAACAGATGTTAGCTGGTGTTGTTATAAAAAGCAAAACCAAAAAAGAAAAAAGAAAAGAATTGAAGGAGAGATAAACATGGGTTTGGTTTTTTTTTTTTTTTTTTTTTGCCTTTTTTTTTTTTTTTTTTTTTTTTTAGATCACAAGTGGGGGATGACAAAAAGACTTGTAGACTTGTAAGAGAGCAGGTGATGTTTATCCCCTTAGAAGTCGAACCATTGTGCGGCAGAGATTGGTTGTTAACCAGCTAAAAAAAATCCTTAAACAAATTCTGAGAGGAGGTATAAATGTGAGCCAAAAACAGGAGGCAGGGCCTTTAGAGACTTGGGACAGTTTTGGCTGTTCATTGCTCCTAAAGAGAAGGGAAGGCTTCGGGGCTCTGGGCTCTGGCTGAGGTTCCAGGTTCTGGTTGCTCCAGGTTCCAGCAGAAGAAATCCCACTGATTACATCAGGAGAATCGTTCCTTGGAACTGATATCCTTACAGTTTCATTATTGTGTTCTTTAATCTTCTTTTCCTATTGTTTAGGTTAGTCGGGTTATAAGTGAGATACTCTTGGTAATAAGTTGGTAATAAAATATAATTGTTAAGAAAATTGAGTCTACGAGCCGGGCGTGGTGGCGCACGCCTTTAATCCCAGCACTCGGGAGGCAGAGGCAGGTGGATCGCTGTGAGTTCAAGGCCAGCCTGGTCTACAAAGCGAGTCCAGGATGGCCAAGGCTACACAGAGAAACCCTGTCTCGAAAAACCAAAAAAAAAAAAAAAAGAAAGAAAGAAAGAAAGAAAGAAAATTGAGTCTACAAAATATAATTTAGTGGTTTGGCTCAGTGGTAGAAAGCCATGCACAAGGCCTTAGCCTTGAGCTCCAGCACTGTAAAAAAGATAAATAAAAACAAAAATGAAATTATATATATATACTTTTTTTCAAGACAGGGTTTCTCTTGTAGCCTTGGCTCTCCTGGACTCACTTTTGTAGACCAGGCTGGCCTTGAACTCACAGAGATCCGCCTGCCTCTACCTCCTGAGTGTTGGGATTAAAGGTATGCATCACCACACCTAGCCCCCCGCCCCAAATTTTTTTTTTGGTTTTTCGAGACAGGGTTTCTCTGTGTAGCCTTGGCCATCCTGGACTCACTTTGTAGACCAGGCTGGCCTCGAACTCACAGCGATCTGCCTGCCTCTGCCTCCCGAGTGCTGGGATTAAAGGCATGTGCCACCACGCCCGGCTCAAAAAATATTTTTTAATTGTCTTAGATTTGTTTACTTTTTATGTGTATGAGTGTTTTGCTGCATGTATGTATATGTACCACGTACATACCTGGTATCCATGGAGGTGTCAGATCCTTTGGAACTGGAGTCACAGAGGGTTGTAATGCCACCGTGTGGGTGACGGGAATCAAGCCAAGCTTGTGCAAGAGCAAGAAGTGCACCATCTCTCCAGCTACACACACACACACACACACACACACACACACACACACAAATATTAAGAAGAAGAATAAACTGTCAGGTGTGGTACTAGGTGCCTCTAATCTCAGCACTCAAAGGATAGAGACAGCCAGATCTCTGTGAGTTCAAGGCCTGCCTTGTCTCTGTAATGAGAACCAGACCAGCATCGAGCTGGGTGCAGTAGCACACGCCTGTAATCCCAGCATTCTGGGAGGCAGAGGTAGGTGGATCTCTGTAAATTTGAGGCCAGCCTAGTCTACAAATCTAGTCTAGGACAGGCTACATAGAGAAACTTTGATTAAAAAAAACAAAAAACAAAAAGAGCCAGGCAGTGGTGGCGCACGCCTCTAATCCCAGCACTCAGGAGGCAGAGGCAGAGTTTGAGGCCAGCTTGGTCTACAAAGCAAATCCAGGACAGCCAAGGCTACACAGAGAAACCTTGTCTCAAAAAAACAAAAACAAAACAAAGTGAATCCAGGACAGCCAAGGCTACACAGAGAAACATTGTCTCAAAAAAACCAAAACCACGCCTTTAATCCCAGCACTCGGGAGGCAGAGGCAGGCAGATCGATGTGAGTTCGAGGCCAGCCTGGTCTACAAAGTGAGTCCCAGGATGGCCAAGGCTACACAGAGAAACCCTGTCTCGAAAAAACAAAACAAACAAAAAACAAAAACAAAAAAAAAACAAAAGAAAAAGGAAAGGAAATTTGAAAAATTGAGACAGAGGGTCATTATGTGTTTGCAAGGCTTGATCTTGTGGGTCTGAGTGACACCCACCTCTGCATCTTTAGTAGCTGGGCCTACAGGAACATAGCACTATTCCTGACTTACAGATACTTACAAAAGTCCAACAGCTTGTAATCGCAAGGTTGTAATCTGCCCACTAATGGGAAACAGATAAGGGTCTCAAGTTACAAATAAGAGGAAGTTACAAAGCTTAAGGGACTTTCCTAAGCCTTTAATTTTGTCTCCCCTTAACTCACATCTGTGCTCTTTCCAAATGATTAGAAGCTCCACAGATGTGCCCCCAAAGCCCTTTCGGTACAGCAGCTCTCCAGCTTTCTCCTGCTGTCGTCTGATCTCTCCACCCAGCTCCACCCTGAGTTTAGGGTGGCCAACTGTTCTAGCTGGCCTGTCCCAATCCTAGCAGTGGGATTTGGCATTCCAGGGTCCTACATTCCTTGCCAACTTCGAGCCCAGGCAAATGGATAGTTGGTTACACGTGGCTCTACCAGTGGATCCTAACTTGAGCCTGGACATCAGACATGAAGAATATCCAGAGCGGTCTGGTGGCAGCCATTCCCTGAACGAGCACTCCGCCTATAGCACACAGCTTCTGTGGAATGTTGCCTAAGCCTGTTTTTATGATTTCTGAAAAAAACAATTTCCAGGATCCTATGGGGAATGACATATATAAATTAGCTTGATATTCTGCTGTTGAAAAATAGCAGCTAGGTGGACTGGAGAGATGGCTGAGCAGTTAAGAACACTGGCTGCTCTTTTAGAGGTCCTGGGTTCAATTCCCAGCAAAGGCATAGTGGGTCACAACCATCTCTGTCTGATGCCCTCTTCTGGCCTGCAGGTGTACATGCAGGCAGAACACTCCTCCATGAAAACAAATAAGTAGGTTTAAAAAAAAATAATAGCAGCTAGCGTTGGAGTCTAAAAATAGACAATGGTGTGGAAAAAGAAAGATTTTTTGAATCTTGTGAGGTATTTATTTATTTAATTATTTATTGGCTTTTTGAGACAGGGTTTCTCTGTGTAGTTTTGGCTGTCCTGAGCTGGCTCTGTAGACCAGGCTGTGTTGGGACATTAGCGGCCTTGCCTCTAGGTTGCCTACCAACCTGTGACATCATCACAGGCCGACCACCACCAGGTGTGTGCTTCTCTCTCTCTCCTCTTGCACTTTCTTTCTTTCCCTCTTCCTCCTCCTCCTCCTCCTCCTCCTCCTCCTCCTCCTCCTCCTTCTTCTTCTTCTTCTTCTTTAAAGGTTTTTCGAGACAGGGTTTCTCGGTGTAACAGTCCTAGCTGTCTAGCTGTCCTGGACTCACTTTTGTAGACCAGTCTGGCACCACCAGGCCTGGCTTAGAGAGTATTAGCCAGCCATCGACTACATTGGGTGTTTGGGATCCCAGTGTTGCACTGGGTTTTTGTCAACGTTAGCTGTTAAACACAAAAAGAACATGTTCTAGGCTGACATACTTGTTAACAAGGACAGCCAGGCAGAAGCAGAACCACAGAAGCCAAGAGCGAGGTTAGCACATTTAGAGACGTTTCCAGAACTGTGGACGTTGATGGATCAGGCCTTTATTTCAGTTCTGGCAGGTGGTACTGTCTGCGTGCTGAGTTTTACAGCCTGACTGGCAATTCCGTCATGGCATCAGTTGTGCTAAGGTCTGGAGCCCTGTCACAATGCTGAAGGCTGCACGCCTTTAATCCCAGCACTCGGGAGGCAGAGGCAGGCGGAGATCACTGTGAGTTCGAGGCCAGCCTGGCCTACAAAGCGAGTCCAGGACAGCCAAGGCTACACAGAGAGACCTTGTCTCGAAAAAACAAAAAACAAAAAACCCAATGCTGAAGGCATAGTGGCATGTTGGCTCCACGGAGGTGGGGGCGGGGGGAGCATGTGGCTAAGACTCCTCACTTCCTCACAGCTTAGCGGAATAAGGACTGAGAGAAAGAGAGAGAGAGATGGAGTGGGGGAAAGCTAGAGAGCTACAAGTAGGGTCTAGCTGCAACACCAGAGACCTAGGCCTCACTTCCTAAAAGCTCTGTAGCTTCCCAGAACAGCTCCACCAGCTTGGGACCAAGGGCTCAAATATGTGAACCTATGGGGAATATTTTTCAGGAAAACCAAAATGCTACCCTTTAAAAGGTATAAAGTAATTTCCCACTCCTCAGCAATGAGAACAAAGCTATAGATTTTGTTTTGAAAAGGTTTGCCTAGTTTTATTCGTGTCTATAGGTGTTTTTCCTACATGTATGTCTGTGTGTTACATACATCCACTACCAACCAGAGCTAAAGGAGGGCATTGGCTCCCTGCAACTGGAGTCAGAGACACTTGTGAGCGGTCATGTGGGTGCTGGGAATCGAACCCAGATCCTCTGGAAGAGCAGAGCCACTGAGCCATCTCTCCAGAATTCATTTTCTTTTAAACTCTAAATTGTTTATTTTGAGATAGGGTCTATGTAGCCCTGGCTTGCCTGGCACTCACTATGTAGATAAAGCTGGCCTCCTGGGGATCTGCCTCCCTCGGGCTCCGCCTCCCTCAGACTCCTGGGGCTCCGCCTCCCTCGGGCCCCGCCTCCCTCAGACTCCTGAGTGCTGGGTTTAAGGCCTACACCATCATGCTTCTTAGTTTTTTCTTGTTAATTTTCACTTTCGTAACTAATTTGGATCTGGCAGGGACGATCCTGATGTTTTGCCGGGGTCCAGCCTCGGGTGAGGTCAGGGCCTGAAGAAGGGTGGATGCAAGAGCGTCAAAGGAGAGATGAGTCAGGCACCAGGACCGGGAGGAGTTGTGCAGCCTGACTGACTGGCAGTCAGAGTGTTTATTTATACAGAACTTGGTAGGCAGGGGCAGATGCATGTTTTTCCAAAACATAGATCATATCGTTTTTGTCCTTGGACATGTGTTTTAACTTCCTCTTGGTCATAAGTTTAGTCATTATTGATAAGCCATGACAGAACAGAATTATCTTTTACAATCATTTTCCTTCATCAACCCCACAACCAAACTTTTAACAATATTGAAGTTTCAAGGGCATATTTTGCCAAAGCATGACAGCCTGTTAGCAGGCTGGTAGCTCTTGTGTTTTCAAGGGCACTAGACAGAAATTCTCCAAGCCAGCCCGGGCAGACTGTTGTGTCCCAAGCAGTGTATTATCAATTTTTAATAGTCAGGGTGCTAATTGTCTTTAGGCCCAAGAAAAATCTATAGGCCAAAGTTGTTGCAGTTATTATACAGTTTTTGCCTAATACAACACTTATGTTTTATATATTTGTAGAATTTGGGGTGGGGGGTTGAGACAGGACCTTTCTGTGTAGCCTTGGCTGTCCTGGACTCACTTTGTAGCCCAGGCTAGCCTCGAACTCACAGAGATCCACCTGCCTCTGCCTCCCGAGTGCTGGGATTAAAGGCGTGCGCCACCATACCTGGTTTGTTGATGCTCTTTTTTTAAACTCTGTTATTATGGGTATTGAAGCCTCTACCTCCCTTCCACCAACCCCTTAACCCTGGGTAAGAGAGTGAGAAGGCTAGTGTGGGAAAGGCGGGCACAGACCCCTTTACTTCTCCTAGCTGTCTAGGGTCCATGGGTTCTTTAGGGGCGAGACCTATCTCTGTTAACAGCAAACACAGCAAGCAGTCTCCTCCCAGCTGCTGCACTGAAACGTTTTTCTCTATCTATCTACAAGCCACCATGCCATCTGTCTCTGGTCGCGCCACACTGCTGCACATCATGGCCACACGCCACGCTTTCTCTCTCCAGGCTCTCCTATTTGTCTTCTCCAGCGTCTTAGACCAGGCCCCTCTCCATGCTGCATGAGGCAGGCTGTTACCAGCTGGCAAAAACCATGCCCTGCATGAGACAATTATTAGCTGTGAACAAACTAAACCCCAAACTAAAATCCCACACTTGGGATTAAAACAAAAACATAACTGAGTTTACAAAAAACCCAAAACTTCCATTCCAGCCCTGCACGAGCTAACTTTGCTAGGGAAGGCGGGTTGTTAATACTTTGTTCTTTTTATCGTTTATCCATACCATTCTTTGTCCATCAGTATAAAGAGGAGGCTTCTGATTTGCTCTGCTGCCAACTTCTCGCCTACAGAACATTGTTTACGTTTTTAAGTTTACTTTGTTCTGAGGATCTTGTTCCTGAGTAAGTGCAGAGGCAGTGAAAAGAGGATCTTTGAGTCAGACTCACAAGGGGTCTCTGGCATAACTAATTGAGTCACAACCTCCAGGGCATAAGGAGGACCTTCAAGTAGGACCAGATAAGGATATCTCCCTAAAAGTGGGAGGGGTAGAATGGTCTGGACATTCCTGGGGACTCTTAGAAGCAATGTTCCTGGGAGAGGGCAAAACTGATTCATAAGAAAATTTCCATCGGGGGCTGGAGAGATGGCTCAGTGGTTAAGAGCACTGCCTGCTCTTCCAGAGGTCCTGAGTTCAATTTCCAGCAACCACATGGTGGCTCTCAACCATCTATAATGTGATCTGATGCCTTCTTAGGCAGATAAAACACTCATATACAATAAATAAAATAATAAAATCTTAAAAAAAAAGAAAAAAGAAAAAGAAAATTTCCATCAATCCAATATCCCCAAGTTGTACAAACAATAAAAGTCCCCCCAAATATGCAACACATAGAAATCAAGGCCAAAGTGTGGGGGATCACACCATAGCGATTGCATCACTCGGCTCAGCTTTGCTGGAGCATTGTCAAACAGCTGTGCTGGCTTTATGACTTTCAGTGTTCCCATTAGATATGGCTGTGCCAATGTTTAAGTTCAGGCTTCCAGAGGCTTCAGATCCTCCTGCCTCTACCTGTAGAATGCTTGCTCGCTTCCCCCACAGCACCTCCTTCCTCTCCCTCCTCTCTCTGTCTCTCTGTCTTCCTCTCCAAGGTTTCTCTGTGTAGCCCTGGCTGTTTTGGAACTTGTTCCATAGATCAGACTGGTCTCAAACTCAGAGATCTGCCAGCCTCTGCCTCCTGAGTGCTGGGATTAAAGGTGTGCGACACACACACACGCACTCACATACACAAAAGCTCCCTCACACCCCCTCTCCTTTTTCTCTTTAAATTATTAGTTCTTTCACTGGTTGTCTTCCTGCTAGGGACACGCCCTAAGAGGGAGAAAAAAAAAAAAAAAAACCTGCCTGCTCTTTGACTTCCTTTGGCAAGATCTCCAAAGAGCTGGTTAGGACTGTAAGACCAGGTCTTTGCTGCCCTGTCACACCTGACCTGCTATGCTTTATAAAGAGCCACCCACTTCCATGCAGATGGACAGGGAAGTGAACTTTGTAGCCTGTTTGCTTTGGACTCCGGGACCACCATGTGGCCTTAGAGCCTCCAGGCAAGGGTCCCTGGACAATGGTTGGACCTTTAAAGGCGCTCTAAAGTTTAAGCTCCATTATATTCACTATTAAAAGGTCCTAGGGAAGCTGAGAATTGGTGGCGCACGCCTTTAATCCCAGCACTTGAGAGGCAGAGGCAGGTGGATCTCTGTGAGTTCGAAGCCAGCCTGGTCTACACAGTGAGTTCCAGCACAGCCAGTGCTGCACAGAGAAACTCTGTCTCCGAAAAACAAGAGGTTTCCGGGAGGGAATTTTGGTGGTCTGCCTCGCTTTTCTTCCTTGCCATTCTATGAGTAGCCAAAAACCAGCATCTTGGGACCTTTTAGTGTCACGGGGGTTCTCACTTGACAGCCGTCTCAGGCAGACACACCCCACATCACTTTCTCCACTCGGTGGACATCAGACAGACATCCTTTCTTCCTATAGGGAAGAAGGCGGAGGCCTATCGCTAAGGTGCCGGTTGGGGGCCACAGTCTTGATTGACAAGGGAATTAGCCGATGACGCTGACGTAAGCGGCTGCTGTTTATGAACGTACAGCCAATGGTGAGGCAGCAGTGTAGCCAAGGGCCAATGAGAACTTGCCTGGGCGGGGCTTCTCGGGGAGGTGGGAGGGGCGGCGGTGGGTAGACTTCTAGAGCCAACCCCCAGAGACTCAGAGCATATCCGGTTTTAGCAGAGCTGGGAGGCTCCCGAGTGGCGTGCTGAGAAGGTACGTGCGAAGCTGGGACTAGGCAGCCCCGGAGTGACGGCTGCTGAGAGGGCGAGAGCGGGACTGTGTGGTAGCTTCCGTTTTCCGACAGTTGAGCCCCGTAGGGAACCAGGCCCGATCTGCGACGAGATCGAAGGGAACTGGGCGGGGAGGGACGCGGAGGAACTGGTGCCGCGCATGCGCAGCAGCGGGGGCGGGGCGGGGGCGAGTCTGCGGGGTCTCCCGGGCATTTGGGCCTGGGTTTGCGGCGAAGGCCTCTTAGCCAACCTCCTTGGCGCCCCTTTCCACCGTCTTCCCCTCAGCCAAGTCCAGGGCTTGAATTCGGGACAGGTTCCCTCCCGCCCCAACCCCCCGCCCACTCCTGACTTTTAAGGTAAACGAAAGGGAAAGCGCTGTTGTTTGTGATCACTCCCTCCCCCCCCCCCAACCCAGCGATCGCGGCTGGGCTGTGCGTTCTCGGGTTCCTCCCCCTCGCCTGGGTGAGCCGTCCGGGGTCGGGGACTCGATTTAGGCCTGGCTAGGCAGACTGCCCTGTCACGGCGGGCCGGGTGATGTCACACTCCTCTGTGACACGCGAGATGCCTTAGTTACTTGGAAGCCAACGGTAGAGGCCGGAGGTGGGACGCCCCGGGCTGTCCTGGCTCGCCAGTCCCACGGAGCAGCCCCACTCTGATCTGATTGGTTACCTCTGGACAGGTGAGGTGGCCTTGATTGCTTGGTCCTGTGGGAGTCCCAAAGTCTGCTCCGGAAGGGCGGCGGTGGGCAGTTTTTTTCCCTTGGCCCGACTGACTAAACTTCTGATAAGTAAGCTTTGGCCTTTCCTTCCGTCCCTGCCCGCCCCCCTCTTTCTCTTTATTTCTTTTCTTTTATTCCTAACAAAAACAAGTTATCTCGTGCCAGGCCACGTTGCATTGCCTGTCCAGTTAGGCTGTTGGCCAAACAGCAACGAAACCACTTTGAACTTGAGACTTTTGAAGTAAACAAACACCTGTGAATGTGTAACGCTATAGAAGAGCTGACTGCCCTGAAACACAGACAAGGATTTTAAGGTTGAAGGTCAACGGCAGACTTCCTAGTTATTTATTGAGCTTTATGTGTAGTTAATTTTGAGACTCTATGGTTAGTTTAAGAGATACGGTTGAAGAAAGATTTTCCTGAATTTCATAATCACGTTTTTTTCAGGGCTTCTGCAAACACATGTTTGTAGTTGTTAGATTTATTTTCTTTGGTGTTCCTTCTTTATTGTTTTTGTTTTAGGGTTGAAGATGATTTGACAGTTTGTCTTTGGTTTTCCTGCAGTGGAGAATGGCCTGGGTCCTTGAGAAATGTAATTTGTGACTTGGATCCACATATTCCTCCCTTCCATCATATGGAAATACAGTTTCCCACCCTCCTCTCCCTGGTCTGAATGAGGCTTTGCTTTCCTAATGACTACGAGAAGGAGAAATTAATTCGGATACTTATCATTTCCAGTTTTTCCTCCTTGTAACAGATCTAGTTCGTGTTCTTGATAGACGCTAAAAAAAATACACAAGCGTGGTAGGAATCAACATATGTTTTGGGGAGTTATGAAACGGCCTTATTGAGAGCTTGCTTTTCACTGTGGGCGAGGTGGCAGTGTGCTGTAAAGGTCAGGAGACCCGAAGCTGCTTCTGACTTTTGTTGTTCTAGCCTGCTGATGCTGGTCAAATAGGTACTGATGTCAGTTTAGCACCTTACAGAGAAATCATACACGTTTTTTCTTATTGAGAGGGATAATCATTTGCTACAATTGCAGAGGTGGGTGAGATTAAGTGAAATTGTTTTCTCAAGGTTATGTGGTAAAAAGGTGGGATTTAAAACTCTGTGTCTGGTTCTCTCGCCTATATTACATTGCCATTTAAAAAAAGAAAATTTTAATGTGGCACTCTAATAGGGTTTTGTCTCGGTGTATATAGTTTTACAACTAAGCTAGCAAGTCAGAGAAACACTGTACACATTTAATTAAGTACTAGGCTGTGAATTCCCTGTGCCACCCCCCACCTTATGCCCCTTAATTCAGCCATCTTGAACCCTGCCCCTGCACATCCAGAAGGGATCCCATTGATAACATATTATCGTTGGAGGCAGTGCACTGACCTGAACAGTTTCATTTTATTTCATAACCACCCAGGGGTATTACTCTCCTTTGGGGAACCAACCACTCATAATGTTCTCTCTTCTAAGTTTTCTTGCTACTCTGTCCTGCATTTGGATCCTGGTACAAATGTCTTCCAGCTCATACTGATCTGTTCTGGGAGAGTTTCTAACCAGATTTCATGGTCCGTCTCCTAAATACAGCGTTCAAGACTGGAAAGAAAGGCTGTAGCAAGTGGATTACATTTGAGTAGTTTGCACTCTGAATGGGCTAGCTGAGGAATGCTGAAGTTCAGGACTCTCGTTCCTAATAAATTTTTGCTCTTTTGTATTGGGGGGGGGGGGGGGGGAGGTAAACAAGGTGTTATGGGGGAGGGATTACTGCCTTCTTATGGAAGGTTATGTATTTAGAACATTGAAACCTTACGCTTCTCTCCTGCCCAAGAGTTGTGGTTTTAGAGATGGAGATTTAGTGGTTTCAGAGTTGGTTCAGAAAAGAAAGTAATTTGAGCCAGGCTTAATGGCACACACCTTTGATTACAGCACTCAGGAGGGAGAGGCAATCTGATCTCTTCAAGTTCAAGGCCAGCCTAGTCTATGAGTTCCAGAGTGGCCACAACTAGAGAGAGAGACCCTGTCTCAAAAAAAAAAAAAAAATTGCACATGATAGGCATTCCTTCAGCAATGACTGTTTTGGTTCTGAGGCAGCCCTCTCCAGAGATAAATGCAGTGGTCGCTTAGCCCCTGGATTTGGTTCAAGTCAGAGCTCAAAGGCTCCAAGCTAAGGACAGCAGGTCTGACCCCAGGGTTGGATGGCCCTTTCACAGGGTCACATATCAGATACTTAACACCACGATTCGGAGCAGCAAGATTACAGCTATGAAGTACCAACAAAATACTTTGATGGTTGTGCTCCCCACAACGTGAGGAGGGTTGGGAACCAGCCACTGTGGCGTAGGATGTCTTGAAGCTGAGCTGACCACCTCCTAGGACAGCAGGAAGAGCATCAAGCTAAGAGTGTGTTCAGCTGTAGCAGACTGCCTCGCAGCTATCACTTAGTAGTTGCAGGAAAGGTAGGCCATTTCAGCAAAAGCAGTTTTAGCTAGGACTAGGTTTTATCAAGTCCTTCAGATTCTTAGACTTCCTCCTCATCTACTTAACTACTTTCTTGTGTAGAGAAGTATTAATAAGTCTTCATGATAAAATTATAATTCTCCCAGTGGTAGGTAGGGCCTTTTACATGCTGTGGAAGCAGTCCTCATTGAGCTTGAGTGCCAGTGCTGCTGCAGGGCGTGCACACACACATGTAGATAATAATCTTTTGTTTTAGGGCTAGGGTAAGAAGGGTGCCTGGAACGGAAACAAGGGATTTAGCAAGACAGGACAAGCTTTATCCTGCCAAGCAAAAGGAGGTCACAGAAATACCTGGCTCTTTCTTGGTAAAAACTGTGCAGTAAACGTAGGGGTGTTTGTTGTGCATGCCTGTGTGTTTGAGTCCTGACCACTGAGTGTAGGGCCTTGATCACATCAGGCAAGCGATCTGTCGCAGAGCTGTGCCCTCAGGCTGGGATGGTTTTGTTTTTAGTTTTGTTTTCAGTAAGTCCCAACTATGAAACCCAGGACACGGCCAAGAGCTTCCTAGCCTGTTCTGCCCTCCAGAATGCTGGGGTTCAGCTCTTGCTTTTTACTTTGTAGTTTGGGGTGGCTCTGGCACAGGAGGCCCGCCCTGTCATCATGGTTTTGGTGACACTTAAACAAAACTGTAGCAATATGTGCATAACAAAATTTGATAGATTCTGTTAGTATTTGGAGTTCCTGCTGCCTTAAAGATGTAGGCTTAAAGGCAGACAGTAGTGGTACGTACCCTAAATCCCAGCAGGTATATCTCTGTGAGTTTGAAGCCAGCATGGTCTACAGAGCAAGTTCTAGGACAGCCAAGGCTCCACAGAGAAAACCTGTGTGTCTGTGTATGTGTGTGTGTGGCGGAGGGAGATACAGGCATAAAATGAGGCACTTAGTGAAAGGCTTTTGGTTGAAACACCTGGGGATTTCGGGGTGTTGTTTTTGTTGATTTGTTTTGGACTTCGTTTTCTATACATACAGTATAAGCAAATCTCCCATGACCCCAGAAAGCGCTGCCATTTAATTTTGTGTAAACAATCCCTCATGCTACTTCAGAGTTGAGTATTTCTAGAACTGGGGATCTGTTCCTAGGTTTCTGTATAAACTAGAGCTCATGATGAGATGGACTGGAGAGACGGCTCAGCGGTTGGGAGCATTGTCCTGCTCTTCCAAAGGTTCTGAGTTCAGCTCCCAACAACCACATGGTGGCTCACAGCCATCTATACTGGGATCTGATGCCCTCTTCTGGTGTTGAGATGTACATGCAGAGAGACACTAAGCTTCTCTATATAGCCTGGGCTACCCCTCAAAGTTAAATTTATCCTACCTTTGTCTCCCAAGTGCTTATATTACAGAGGAGTGCCACCATACCTGGCTTGTTAATTTTTGTAATAGTTTTAGTTGTATATCAGAGATACAGGGAGTTTTGGAGCAGTTTGGACTCCTGCATACACTGGGGTGCTGTTTGTTTTTGTGGTAGCTGGGGTTGAGCCTAGGGATTCACTGTGCTCAGCAAGTGCCCAACCACTGGGCTGCACTCCAGTCCAGTCTTTCCTCCTTGGCAAAATGTAAAGTATGTACGTAGTGTTCTGCCTGCGTGTACACCTGCAGGCCAGAAGAGGGCACCAGATCTCATTATAAACGGTTGTGAGCCGCCATGTGGTTGCTGGGAATTGAACTCAGGACTTTTGGAAGAGCAGAGAGTACTCTTAACCTCTGAGCCATTTCTCTAGCCCCAAAGACTGCATCTTTAAAAACAGAAAAATCCAACAAATTGTCTAATACAGAAGAGGATCTGGTGCTTTATAAAAATCCTACTTTACTTTTTTGTTTTGCTTTGTTTTGTTTTGTTTTTGGAGACAGGGTTTCTCTGCATAATAGCCTTTGCTGTCCTGGACTTGCTTTGTAGACCAGGCTGGCCTCAAAACTCGAGATCAGCCTGCCTCTGCTTCCTGAGTGCCAGGATTAAAGGTGTGCGCCACCACGCTCGGTGCTTTCCTGCATTTTAACATTCTAAAAGGAAATAGGGCACACACATTAAGTATATAAATATTACTCCTTTAAAAAGAGTTTAGGCTGGGTGGTGGTGACATACGCCTTTAATCCCAGCACTTGGGAGGCAGAGGCAGGCGGATCGCTGTGAGTTCAAGTCTCAAAAAACCAAAAAAAAAAAAAAAAAAAGAAAAAGAAAGAGAAGAAGGAAAGAAAAAGTTTAAAGATGTTTATTACTGTGTGTGAGAGAGACAGAGACACGGGTGTATGTGTGACCTTAGCATTTGTGTGGAGGCCAAAGGACACCTTGTGAGAGCACTCTTCACCGAGGCGTCTGAGGAGGAACCTAGGTTGTTGGGCCTGCAGAGCAGGTGCTTTTGCCCAGTGAGCCACCTCTTGGACCCTTCATTGCTCTCCCACCCGCTCTGTGACAGTATTCAAATAGAGGTAGTTAACATATTTTGATTAAATTTTGAAATAGGCTGGATGTGTTGCCGAACACCTTTAATCCAAAACAACCAGGGCTACACGGAGAGACCGTGTTGTCTAAATTAAAATAGGTAGTAAAACAAAACAAGGGACCTTTTAACCTGGTGTGGCCCAGGCCTTGGGGCCCTGAGGACTGAAGGGCTGGCTTACAAGTGAGAGCACATCTCAGCACTGCAGCAGGGGGAGTCGGGAAAGCCAAGTGTTGGCATGCACACACACTTCCCTTCTGCTTTTTTCTTTTTTTAAGCTGTGTATGCAGATGTGTCTATTTACCACATGTGTGCTTGGTGCCTTCAGGGTTTAGAAAAGGGCATTGCATCCCCTGGAACTGGACAAAGCTGTAGGTCAACATGTAGGTGCTAGGATAGAGCCTGGTCCTGTGAAAGAGCCCTTGCTAGCCTTTGTTTTTTTATTTTATTTATTTTTTTCCTGAAACAGGATTTCTCTGTGTAGCCACCCCCCCGGCCCCCCCCCCCCCCCCCGGCTGGTCTAGAATTCACTCTGTAGACCAGGCTGGCCTCTAACTCAGAGATCCCCTCGCCTGCTTCTGCCTCCTAAGTGCTGGGATTAAAGGCATGCGCCATCACAGCCCTTGTCTTAATGTTTTTTGTTGTTATTTGGTTTTCGTTTTGGTTGTTCAAGACAGGATTTCTCTGTGTAGCTCTGACTGTCCTAGACTTTGTAGACCAGGCTGGCCTTGAACTCACAGAGATCCACCTGCCTTTGTCTTCCCAGTGCTGGGATTAAAGGCATGCAGTACCGTGCCCGGCTTTATTTTTTGTTTTGTAATCAACTGAAAGCCCCAGAAAGATACAGGCAGTACCTTCTGGAACATTTCAAAAGAGCAGATTGGGAAAGAAGAGTTTCCGCCTTTGTGCTCTGTCAGTCTCCTCAGAAGGTCTGCTTACATGACTATTGCCCCTTTCTGACTAACAATCCCCTGGGTGTTTAAGGGCTCCTTCCCCTGTTGGTGCTTGAAATTGGAGGCAAGAGGTACTTCAGCACTTGTATGGCGAATACTGAGAAACTTGGCTGTGTAGGTTGCAAGTCCTCTCTGGGGATGTCATTAGGAGTGTTAATGGACGCCTTAAAGACACTTTCCACTTGCTGGAGTGTACTGTCCTGTAAGTGTGCTCTCTGGAGAATGCACTCATCAGGGTTGTGGAAGGCTGTGCTTGGCCGTGCAACAGCCTGCAATCGTTGCACCATCTAGATCAGGAGGGCACAGAGGCTGGTGACCGGGAGAGGAGAGCAGCGGCTTAGTGGGTTCTGCAGCTTCTCACCAGATCTCTTCTTAAAAGCTGAAGTGAAGGAGTCAGGTAAGTAGGGTTGTGACGAGAAAGGATGCAGTGTGAGAGAGCCAGCAGTCACCTTTGTGGTGTACCCTTTGAGGGAAGAGAGCCTCCACAAAGCCTGGAGTCCTGGGAGTGTGCCCTTCCAATTCCTCAGAAGTCGATTGCAGGTCGGCTCTTCCTCCTCCGCCCTCTGGCTGATTAAGAATAGAATGGGCACTGTGTATTTAGTGAGAACTTGGTGGGAGGTAGGAAAGATGAAAGCTCTTGATCAGCCTGTAGACTGCTGTGTTGACTTAGGATTGCATGTGAGATACAAGGAGCAGACTTTAATCTGGCTTGATGGCATTGGTGTGATATAACCTGGATGTGGTTTGGTTGGGTTTTGGGTTTTTGCTTTTAAATTTTTGTTCTGTGAAAAGCCGAGCGTGGTGGCGCACACCTTTAGTCCCAGCACTCACGGAGGCAGAGGCAGGTGGATTTCTTTGAGTTCGAGGCCAGCCTGGTCTACAAATTGAGTCCAGGACAGTCAAGGTTACACAGAGAAACTCTGTCGTAGAAAAAACAAAAAAGAAAAACCTCACCATAACTAACAAAATTTCTGCACTGCCCCCTCCTAGGGCCACAGTGGAAAGGGGGTGGCAGACGCTCTGCTTCCGTTCTGAGATGGCACCTCACATGTTGGGATGGGGGGGGATATGAGTAAGGCCTGTAATCAGATGATAACATTGCATCATAAGTTTTCTGGTTTTGATGAATGTTTTCAGGATGTATGTATGTATGCATACATGCATATATATATATATATATTTAAGTATTAGAGCATTTTCTCTACAGTTTAGGGAAAACTTTTAAGTCTTTATATTAAATATTGCTATATGCAGAGGAAGGGCAAAGCAGACATTAATATTTAGGAAATCTGAAGTGAGAATAGCAGGGGGTCTGATTAGGTGGCTCTGTGGTAATGTTTCCATGGAAATGTTAAGGACCGGAGTTTGAGTCCTCAGAACCCACCAAAAAGCCAGGCATGGTTCCTCCTACCTGTGATCCCAGTGCTCCTGTGGGAGATACGAATCAAAGAAAGATCCCTAGAAGCTCACAGGCCAGCTAGCCAGTATTGAACAACAAAATGACTATCTCAAAGTGAAGGTGAGGCCCAAGACCCAAGGGTATCGTCTTCTGGGCTCAGCACAGCTGTGGCAAGCACATGCTCACAGCTGCACACATTACCATTGTGAGAACATACACACCAATACATAGATTTAAAAAAGGATATGAGGGAATATTTATACAATTACAATCTTCCTATAAGAAAGGTTCTAAGGAAGCCATGTGTGGTGGAGCACACTTTTAATCCCAGAACATGGGAGGCAGAGGCAGTCAGATCTCTGAGTTTGAGGCTAGCCTGGTCTACATAACAAGATCTAGTCTAGTCAGAGCCTCTTGTAAGAAAGGTTTGGAGGGAATGGGAGAGATGACTCAGCAGTTAAGAGCACTTTCAGGTCTTTGAGATCTGTTTGGTTCCCAGCACCCAAATCAGGTGACTCACAATGCACTATATCCCCAGTGCCAGGTAACTCAGATGCCCTTTTCTGGCCTCCTTGGACACTACATGCATGCAGTGCTCATATATGTCACATGTATATGTATGAAAGGTGCTTATGTTCTTATATGTCCTGGTGTCTCTAAAATCAGTGTTTCTCCTTGCTTCTCAGTGCAGGCTCTGCTGAACAGACTTTGGAACCATGAACATATTTGATCGGAAGATCAACTTTGATGCCCTCTTAAAATTTTCCCACATGTAAGTGATTTCATCTTTTCTGATCATACCGAGCTTCTTCGCTTAGTTGGGTAACATTTGTATGTATCAGTACACTAAGTGGCTAGATTCCAGAGAAGCCTAGCATAAGTGTGTCAGGCTCTAGCTCTAGGGCTGTTGGGTAGTCACTGGCAAGTCATGGGTTCCAGTTTGAGTACTGAGTATCCACTGAAGAGTCTGCGAACCCATTTTCCAAACATTGGTTGGTTTTTTTTCTTGTTGTTGGTCACCCCCCTAATCCCCACCTCCACCCCTCACCCCCCACCTCCGAGATAGGATTTCTCTGTGTAGCCCTGGCTGTCCTGGACTCACAGCGATCTGCCTGTCTCTGCCTCCCGAGTGCTGGGATAAAGGCGTGCGCCACCACGCCCGGCCGTTCTTTATTTTATTGTTATTCCCAAAATATGCCAAACTGTTTATAATACAGCTTTTGCTTACTCCTCTGGCAAGGGAGAGATAATTTATAGCTTAGAGTTAAGTCCAGATATGACGTGTTACACTTCTTTCTAGAACTCCCTCGACACAGCAGCACCTAAAGAAGGTCTATGCCAGTTTTGCACTCTGCATGTTTGTGGCGGCAGCAGGGGCCTATGTCCATGTGGTCACACATTTCATTCAGGTAAGAACAGTTCTGTCTGGGTACAGTGGCACTGACTCTCGTTAGGAAGGAGACAGCTTATCAGGGTGGCCTGTCCCTGTGCCCTCCCTGATGTATTTATCAGGAGCTTGATATCAGAACTCAGCCAGCCAGTAACTCTGGACATTATTAAACCATTAGGCTATCTGGCAGCTGCTTCCCTCTAGAAACTGAACATAGAAATCTCTTGCACTGAAGGCATGTGGCTGGTGTCGGCTGACATACAAAGCCCCCGTCCTCAGACATAAGCTAGGTGCTTGCGCTCCTTGGCGTGGTAGCTGTCCCACCTTTTCTTTGTTGCCTCCGTGGCTGGGGCCCCCTTGGAACAAAGCATATATAACTGTCACCTTCATGGTTGGGCGAAACCGTCAGCTCACTGTCCTATGGAGAGGACTTTGGGTTGGACCAGCAGGACTGGAAGGGCATTTTAAATTTTTATTTAAAGAATATCCAAAAAGCCGGGCAGTGGTGGCACACCCCTTTAATCCCAGCACTTGGGAGGCGGAGGCAGGTGGCTCTCTGTGAGTTGAGGCCAGCTTGGTCTAAAAAGAGAGTCCAGGACAGCCAGGGCTACAAAGAGAAACCCTAACTCTAAAAACAAAAAAAAAGAATAACCGAAAAGTTTAAAGTTCCCCTAACAGCCAAGGTTTAGAGTGCCTATGTTTAGCATAAATACAGAGGTATATTGTGTTGACATTTGCCACT
Organism: Acomys russatus; assembly: GCF_903995435.1. Lineage (NCBI taxonomy): Eukaryota > Metazoa > Chordata > Mammalia > Rodentia > Muridae > Acomys > Acomys russatus. Next base: position 61,339,994 of record NC_067153.1, read on the forward strand.
GTAATGAGTTGTCCTTTTGTCCAGGCATCTCCTGCCAAGGGTTATGTGAAAAATTGCTTCAGGCACTCAGAGGGCAAGGCTTTGATCCTTGAGTTCAAAGCAAGTTCTAGGTGGTTCTGTTTTCTGGTTGGGCTTTATTTATTTATTTTATTTTATTTTTTCTTTCTTTCTGTTGCTTGTTTGAAATAATGTGAAGTGCGGTCTGCTCTCAGTAGGTACAGACTGCTTGGGGACTGTGGGCTTTGGCGAGCAGGTAAAGCAGTGAGCATTTGAGTCACCTTCCCTGCCACTCCCTGCAGGTTAGGGACAGGCTTCACTCGTGTACCTCACAGGCTTCCTGCCACCTTTGTGCTCTTTGTTCGCTGTGATTGAACCTAGGGTTTCATGCACCCTCTTTCAGCCTGGTTTATACTGTCTCCTTACGTAGTCCGAGCTGGAAGTTCGGCCTGTTTCTGCTCCTCAGTGCTGCAGTAAAAGTGTGTACGAACTGCCTCATTTTATATTTTTGTTGTTGACTTTGCTAAAACAACATGGTGCTGAAGTGCCATCTAGTATGGTGGTTGCTTTACTTCAGGGGGAAGATATGCTTGTCTTACCAGCTTTGTGAATCAACAGCATATGACAAGTTAGTGCCCTTAACAAGAAAAACAAGCTGGGCAGTGGTAGTGCACACCGTTAGTCCCAGCACTTGGAGGCAGACAGGAGGATCTCGTGAGTTAGAGGGCAGCCTGGTCTACAAAGAAAGTTCCAGGATGGCCTGAGCTACATAGAAAAACCCTGTCTCAAAAAAACAAAAAAGCCAACACATAAAGTAAGGCTATGTATTAGTCATCTTGTGAAACTGTAACCAGAGGATACTGAACCCTCCCAGGGAGCGCTCCACTGGGTGGCCTTCAGCTGCTCTCCGTGGTGAGGGTGAGCTGTGTGTCCAGTGCCAGGAACCTGAGTGCCTCGGATTATCCTCAGTGGGGCCTCCTAAGATCTGGGGTGGGTTTTCTCTTTAAAAAGTAAAAAATAGGCCGGGCGTGGTGGCGCATGCCTGTAATCCCAGCACTCGGGAGGCAGAGGCAGGCGGATCGCTGTGAGTTCGAGGCCAGCCTGGTCTACAAAGTGAGTCCAGGACAGCCAAGGCTACACAGAGATACCCTCGAAAAACCAAAAAAAAAAAAAAAAAAAAAAGTAAAAAATAGCTGAGTGATTTTTAAACCTCTAGAACCCCCAAGCCTCTAATCCCATCAGCGTGTGCACACAGCCCTGGGTGTGCCAGCGTGTGCGTGTTTCTTCCTTTAACCGCTGGGTCCTAGAACAACTCAGATCATGGGCTCTTTCTTTGTGAGTCACACCCCCCACCCCCTTTTCTTTTTTCTTTTTCTTTCTTTCTTTCTTTTTTTTCTTTTTTTTTTCTTTTTTTTTCCTTTTGGTTTTCAAGATGGTTTCTCTGTGTAGCTTTGGCTGTTCTGGACTAGCATTGTAGACCAGGCTAGCCTCGAACTCAAAGAGTTCCACCTGCCTCTGCCTCCCAGAGTGCTGGGAGTGTGTGCCACCATGCCTGGTTCCCTTTTCTTTTAAGTGAACAAAAAGGGGTCATTTCCACTTGTTTCACAGATGGAATGTGCTTCTAGCACCTTTCAGTTTGACTTGTCTTTTCTGTTTGACGTGGGGAGTTCTATAGCTGATGGACCGTGAAGAGCCTTTGCCCTCCACCCTGTCTTAGCCCTCACCTTCAAGGCTTCAGGCTTCTCTCCCCCATTCTCTGAGAACACACTGCCTTTTCCTCTGCCTCTAGGTTAAGAAGCAAATGTTAGAAATGTCAGATGGCGGTTCTCAGTAGCTCGGACTGGAGAGATGGCTCAGAGGTTAAGACCACTGCCTGCTCTTCCAAAGGTCCTGAGCCCACATGGTAGCTCACAACCATCTATAGTGAAATCTAATGCCCTCTTCTGGCCTGTAGGTGTACATACAGGCAAAACACTGTATACATATTAAATAAATCTTTGAAAGAAAGATGTTTCAGATGAGTGTTTGGACTTCCTACGCATGGCTCTTTGAACTGTGTCTTCTGACTGGCTCCACAGGCTGGCCTGCTGTCTGCCTTGGGCTCCTTGGGCTTGATGGTGTGGCTGATGGCAACACCTCACAGCCATGAAACTGAGCAAAAGAGACTGGGACTTCTCGCTGGCTTTGCTTTCCTGACAGGTACGTGAAGGGGTTGTCTAATGGGGCAGGAGGGGGTGTTGATACCTAAAGTACTTACACTAAACCCTGTGTAACTGACACATGTTTTTTGTCTGTACAATTCTTTCAGAACAGTTCTCTCTATAGAGTTTCTAAATTCCATTACACTGCTGTGATTTCTCCCTCCTGCTCTCCTTGACTCACCAGTTAGTCTTATTTGAAGTTTTTGTTCTGTTGTGTTTGTGTTTGTTTCTGCTTTTGCTTTGTAGCGCCTCCTTGTTTCATGCAGTCCATCTTGTACATAGGGTTTAACACCTTGTAACTAGCAGCTTTGTGTAGTTGGCCCTTTTGGCTACTTTATTTCAGTTCCTAGATCTCCCACCCTTCTCCACTCAATCCCTTCCAACCCCCAACACTGGGTAGGTGATAAAGAAGGGGACAGGGGTAGACCTCTTTAGACGGTTCCTGCTGATTGGGGCGTCAGTTCCTTGGGGATCAGAGTGCCGGCGCAGCAGGCAAGCACTAGCAAAAGCAGTATCAGGGAGCAGCAGCCATCACAGGCCTCCCAGGGCTCTCACAGTTACACCCTCTCAGGAACCCCCAGAATTCCAAATGTAAACTCTGTGCGGCTGGTGAAAAGCACGCCCTCCTAGAATACTTGACAAATCGTGGAAGCTGTGCACAGTGTGAAGCAGCCCCGTGTCCTACAGCTCACATCGCATGTCTAGGTTGTTGGTTGTTGGTTTTTTAGGTTTTATTGTTTTTTGTTTTGAGACAGGGTTTCTCTGTGTAACAGCCCTGGCTGTCCTGGAACTTGCTCTGTAGACCAGGTTGGCCTTGAACTCAGAAACCCGCCTTTCTGTGCCTCCCAAGGTGGTATGCATCACCACCACCTGGCATATAATTGGGTGTTTTGTTTTGTTTTGTCTTGTTTTCTTGTTTTTCTTACTTAACCTCTGAGCCATTTTTCTAGCCCAGGTTCTTGACTCTTTAAATGGTAGACATGAACTAAGAGAATCTGGAAAAGTTCATCTCTCTTGGGAGTGGAGGTGCACTCAGGCAGATCTCTGTGAGACCAGCCTGGTCTGCAGAGTGAATTCCAGGACAGCCAAGGCTACACACAAAAACCTCTCTCAAAAAGAAAAAAAGCACTGTAAAATGCATTGTGCTCATTATGGATCTCGGTGACAGGCTAATTTATGCAGTGTTATGGAGATTTTAGAAGGGGTAGGCTCAGGGAATGCTAGTTTTTGAAGCTGTTAGGGGTAGATTCTCAGGAGGGGAAATACAGTAGAGGAGGTGTTGGGTGGAACAGTTGCTCTCCTGTTGCCACATGGTCACTCACAAAACTGGTCTGGCTGCCCGTCACTGCCGAGGGGTTGGTTGATCCTGTGGGGTTGTGAGGTTGCTGCCGCCAGGCCCTGCCTACTGTTATCCTGTTCTTAATTGTGGTCTGGCCCACAGTACAGTCTCAAAAATAATGACGTTTGACATTTCTCCTTTTTTATTGTTCCTAACTTCTACTCTTCTTGAAGACACCCATGGTTTTGAGCTAAGAGGACATATGTTTATGAATTAATTTAGTTATATGTTCTCTTGGAAACAAAAGGATAGAGTAAATGGAATTGTCTTGGTTCCTATGTTTGTTTTGTTAATATGAGCAGCCTTTGGATGAGGGTCCTCTTCAGAACTGACGGTAGTTTTGTGTTTCCCAGGAGTTGGCCTGGGCCCGGCTTTGGAGCTGTGCATCGCTGTCAATCCCAGGTAACTATTGTTTATGTCTTTGTACCTTTATGAATATGCCTTCTAAATGCAGGCCACAACAGGCTAAGTTGAGGCCTCACTCAGCTCATGGCCTTTTCTTTCCCAGCATCCTCCCCACTGCCTTCATGGGCACGGCCATGGTCTTCACCTGCTTCAGCTTGAGCGCACTCTACGCCAGGCGCCGGAGCTACCTGTTTTTGGGAGGTATGGACTGGGACGACGCTCTGGGCCCTGCTCTAGCAGCTCTGTCACTAGGCCGCCTTTTCCACCTCGGGTCTCAGGGGCTCTTGGGTTAAAATAAAAGCCTTCATAAGCCAGGCGAAGTGGCGCACGCCTTTAATCCCAGCACTCGGGAGGCAGACGGAGGTTGGTCTCTGTGAGTTCAAGGCCAGCCTGGTCTACAAAGTGCGTCCAGGACAGCCAGGGCTACACAGAGAAACCCTGTCTTGAGAAACCAAAAAAAAAAAAAACCTTCACTCGGGGGAGACGGTTAGAAATAGCCTCAGTGTTGGCTGGAGAGATGGCTCAGAGGTTGGGAGCACTAGCTGCTCTTCCAAAGGTCCTGAGTTCAATTCCCAGCAACCACATGGTGGCTCACAGCCATCTGTAACGATGCCCTTGCCTTCTCCTGCAGGCAAAACACTGTATACATAATAAATAAATCTTTTTTAAAAAAAGAAAGAAAGAAAGAAAAGAAATAGCTCAGTGTGACTGCTTTGCTCTGCTTTGGCTTTTCTCATGATACCTTTGCTGTGTCTTACAGGTATCTTGATGTCAGCCATGAGCCTCATGTTCCTGTCCTCTCTGGGGAACCTTTTCTTCGGATCCATTTGGCTATTCCAGGTGAGATTTAATGTAGAACTTTAATGTAGCACCTATTAGCCTCACACAGTTTTCTTACATAATTAAATCAAAGGCGGTGAATCCTCAAGAACACTGACTTTGCTGGGCGGTACCTGCAGCCCTCCTGAGTCTTCCACACAGAGGAGGACACAGGGTTAGACGCAGCTCAGAACAGGCTTTGCTAGGCCAGATTAATGACCTGAAGGAGTGGAGCAGAATTGTGTTTAGGGAGGTCGTCTTCTGGGTTAGCACGCGGTATGTTTTCAAAGCAGGCAAGAGGCAGAAAACCAGCTGTTTTCCCGCTACTACAACAGCCACGTGTAACTTCCTCTCTCTCTTGTTAGGCAAACCTGTACCTGGGGCTGCTGGTCATGTGCGGCTTTGTCCTTTTTGATACTCAGCTCATTATTGAAAAGGCTGAGAATGGAGACAAGGATTACATCTGGTAAGTGTGAGAATCCCATAATTGCACGTACGTGTGAGCTGTGTTCATTTAAGAGGCAAGATCTCATGTGGTCCAGGCTGGCTTTGAAGGCACTATATAGCTGAGGATGACCTTGAACTTCTATACTCTGCTTCCCGGGTGCTGGGATTATAGGTGTGCACCAGCAGTGTGTCCGTGCTGAGCTTGGCCCCTGGCGCACAGCAGCGGGAGTAAGGGGCTACATTTCAGCGGAGTAGGAGGGTGTGCACAGTCTGTTCAGGGCTCATCACTAGTTATTGGCACTTGGTAGTTCAGGTTCAGACTTGGTCTCTGTTCAAAGCACAATCTCCTGATGCCTGGGGGATTTGTTGAGTTGAAAGAATCCCAGGCTGTTACTTGGTGGGTGGGGTGTTGGAGAAAGTGACTCCCAGGTTAGTGGTTATCTGGGGGCTCCCCGGTACAGGGGATGAGGAGGTGCTGCGAGTGACCTAGTTCTTGTCTTTCAGGCACTGCATCGACCTCTTCTTAGACTTCATCACACTCTTCAGGAAGCTCATGCTGATCCTGGCTTTGAATGAGAAGGTCAGTCAGCCTGCGGCCAACATCTGTGTGGATGGGAGAGTGTGAGAAGTTGGTTGTACACTATAGAGGGCAAGTGGGAAGGGCAGGCCCCTCAAGCAAGAAAAGACCAAGTAAAAACACTTTTAAAATCTAAACTAATCCTTGAGGTGAGTTTCAGATGGCAGACAATTTGGTGCCTCTGAAAGCAGCACATGTTAAAGTTACGAAGATTGTTAGGACTCAGGGAAAGGTATTGTAGAAGACGTAAAATGACAGTTGTCTTTTATGAATGTCAGAAGTAGATCTGTTTATCTACTTGTTAATCTCTTTCCGTTTTTAAACTTCTATGAATACGTATGAGTACCTGCATATATACATGTATACTGCATGCATTCATGTGTACTGCATGCATTGGGTTTCCTGGAACTGGAGCCTCCATGTGGGTCCTGGTAGTCAAACCCAGGTCCTCTGCAAGAGCAGCCAGTGCTTTTCACTACTGAGCGGCTCTCCAGCCCCATTCATTTATTAATCTTAATTTCCTCCTCTAAGAAGCAGTTTATTAGTCAGTCGAGTCCAACAGTAGAGAAACCAATGAACCTGTGAACTTTGCTTTTATCAGCCTGAGTTAGGAATGTATGACAGTGAGTGCAGTGGGCTGGAGGTGGTGACAAGATGGCGCTGGTGGTTCTGTCTGGCTGTGCACAGTGGATGGTGGAGCAGCGTGAAGATGCGCAGGTCCCCTCAGCTGCTGAGCTCTGTCCTTCCATCTTCACCCAAGGCTGGAAGGGCTCGCTCATGCTGAGTTTTCCTCCACATCCTTCGCCAGCACTCATGCACTTGGGTTTGTATGTCAGGGGAAGTTAACTAGGTGATTTTTTTTTTTTTTTTTTTTTTCATTTGCAGGACAAGAAGAAGGAAAAGAAGTGAACTGGCCGCCAGCCTTCCCCGCGGGACTCTTCTCCCTCTGCCCCTCGTTTCTTTGCGCCATCCCAGGTGCCGTGTTCTGTGATAATGAAAAGCACCAGGAAAGCTTTTGTACTTTGTGGTTTTCTCTATTTTGAATTTTTTGATCAAAAAACTGATTAGTGACTATAGTTTGGAGTTTGGCTTCACATTCCTGGGGTTCTTCCACTCCCTTTTCTGTCAGCTCATCCATAGCCGCTTGCTCTGCTCAGGCAGCCAGTCCACCAAGATGAGAAGCCAGGAGCAGGCCCCTGCACTCCGCAGGCCTCCACAGCCGGCCTACACTGCTGCCGCCGCTTGGGCCCTGTGGTTGGTTCTCACAGTCCCAGCGAGACTGAGCCGGGGGAAGGAGCTTGCCTGTCCTGAGTTGTCCGCCTGCCACAGAGTGGACTCAGGCGGGTGCTTTGCTTCCCCGGCTGCCTAATTCAGTCTGGTAAATGCCTTTCTGCCTTGCCATGATGAAGGGAATATGGATTTGTGGGTGCTCTTTTCCCACTCGTGAGCAGCCCTCAGAGAATTTACCTGCTTCCCATCTGTGGGGTGGGAAGACTTGAGCACTGAGGGAAGACCAGCCTGACAGGCGCTCATGAAGTGGTCTGAGGAAGCACGACAAGGTACAGACAGCAGTTCTCAAGTCTCCCTAGCGCATTTTTCTTTGCTGGTTTTTAAATTTTTCAGCCTTTGTTACTGATTGGCCTCCACTAGGTGGCTGTGGTTAAAAGTCCCCGGGGAAGATAGGAAGGAGCGGGCTTGAGCCTCAGGGCTAACTGTGTGGAGCCTTGTCAGGCTCAGGTAAGGGCTGCAGCTCGGGGACTCTCCACCAACTGAGCGCTTCCAGGCCTGCAGGGTCGCTGAGGTAGGGCTGTGGTGACTTGAAGGCAGCACTCTAAACAGCTCTCAGTGCATTTTTGTGTGTCATCCTTGATGCCAGAGATTTGAGGCAGTAGGTAATGTTCACTAACAGACGCACTTTAGTTATTTTGGTTTCTTCACCTGTTCCCATAAGGTTTTGGTCTTCTGGGCAGAAGCCCAGTGACCAGACTGTGGGCCACCATAGTCTGCACAGAAAGGTGGCACCCGGAGTGGTTGTGACCCTGGCTACCAAGCCACTGACAGCCCATTACCAGTAGGATGGTGTCTTGGGCTTTTCCTGCTCACAGCCTGCTGCCTCCGCCCTGGCCTGAACTTACCTACCGGACATCAGCAACTCTCCAGAAAGATGATTCTCTGTGAGGCCTTGGGAGCTGACTGGGTTCCATCTCTTGAAGCCAGACTCCACCTCTTGTGCTTTTTTGCTTGGGATAAAGGAGTTTTTCTTTAGAAACAGTGCCAAGAATGATAAGATGCAAAACTACTTTTAAAGAAAATCCTAACAGGTTTAACGTAGCTGTCACTGTCGTTTCCACTTTGTTCCCCAGCTTTGGTTTTTCAGCTCAGGCTGCGTTCTCTAACTCATACTGTGAAGACAAAGGTGTTTTTGATTAAAAAAAAATATATATATCTACATAGTCTTAATTTGTAAAAAATAAAGAAAATTCCTTAACCTTTCCTGATGTTTGTTAAATCGAGGCCAGGCTGGGTTGGGGTTGGGAGTTTGCCGGACCCAGTGTGTTCTCCACATAGAGACAGAAGCAGAGACCACACTTAGGCCTTCCTGCTTGGGAACCCCAGGATTCCACGGCCATCTCCTTACCTGACCTTTGCTTTGGTTGTCTATGGTAGTGGCTGGTATAGTTAGGGTGTGTACCAGCTTCAAGGTTGGGGGGTGCAGAGCACTCATCTGCAAGTACATGTGCTCACCTGTGGGCAGGCTCCACCCCAGGTGCACCAGTGACTGAAAAGCCCTAAGTGTACGTGGGACATGAGGCCAGTCTGCTCCGCTTGCCCTGTTCAGCTGACACAAGTTCTATTCAGTGTAGGCCGGAGGATAGTTCTCTCACCCATCCATATTGCTTAGTGTGACCTAGTTGGGCCCCACAAATCACCAATCTGAATTATTTTTCTGTGCTGTGATAAAACACCGTGACCAGGGCAACACAGAGGCAGAGGGGCTATCTGAGCTTATAGTCACTGGAAACAGAATCAAAGCCTGCCTCCAGGGACAGACCTCCCAGTGTGATCACAAGCTCCAGCTGAGGGCCACATCCATCATTCCTACAAGGCCATGTTCACACTGCCACACATGAACCATCCTAGCTAAAGGAGGACGTGTTCACACCGCCACACACTGACCATCCTAGCTAAAGGAGGACGTGTTCACACCGCCACACAATAACCATCCTAGCTAAAGGAGGACGTGTTCACACCGCCACACACTAACCATCCTAGCTAAAGGAGGACGTGTTCACACCACCACACACTAACCATCCTAGCTAAAGGATGTGTTCACACCGCCACGCAATAACCATCCTAGCTAAAGGAGGACGTGTTCACACCGCCACGCAATAACCATCCTAGCTAAAGGAGGATATGTTCACACCACCACACAACCTTCCCAGACAACCTGGGAAGACTCATCACATGTCTTCTCACTGAGCAAAGGCTTATCTTATCCTAAGGACTTTAACACAGTGTTCTTCTTGTGTGGGAAGGAGGCACAGGCATCTTTTGCTTCACGAGTTGAGCCCCTGGAGCCGAGGTGACTGTTGTAACTGCTTGATACGGGTGCTGGGAATTGAGCTCGGGCCTCTACAGAAAGAGTGCTTCTGACTGCAGGGCGTCTCCAGCCCAAGCACGCCACACTGACAGCTTACAAGATGTCACATGCTTACGGATGTCACGTGCTCCAAAGTGACTTGTAAGTGTGCCTGTGAGGCGGTTGTTTTTTAAACACCATGTCCTTCATTTTTAAGTGCTTTAAGCTTGTGGGGGGAGGTGCTGTGGCACATGTTTGTGGTCAGAAGACCACTGGAGTGCGTTCTCTCCACCTTTCTATGGGTCCTAGGCATCTAACTTGACCCACTGGGCCATCTCACTGCGCTGCCAAAGAGGGCGACAGACACATTTACTACATGGGACCAAGTTACTTCAGAGTCCCTGTCTCTCTGTACAGGTAACGCTGAGGAAGGTTCTGAAACGCTGCCATCCTTCCTGTCCTGGGCTAAAAGTTGCCCTTCGGGTGAGAGGGAGAAGTGCATCGATTTCAGCAAAATCTCTTCACCCCAATGGCAAGAGCAAACACCCTTGTCAGCTTCCCTCAGCGGCATGAGTGGGAGTGTTGCCCAGCCAGAACCAGAGTGAGGACGGCGTGTGCTGCAGCAGCCTACGGGGGTGCTTCTGCACTGGAAGGCCTTCTGCAGTACAGTGTTTGGATTGGGGTGTCTATATCCCAGTGTGGGCCTCTATTAAGATGATTCCCAGCCGGGTGTGGTGGCGCAGGCCTTTGATCCCAGCACTCAGGAAGCAGAGGCAGGCGGATCGCTGTGAGTTCGAGGCCAGCCTGATCTACAAAGGGAGTCCAGGACAGGCAAGGTTACAGAGAAACCCTGTTTCAAAAACATCAACAACAACAAAAGAAGGAGGAGGAGGAGAAGAAGAAAGGAGGAGGAGGAGAAGAAAGAAGGAGGAGGAGAAGAAAGGAGGAGGAAGAAAGATGGTTCCCTATTGGGCAGTCAGGAGGCTTAGTGGGTCAGCGCTTACAGTGCAAGCTGGGTAGAATTCAAGTCCTCAGAACTCCTGTGAAAGTAGAATTGGCACAGGCAGGCACTGGCAAGATGGCTCAGAGGTTAAGGGCACTGGCTTCTCTTCCAGAGGATCCGGGTTCAATTCCCAGCACCCACATGGCAGCTCACAACTGTAACTCCAAGATCTGACACACACACAGGGGGTGGGGGAGATGCAGACAAGCCACCAATGCACATAAAATAAAAATAAACTTTTTTTCGAGACAAGGTTTCTCTGTGTAGCCTTGGCTGTCCTGGACTTGCTTTGTAAACCAGGTTAGTCTCGAACTCAGAGCGATCAATCTGCCTCTGCCTCAATCCAAGTGCTGGGATTAAAGGCGTGTACCGCGTCACTGCCACCACTGCCAGGCCAAACTTTTTTTTTTTTTTTTTTATCCAAGACAGGGTTTCTCTGTGTAGCCTTGGCCATCCTGGACTCACTTTGTAGACCAGGCTGGCCTCGAACTCACAGCGATCCCCCTGCCTCTGCCTCCCGAGTGCTGGGATTAAAGGCGTGCGCCACCACGCCCGGCCAAACTTTTTTTTTTTTTTTAATTGCCTGTGGCATGGGCAGCCCCTGGGAGGCAGAGATGGAATCCCTGGGGACAAGAAGTTGCCTGGGTAGAATGGCAAGCTGTGGATCTGCCTCAGTAAAGTGCAGGGCAACTGAAGCCACCTGAGTTCAGTCAAGGTGTGATGTAATGAAGATGTAATGTCCCGTGCCAGCGCGAAGGCTTCAGGCTAAGGAAGTGACAGGTGCCACTCAGCACAGACGGACAGCGCAGGGGTTGCTGGCTTTAGGAGAGCGGAGCCCCATCACCTTAGTCTAGGGTCAAGGGCCAGCCCAGGCTATATAGTGAGTTCTATGAAGGACATCTAGCATCGGTCAAAAGGACTCCGAGGCAAACTGCAGGAAATACTGCTAGCTCCACATGAAACAATTTCAGCATCAGTAAGAATTATAATGGGGCACAACTAAGAAGAAAATGTTTTGTTCTGATTTATTGGTCATTTTGGGTTTTTGAGACAGGGGTCTGCTGTGTAGTCCAGGTTGGCCTTGACTCCATGGTCGCCCTGCTCCAATCTCACAAGCGCTGGGATTACTTAGTTCATGTGTATGAATGTGTTGCCTGCAGGTGTGTGTATATGTGTGTATGCACGCATGCACGTATGTATGTGCACCCTATGCAGACCTGTTGCCAGTGGATGTCATTGAGGATGTTGGATACACTGGAATTGGATTTACTTGCTCCAGCTTGCTAAACTGCCTAGGATGGCCCTGGCCTTCCTGTTCCTCCTGCCTCCACTTCCCAAGTGGTGTGACTATAAGCATTTGCCACGACCACATCTGGTTTTATTTGGGGTTGGGGTTTGAACCTGGAGCTTTATGTTTGCCAAGAAAGCACTCTACCAACTGTACCAGCTACACCCTCAGCCACAGCATTTTGTGTGTATATAATTTTTTTTTTTTTTTTAGTTTGGTTTTTGGTTTTTCAAGACAGGGTTTCTCTGTGTAGCCTTGGCTATCCTGGACTCACTTTGTAGACCAGACTGGCCTCGAACTCACAACGATCCACCTGCCTCTGCCTCCTGAGTGCTGGGATTAAAGGCGTGCGCCACCACGCCGGGCGCCCCAAAGCAACTCTTATCGTCACGGCGGGAAGCATGGCAGTGTACAGGCTGGCATGGTACTGGGGAAGGAGCTGAGAGCTCTACATCTGGATCCGCAGGCAGCCAGGCGGAGATGGGTACTACCTTGAGGATTGAAGACCCCAAAGCCCCCCTCAGAGCCTACAGTGACATACTTCCTCTGACAAGGCCACGCCTACTCAAAGAAGGCCACACCTCCTGATAGTTCTACTCCCCATAGGCTAAGCATTCTAACACAGGAGTCTATGGGGGCCATGCCTATTGGAGCCACCACTGTATGTATATGTATGTGTGTAGTGTGTATGTATGTGTACATACATGTAGGTATCTAGCGCAGAGCCACAGGCTCGCTCCTGAATTACTACTGGAGAGAAGGGCCCAGCCTCTACAATACTATTTGGCAGCTTCTTGTAAAAATCAAATATAACTTAGACTGTTAACTCGGGACCCTTATGAGACTGATGGGAGTATTTCCTAACTGCTAAGAGGTCACTTAAAAGAGGGCTGCAGGGGGCTGGAAAGATGGCTCATTGGTTAAGTGCACTGGCTGCTCTTCCAAAGGTCCTGTAGTTCAATTCCCAGCAACCACATGGTGGCTCACAACATCTATAATGTGATCTGATGCCCTCTTCTGGCCTGTGGGTATACATGCAGGCAGAACACTGTATACATGATAAGTAAATAAATCTTAAAAAAAAAAAAAAGACTGCAGAGTGCCGGGTGTGGTGACACCTTTAATCCCAGCACATGGATTGCTGTGAGTTCGAGGCCAGCCTGGTGTACAAAGTCCAGAAAAGCCGGGCGTGGTGGCGCACGCCTTTAATCCCAGCACTTGGGAGGCAGAGGCAGGGGGATCGCTGTGAGTTCAAGGCCAGCCTGGTCTACAAAGTGAGTCCAGGATGGCCAAGGCTACACAGAGAAACCCTGTCTCGAAAAACCAAAAGAAAAAAAAAAAAAAAAAGAAAAACAAAGTGAGTCCAGGACAGCCAGGACTACACACAGACCCTGTCTCGGAGAAAGAAAAAAAAGAGCCTGCATTGCTCTTGCCAAGGACATAAATTCTGTTCTTAGCACCCATGCCACACAGCTCACAGCTGCCTTTAACATTCCCAGCTCCAAGGGATCTTCTTTATTTATTTATTTATTTTTGTTCTTTGAGTTTCTCTGAGTAGCCCTGGCTATTCTGGACTTGCTTTGTACACCAGGCTGGCCTCAAACTCACAGAGATCCACCTGCCTCTGCCTCCTGAGTGTCACCATGGCTGCCCCAACCGCACCCCTTTAAGGCACTTATATTAACCATTTAATCCGGCAATAGAAAAATTAGGTATCTGAGAGAAAAAGAAACTACATTCTCACAAAAGCAGTATACCACCCCTCATGCGTGCCTGCGTGTGTGTGTGTGTGTGTGTGTGTGTGTGTGTGTGTGTGGGCGCGCGCGCGCATGCGCATGCCTGAGGAAGCCTGAGTTGTCAAATCCCCCGTGGAGCTGGAGTTACAGGCAACTGTGAGCTGACACGTGTGAGTGCTGGAAATCAAAGTCAGATCCTCTGCAAGAGCGGTGTGTTCCTCTAGTTGCTGGGTTGTCCTTCCAGCTCCTTCCTCCATCCTGAGACAGGGTCTCTTACCGCCCAGACCAGCCTCAGACTCTCTACGTAGCTAAGGACGACTTTGGGATTCTAATCTTCCTGCCTCCCTCTTACCAGTTCCGGAATTACAGGCGCTCGCCGCCGCTATGTTCTGTCTCACGCAGGGCTGGAAACTGAACCGGGCTCAGGCTTTGTGCCATTTTCAACAAGTGTTCTGCCAAGTGAACTTAGCTCCAGCTTTAGTTCTAATAAATAACCTAAAACTGGAAAGAATGAGTTAGTCTTCCTTTTTGTTTGTTGTCTTGAAACATGGTTTCTCTGTGTAGCCCAGGCTGGCCTGGAACTCACAGCGATCCTCCTGCCTCTGCCTCTGGAGCCCTGGAATCAAAGGCATGCGCCACTGTCACTGCCTGACATTATCTCCTGTTGTTGCCTGAATAAACAAACTAAATTCTTTCTACGGTGTTGACTCTGTTTCTTAGCAATTAAACTTTATTATGCAACCCAACTAGCTTAAACAAGAAGGAAAAAGGTTAAAGGGACAAAAGAGTGAACCTTCCGGTAGCCGTTCCACGGGACGGATCCTTAGGTGTCTCTCTGGCTGGCGTGCTGATCCAGCTTGTCCGCTGCCCCTGCACGCTCTCCCTGCAGCTGACTTTGTTATTCTCTCTTCCCCAACTCCCTCAGTCACGTGGGAAGGACCGGCTCCTTCTCCCGGTGAGGGTCCATTAGAAAGACAATAGTCCAGGTGGAGTTCCCAGGTCTGCTTCCTGAATTCCAGACCCAGGATGGCTCCACTCAGTCTGTCACAAGGTTTTCATGGGGTGCCCCAAGGGTAAAGCCCGCCAAGACTGCCTCCACCTGTGACGAAGCTTACTCCTTCCCACACTACGGAAATTAACCGTGGCATATGCAACGACTTAGACGCATCCGGATGCATTTCTGTCTTATGACTTGCAGAAGGCTGAGGATGTGAGGGCACTTTACAGGGGAAAGCGGAGAGGGGCACACTCTCACCACTCTGAGGCCCCACGAGCTGATTTAGTGGTTGATGTTGGTGCCTTTACCACACCCTGGTCCTCAGCGCCACTCGCACTCAGCATCCACCCAAGGACTGCCCAGTGCTTCCGACCTACTGGGTGCCCAGTGAGAGTCTGTTGTGGATGCAACAGAAGGCATGAAAGAACAGATTTGGACAGGTCACCTGCAGATGTCCTGACCTCACAGGTTGGCAAGAGAGAGGAACATGGCAGAGCTGTCCAGCTTCATTGCCAGCCCATCCAGCATTGAGGTTGGCTGTAGGAGATGTGTCTCCGTGATGCGAGGCTGGAGGGGAGAACTGGCAGCGATAGTCCCAGTCCTGTGGCGTGGGCGGGAGCTTCCATTCTTATACTCTCTGCGCTTCCTCCGAAGCCACCTAAAGGCGCCATCTTCTAACCGCTCGGTGGCAGTGCAGCCCCGCAAACAGTGAACCTGCCTCCCTTGTGCCATCTACTGGCAGCATTTTCTCAATTGGAAAGAAAGGAGTCTTTTTTTTTTTTTTAATTGTTGCTTAGAAAAAACAGGAGGTTTGGTATCTTAGTATCAGCGGCCATGTACTTTCAGGCCTGAAGAGACCGCAGCAGGAGCAGGAAGGTGGTCATGAACTTAAGGCAAGCCTGGGCTACACAGTGAGACCTTGTCTCAAAAAGAAAAAGAAAAAAGAAAAAGCCGGGTGTGGTGGCACACGCCTTTAATCACAGCACTCGGGAGGCAGAGGCAGGTGGATCTCTGTGAGTTCAAGGCCAGCCTGGTCTACAAAGAGAGTCCAGGACAGCCAGCGCTACACAGAGAAACCTTGTCCAAAAAAAATTTTAAAAGACAAGAAACAAGAAATAAAAATTACTCCAGGGAGCTCTCCTACCCTAGAGAAACACCCTAAGTCTGACACCCTTGTGCTACCTGCATGTCTTCCACTAGACAAGGACAGAAAATTTTTTTTGGAGGGTGGGGTGTTTCAAGACAGGGTTTATCTGTGTAGCCCTGGCTGTCCTGGATTCACTTTATACCAGGCTGGCCTCAAACTCACAGCGATCCGCCTGCCTCTGCTGGGATTATAGGTGTGTGCCACCACGCCCGGCTAAGGACAGAAATTGAATTTCTTCTTTTCCTTTTGTTGGAGGTTTTAGGGTCTATTGGGGTTTTGTTTGTTTGTTTGTTTGTTTGTTTTTCTGAGACAGTGATCTGCCTGCCTCTGCTTCTGCTTCTCCAAGTGCTGGGATTAAAGGCATGCGTCATTGTACCCAGCTTCAGAAATGTAATTTATTTTTGTTTTTGTTTTTTTTATTTTTGGTTTTTCGAGACAGGGTTTCTCTGTCTAGTCTTGTCTGTCCTAGACTCACTTTGTAGACCAGGCTGGCCTCTAACCCGTAGCGATCCGCCTGCCTCTGCCTCCCGAGTGCTGGGATTAAATGCATGTGCCACCACGCCTGGCAACAGAAATTTCATTTCTTGATGGCTCTCCCACTGTAAGGCCCTAGCTGCCTTCCTCTGCACTCGCTCCTCCACAGCTCACTTTGAGACACCTCTGCGCTTCCTTTGACCACTTTCTCCTTCACCTCATCCAGCACCATGAGATGAGAAATGCTCCACTGTTCAGACCACAGCCTCATCCTGGCTCATCCCTCCATCTCTCCTCAGCTGTGTTTTGCTCTCTGCGGGAGCCCAGCAGCAGTTTCTTTTCTCCTCTTCCTTTCTCTTCTTCATTTTTCAAACTCAGGGCATTGTTTCTAAGCAAGGTTCCTAATACTGAGTGAGTACCCCAGTGTGTGTGTGTGTGTGTGTGTGTGTGTAGTTTTCTGGAGACAGTCTTTCTTTTAAAAAATATATTATTATATGTATGTGTAAAGAGAAATGTTAATTCAGAACAAGACTGTTCTGGCAAGAGATCACATCCAAAGACCTTCTAGGTCAGTGTGATCTGGCTGGAATACAAACACACCTCTAATCCAGGAGACAGAGGCAAGCAGATCTGAGTTCAAGGCCAGCCTGGTATAGAGCAAGTATCAGGTAAAGAAAAGCTTAGGTCCAGGTCTTTAATCCTAAATGAAGGTAAAGTTATTTTGTAGAAGGAAGCACCCATGTTTGAAAGTGATGTCTAATTGAGTGACAGAAAAAGTGACAAATCGGAAAAGATTTGACAGAATAGGACACGCCCAACTCTCAGGACAAGAGAGAGGAAAGGGAAGCCACTTGAAGAGGCAGTTTTACCAGGACAGTAATAGAGAGATGGGTGGCAGAGAGAGAACTCAGGTGAAGACGGAACAAGCCAGAAAATGAGAAGAAGCCAGAAGATTGGAGCAGATTGCTGAGTTAGTTTGAGGCCAAACAGAGCAATTCCGGGCCGAGAGAGAAGCCAGATTAAGTAAGAGCTGGGAGCCAGAACAGCTGAGTTGAAGCAGTCAGCCCAGAGCTCATTAAGCAAAGTCTCAGAGGCTGAAAACTTTCTAGGCCTAGGTTAGATTGTATGGAGGCTAGAAGCTTCCAGGCCTAGGCCAGCAGAAGGTAGTAAGACTCCCAGACAACAGAGAATAAAATTACTTTACATATATGCGGGGGGGGGGGTGGAGTGGGGGGGGGAGCTGGGGAGGGGGACTCAGAGAGGACAGAGATGTCAGATGTCTCTGGAGCTGGAATTACAGGTGGTCGTGAGCCATCCAGTGTGGGTACCAAACTTGGGTCTTCTGGAAGAGCCACGGTCAGGTCAGTCTTCCCTACTAATCCATCTCTGGCCCCGGTGGTGGGGATGCGGGGTGTCTTGCTTTGGCTTTGCGGTTCAGGCTGGCTTGGAACGCTCCATCCTCCTGCCTCCACCTTCCAAATACTGTCTTGAGTGTGCTTTGGAGCCAGGTGAGTCTGGCTTGAATCATGGCTCGTCTGTAGGCAGCCTTCAGCCTTTCTAGTGTTTCAGTCCTCACTGCTCTACCAAACCGGGGCAACAGGCTCACCCACATATAAGGGTTGCACAGAGGATTAGCGGAGTATCCACAGGCATGGCTGAGGTAGCACCAGGCGCACTGTGAAGAGTGCGTGTGTTTGCTCTTGTGTATTTTCTCTGAAGCCAGAGATCACCTCTAACGCCCTTCACTCACCTCAGCTCCCCCATCAACACCATTTACCTTGGATTCAACCCACAACCTTCCTTTTCTAAACCTGAAACCCATGTCTGCACCCCCTCCCATAGCCACTCACAAAACCCCCCTTTTCCCACAGCCTGGGGCCACAGAGACTCATAGCCTTCACCCACCCCTCCTGTGAAGATGGCATGGGAAACTCCATATCCCATCCTCAAGGTATGAAGGTATCACAGGCTTAAACAGTGCCCTGGGTGAACTGGAAACATGGCTGCCGTGTTCTGGCTCCTCCCGTGACACGCGGCGAACCTTCCCTGGGCACTGCCGGTGTCTAGCGCTCAGGTCTTTTATCAGCTGGACTCCCCGTGACTAACCTCTTCTCTGAAGTGGGCTTGCAGCCTGTGGCCCCTCCAGCTCTGCTATCCTCACGATTCGGACACTGTTCTCAAAACTTCTGTTTTCAGTACAGAGTCTCAGGTACGTGGTCTACATCGCCCACTAGGCCTCTCCCATTCCACTCAGCTACTTTCTTTCTTTTCTTTTAATTTTTTGGTTTTTCAAGACAGGGTTTCTCTGTGTTAGGCTTGGCTGTCCAGGAGTCACTCTGTAGACCAGGCTGGCCTTGAACTCACAGCGATCCGCTTGCCTCTGCCTCCCAATTGCTGGGATAAAAGGCTTGTGCCACCACACCTGGCTCTGCTCGCTTTTTAAAAGATGTAATTTTATTATTAGCATGGATATATATGTGACGTGTGTGTGTGTGTGTGTGGGGGTGGTCAGAGGATAACCTTCAGGAGTCGGTTCTCGCCTGATTTTATTTATTTATATATTGTTTGTTTTGTGAGACAGGGTTTCTTAGAAAAATACATATATAAATATATTTGTATATATTTACATATTAATATGTATTATAGTTTTATTAAGTATATTTATGTGTGGGCAAGTGTACACAGGAAGGTCAGGAATCTGCAAGAATCTGTTCTTTCCCACCGTGTGGGTCTGGGGAACCAAATCCAGGTTGTCAGTCTTGGTGGCAAGTACCCCTGAGCCATGAGGATTCTGACAGTTTCTGAAACTGGGTCATGAGGGTACATTATGTAGCTCAGGAAGGCCTTGAAATTCTGAGCCTCTTGCCTCTACCTCCCAGATGCTGATGTCACAGGCGTTAACACCCCACACCTGGCTTCCAAAAGATGATTTTTTTTTTCTTCCTTTTCTGGCCTTTTTGAGACAGGATTTCTTTGTGTAGCTTTGGGTGTCCTGGAACTCACTCTGTAGACCAGGCTGGCCTCAAACTCAGAAGAGATCTGCCTATCTCTGCCTCCCAAGTGCTAGGATCAAAGGTGTGCACCACCACTCCTGGCCTTGCTTTCTTATTTATTAAGACAGTCTCTTATTGAACCTACAGCTCACCATTTGACTAAATTGACTATTTATCAAGCCCTAGTATCTGCCTGTTTTGCCAACCCTGCCCCCCCACTACTGGCACAGAGGTTACAGGCATACGCCTTCAAGCCTAGCTTTTATTATGTAGGTGCTAGCTAGCTGAAATTAGGGTTCGCATGCTCCCACAGCAAGCACCACACCCTGAAACTGGAGTTACAGATGGTGTGAACCAGCCCGTATGTGTATGTCTTCAATAATTAAAAAGTTAAATAAAAAAGTCATTGTTTACCCTAAAATCACAGATTTGCCCACATGTACTTACTGTGAACTTGTGACTTTAGGAGATTACTGTATTTTCCAGCATATAAAATGACTTTTTTTTTTTTTTTTGTTTTTTCGAGGCAGGGTTTCTCTGTGTAGCCTTGGCCATCCTGGACTCCCTTTGTAGACCAGGCTGGCCTCGAACTCACAGCGATCCGCCTGCCTCTGCCTCCCGAGTGCTGGGATTAAAGGCGTGCGCCACCACGCCCGGCTTAAAATGACTTTTTAAGCCCGGAAAATCCATGCCAAATTTATAAACCGGGTCCTGACCTGCAGCTTGCTTCCCCTTGCTTCATCTGTCAGGTGCATATAGTGGGGTGCCAAGGCCGATTCCCCGCTCTGTGTGGGAGTATGAAGCAGGGAGGAGCAGGCTGCACACATCTTCCTGTACCTCAAGAAGGAGGAGGACGAGGAGGAGAACAGCGTGAGTACGGATTGGCTCTTCACCAGACCCGCCCATTCGACTTGGGAGGGTCTTCAGGGGGAGTGTGGGCTGGCACTGGCTGTCTGCCGGCATTTAATAAAGCGCCTGGTGTCTGTGCCCTGCCTGCAAATAGACACATGGCTGGGTCTGCTGCACAGGGTGTGTGTTGGAAGAGGGGTTGTCTTTACGGTGAGTATATTCCAAACTCTGTATTTTTAACTGGAAAAGTTGGGGGTCATCTTATTTGTCAGAAAATACAGTTTATACACTTGAATTAACTCAGGGAATAAGGTGGGTGTCTTGCTGCAGAGTGTGACCTCTGCTGTTGTTTTGGGGGGTAAAAGGAACAAAACAATACTATTTGTAGAGGGGGAAAACAGAAAAAAAAAAAAAAAAGAAAGAAAGAAAGAAAGAAAGAAAATAAAACCACTGGCAGGCCTGAGAAGAGCTCAGTTCTCTTTGGGGGAGACTTCCTGCAAAAGGGAACGTGCCTGTGAGTGGGGCCAATGTTCTTCTTACCAGGTTTTTGCCTGACTGCCTTTCCTGGGGAGGGCAGGTGTCTGGCAGTCTGAACTTCCTGTGTTTGGAAAACCCAGCTGAGGTCTTACACTAGGAGAAGGCAGTCGAACATTCACCCATTGTTCTTGAGAAAGGAGTGAGGTCACAGTAAGTTTACAAGCAGCTGTTGCAAACTTAAGACTCCACATGCTCTGCCTCAGCCAGGATTGAAGAGGTTTTAAGCCAAAGCCTTCCTTGATGTCCAAGAAACTGGGTTCCCTAGAGTATCAATTAACTTACCCATATGTCCCCCCCAGTTGTTTCAGTTGGAACTGGGTCCTTGTTGGGGTGGGTGCAGTCACATGGGCTGTGGCTGACTATGGGACCAGAAGCCTGCAGGACATCTGGGAGACCCATGTGGCCAGGGCTGCTTGGGGCACTGCTGTGGCCCACGCAGCCATCTTGCCCTGGGACACTTCTCCGGTCCACTAATCCTGACCCAGGGCCCAACGCAGCACCTGGTATTTCCAAACTCTCAAGAACAGAGCCCAGAGGTGTGCTGAGCAGGCCCAGCATGAATATGGAGGGACCCTTTGGTCTTAGCTTTGAATGGAAGGAGAGGAGACTCAAGCACCGCCCCCCCCACCTCCCCTCCCTCTCCCCCGCCTCCCTTCCCCCACCCGCGCTGTGCCAAACTCCTTTCCAGAAAGGAATGGGTCCCTGAAGGCCAATGTGGATCTACCAGGAAATGATGTAACACATCAGGCTTAAGCCAATAATGGGCCAAGAAACAAGCCAGGAGGATGCAGACTTCCTTTAGCCCCTCAAGGAAGAGGCAGGGATATGGTGAACTTACACAAAACTGCATGATCAGACCCTGTTTTGGGTCTTGTTAATTTCTTCAGCAATGACATCAACTAAGGGAAGATGGCAGAGGCCAGACGTGGGATGGAGTGCCGAGAGTAAGGGAGAAAGTAACTGACGGGACCACCTGGCCTGGCAGGACCTAACGTAGAGATGAGGAAAGCCAAGGTTTGCAGTTACAGTTCTGGAACACAAGCTTTGGTGATAAAGATCTTGGGCTTCAAGTCTGTTCTCTCAAGCCGTCTAGAGATGGTTTATCAGGTACAAGGGAGCGGGCACTGGGCAGCATGGTGTGTGTGTGAGAGAGAGCATTCCTGTTAGGCTCCTCCCTCTCTGCCTGGGTAGTCACTGACACAAAGCCGGTGAGGTCCCAACCTGACACGGAGGGGCTTGAGCACAGGGTCAACATCCTCTTCTTCATCTTCCTCTCCCAGCCTGCCCACCCTTGTGCCCCACCTGGCCCTGATCAGGAACATTCACCCAACTTCAGTTCTAAGCAGAGTCCCTTTCTCAAACCCCTAAGTCACCTCCTAGGGGAGTCCAGCCGGCTTCTCTGGGGGAAGGGCAGGCACACAGCCTCATAAGAGCACCTGGGATTCCCTTAGCTTGCCCCACCTGAGGGGTTACACAGAAGCCAGCATACAGAGAGATGCTGCCGCACAACAGTCACGGTGGTGGGGAGAGGCCTCCACGCTTTATTAGGGATGCTGCAGAAGCAGAGCAGCCGCTTTTCAACAACAGATAAATTAACTGCAGTGCGGGTCGGGCGTGGGGACTGGGACAGATGAAGACAGACAAACAGACCCCAAGATGTGGGGAGAGGGGGCAGCACCATTCAGACAGCAGGGAGGACCAGGGCAGAGAAGGCAATTTGTCCCCCTCACTCCCAAACTCTGTAAGCTTGGGGCTTCCAAAATCAGCCCCATGGGGGCTTCGGGGCAAGGTTGCAGCCAGGTTGGGCAGAGGTGGGCAGTGGCGGGCACGGCTGGCCCAGCACCACAAGATGGCTCAGCCTGAAGTGGGAGCTGGGACAAAGCAGCCTGGAGCCCCCAGTCCCTTAGAGAAGAGCCTTACTCTGGGCGAGTCAAGGGAGCAGGGGTGAGGTCTCTCCCTGAGCGGAGCATGGTTGTTTCAGCCACAGCAGCGGTGGGATATGCCAGGGACCCCCGTCATCTTATCCACCTTCTCCTTGGTCCCTTCAGATAAGCGTCACTGGCTCCGAGGCATGGAGCATGAAAGCAGGCCCGGTCTGGGGTCCCTAGCTCCAGAGGAACTGTGGTGGCTGCAGTTTCTCAGCCCTGACTCCCACAGGAGGATAGCGAGTCGTAGAGTGAGTCACTTAAGGACTCTGAGGTCTCCAGCCCCGGAGCGCCCCCACTGGCCACTCTGCCTTCCTCGCCCATGTCTGATGTGCTGGGGGTACGACTGCCCCCAAATGCTGGGCCCTGAGGCATTGATGTGCGGCTGGGATCCAGGCTCTGCTTCCGGTCCACAGGCAGGGCCTAGAGAAGAGAGGACTGGTCAGAGAGGCATCATACTCCCCGCCCCACACACACACTGCTGAGGGGGCCACAGAGGAAGGGTTCTGCGGAGTAATGGATGTCCTCTCTCCAAAATAGGATGGCTAGGCAGGCTCACTCTCACGCTCTGGATGTGCTGGCTGTACGCACCTTACCAGACACATCTGTCTTCCAGAATCCCTCCCTCCAGACCTCTTTCTTCTCCCTACTGTTTTTTTTTTTTAAATATTTATTTATTTATAATGTATATAGTGTTCTGCCTGCATGTTCACCTGTGGGCATCAGATCACATTACAGATGGTTGTGAACCACCATGTGGTTGCTGGGAATTGAACTCAGGACCTTTGGAAGAACAGACGGCACTCTTAACCACTGAGCCATCTCTCCAGCCCATCTTCTTCCTACTGTTATCTTACCAAGGGGGCCCTAGGCAGTCCCTCCAGTTGTCGGGGTGGGCACAGGAAGGGGTCACTGCAGCTACCAGCTGCTCTGGTGTTCGGGAAGGTCCAGTTCTTGGCCAGTGGGACAGGTGGTGGAGGGCCTGGGTCTTCACAGGGATCTGTCCAGCAAGAAGGGGAGAGTGGTGCATCCGTCCAGCTCTGAGGATCCTCTCAGGGCTGTCTTACCGCCTACTGGGACAACTCACCATCAGGGCAGGTCTGATGGCTCCGGTGGCCGGGAGGAGCAGTGAGCAGTCCAGGGAAGGCTGGCACGCTGGGGTGCCTCCCAGTCACCAGCAGCTCTTCTATACCTGGCACCTCCCGCTCCAGTGTGTGGGCACGGCGAGGGACTTTGGTGAGGGCTGGGGGCCGAGCTGGCGGGGGCTCCAGACGCAGCGACTTGGTCTTGGGGAGATTCTTGCTGGGGGTTCCGCTGCTGCTATGATCTGGGGGCGGGAAGGTCCCGATGCCACTGTCCAAGGTCCGAGTTAAGGAGCCGCAGGCTGTGGAGGAGAGGGCACACAGAAGTATGGGGCTCAGGCCCTCGGTTCCCTCTCCCAGCTTCAGGCCATCCCACAGAACTCACGCCGCCACCTGCGTGACTCACCCTCAGCTTGGCACATGGAGAATTATTCCTACACAGCCACCAACAGCCAGGGCTGGGCACCAGAGTGCCACTCCAGCCCTGGCACTGCTGCGGTGACAGCGACTGAAGTAGGAAGGGGACCCTGCTGACCTGTGAAGTGTGTGGTGGACACTGGCTCGGCCATACTGTCCTCCGGAGGCATCTCGTCCCGCCTGCCTGGCTCACTGCTGGGCTGTGTGGGTACAGGAGACCTGAGTGTCCATTCCAGTGGCCCCTCAACAAGTCCCCACAGTGCCTCCGGGGGGATGGGAGGCCAGGCGGAAGGCACTGTGCAGACTAGCTGCCTCTAGGTGCTCAGAAGGACAGAGCCAGGCCCTTGGCATAACCCCTGCTCAGGAGCCTACCTTTCCAGACGGTTTGCCGCAGCCCTGAAGTGGGCCTACCAGACCGTTCCGGGGCCCACAGGCAGACCAGGGGCTCTTGGGGTCAGCGGATACTGGTTGGAAATCCCCATACTCAGGCTTGGGCTCCCGCCAGCTCTTGGTGGGCAGCTCTTTGCCATCCACCCTAGAGACAACAGGACAGGGGGACATGAGGGAAGCTGGCCTGTAGCTGGCTTTAGGTGTTGAAATGTCCAGTTACTAATGGTGTTAAGGCGATAATGCTGTTGAGCAGCACCTGGCAGAGGCAGGTGGAGCTCAGAATTTGAGGCCAGTCTAGTCTACACAGAGAGTTTCAGGACAGCCTGCATACTGAGACCCTGTCTCAAACAAATAAAAAATGAAAATGCTTTCAGAGGTAGGGCCTTTCTGGAAGTGACTGGGATTAGGCATGGCCAGCAGGGCACAGATCCCTGTGACTGGTGACTTTCTAGGCGGGAGAGACCAACAGAGCCTCACGTGCACACTTCCCCTCTTCCGTGGCATTCTGGCTCAAGGCAATCACCACATATGGCCCCTGGACCTCTAGAACCACAGACCAAAAGGAACCTCTTTATAAAAAGTAGTTTGTTGCCGGACGTGGTGGTGTATGCCTTTAACCCCAGCACTCAGGAGGCAGAGGCAGGCGTATCTCTGAGTCCTGGACAGCCAGGGCTACGCAGAGTAATCCTGTCTCAAAACACTAAAGTAGTTTGCCTTGGATACACCTTTAATTAGGGATGTAAAACAGACTATGTATCAGCCACGAACCCTCCAATGGTGCTGGCCCTAGAGAGGCGTCCACTGCTGCCCACCCTGGGGAGAAGGACACCTCCTGAAGCTTATGACAGGCACGATGGGGGAAGGGGGAGGGGCTGGGAGGGGGGGTCAGGGGAAGCAGAGAAACAGGAGGGGCAGGGAAGAACAAGGGAGCCCACCTTCAAATCTTCCTGGGGTCACCGTACCCTAGCTCACTGGCAGGCCAATTCACACTCAGGGCCCTGCAGTCCAGGGCTGCCGCCCTGAGATTTCTGAGGACACGGTAGCTCAAAATGAATGCCCTTCTCGGGGCCTCAGTCCTTCAGCCTTTTTACCCAGTTGGCCTAGGCAGGGTAAAGCCTGTTAAGTGGGTCCCCTTCCCTACACCACCGACACCCTTAGTGGCAGGAGTCAAAGGGGTTCTTCTTTGGCCCTTCCCTGAGATGGACTTTCACCGCATTGGCTTAATTAGTGTATGCAGGCATTTGAGGGGCTCCAGGGGCAGACATGAGGTGGGGGAGATAACATGTCAAAAGAGTTAGTCTTGCTGGGCCAGACACTAGCCAGCCGGTGAGTAGGAGACGGGGTGTAAACTCTAATTCTGAGTCCTAACCTTCCTTTTCAGCCAGGTCACCAGTGTCTTAGTGGCACTGTACGCCCCTTGGCCTCTGGGAAGCCCCAACTTCCAGGGAGACCCAGCACGCTCCATCTCAGGCCCTCACCTGTTTAACAGCTGCTGCATGAAGCTGTCTGCGCCCTGATACATGCCGGCCAGCTGGCTTTGCATCTGCCCCAGGCCTTGGTTGGGCACCGTGGCAGGGCCCCCAGGCCGTGGGCGGGCTCTGCTGCTCAGGTAAGCCTTCTCTTCCTCCAGTGCCCGACGTAGGTCTTCCGCCTTCGCCATCAGCTTGGAGATGTTGAGGCTCTCAGTCTCCAGCTTCCGGGCTTCAGTCTTGACTTCTTTCCGGAGCGGGGAGCCCCCACCAGCCCCTTCCTTGTTCTTTGTAGCCTCTGCACGGCGGTTCAGTGCCGGCAGCTTGCTCTTTTTAAGGCCGAACCAGCTGGCAATGCTGCTGGTGTTGCGGTGTTTGGGTTCGGAGCCTGGAGCCCGTTCCTGACCTTGAAGGCGCAACACGTTTTCCTCGATGCCCTTCATCACCTTCTCCTCGATGGCCGAGTGCGGGGCTGGCCCTTCTGAGCCCTGGCTCGGATCGGCGGGGCCGGGTACTGGGGATGTAGGCTGGCCAACCGTGCTGCCGCAATCCGCCCAAGGAGGGCCCTTCCCTTTGTCTGGCTTGGAGGGCTCCTTGGTGCCTACTGGTGCCACAGGGCGGGGAACTACCTTGGTGGGTGACTTGGAGGGTAACTTGGTTGGGCTGCTGTGAGGGCTCTTGGGCTTGCCCAGGCTAGGGGCTGAGGTTGGCACTTTTACAGGCGTGCGTGGCACCTGGGGACACAGGGCCCCCGCTAGCCGGCTCTTGGCCAGCTCTACTTTGGTGAGGCAGCTCCTCGGTGAGACGGGGTCCAGATCCACTCGCGCTCCCATGGAGTGGGAGGAGTAGACTCTGGCACCAGCTTCCGTAAGTCCCGGTTCTTGCTGCTTCAGGCTGCTTGTGCCTAAGGCCACTGCTCCCCGCAAGATGCCCTTAGCTTCCGGCTGTTCGAGAGGCCTCGTGGCTGGAGGCAAGTCTCCAGTACTCTCACCTGACCGCCCTAGTGCCCTGGCCTTCTCAGTACTAGGCCGGACTGGCGTTCCGTTCCTTTCTGGACCCAGAGGCCCCTCGGGGCCTGTCTTTAATTTCCCAAGGGCTGCCAATCTGTCCCGAAGAGGTGTGTGGCTAGGATCACCAGGTCGCCGCCCTGATGCCTGGCCAGGCTTCTTGGATGAGCTGCTTGGGGTCCTGCGGCTGGGATGAGGAGACTCCGCCCCTGCCTTGTCCAGACTCTTCTCCTGGGAACTCCCATAGGGGCAGGACTCTGGGAGGCCAGGGCTGGGGGCCCCAGGGCTCCTAAGGACCTCAGGGGTCTGGGGTACCTCCAGAGTCAGTTGTGAGTAGGTGGGTACCTGCAGCGGGGATGGAGGTGATTCTGGGGAAGAGCCCCTAAAGGTGCTCCGGGAAAGGTCCAGGATGCTCTCAAGGCAGGGAGACACTACTGGTCCTGGAGAAAATGCAGTGGACATGGCTGACTGGGAGGGTCTGAGCTGCACAGAGTCTGGTATTGCAGAACAGGGTGAAGGGCTGCCAGGCAGGCCCTGTGCCCCGTCTGGGGACAGCTCTCCTCCACCGAGACCCCTGCGGGCCAGCAGCGGGGAGGGGCTACCATCTGAGCCACTGTTTCGACAAGGAATTCGAGAACTCCGGGGAAGCTGGGGGCTGAGTTGGGGACCTCCTGGGCTGGGGACCTTCTCTGAGGGTGGAGGCAGCTTGAGAAACTTGAGACCTCTGGCTGGAGAGGGCAGAAGGGGTCCCTGGGCTTCCCCGGGAGAAGGGGGCCCAATTTGGAGCTTGCTTTTCACCTGAGATGAAGAGGGGAGATGGCCAGGCCGTGAGCCCAGTGGGGCATCCCCTGCACCCACGAACATGCTGAGGAACGGAAGGGGCCCCTGGCCCTCTGAGGTAGCACCAAAGCCCAGCCTGGTGGCCTCTGAGGTGCTCCCACCCCAAGCTGACTTTGGGAGGCCTTTGGACTTGGATACCTGTGGGGGTCCTGGGTCTGGTGAAGATGGCTTCCCAGAACCTGGGTGGTCGCCATTGAGAGGGCCTGTAGCCCCAGCCAGGAAAGCCTGGAGGTAAGTCTCTGTGTCCTCAAGGAGTTGGCCCAGGTTTAACTGTTTGCGGGTCAGGGCACCTAGCAGGGTGTCGGGGCTGGGGGCCTCGTTGGGGTCACCTGCTTCATCAGAAGAAGACGAGGAGCTGCTGCCCGGAGCACAGTGTGAGGCAGAGCAGGGGCCCTGGGCTGCTGGTGGGGCCCTGCCAGGAGCCCAGGGTTGTCTGATGCCTTCTTCCCCAGAGCCTAACAGATGCTCCCAGTGCAGCAGTGCTCCCAGGCTCCCAGGGCCGAGCAGCAGGTAGGGTGCCCAGGGTGAGGGTTCAGACTGTGGTGGA
The DNA here is from genome assembly GCF_903995435.1 of Acomys russatus. Classification (NCBI taxonomy): domain Eukaryota; kingdom Metazoa; phylum Chordata; class Mammalia; order Rodentia; family Muridae; genus Acomys; species Acomys russatus. The sequence continues at coordinate 61,368,060 of NC_067153.1, forward strand.
CCACAGAGCTCGCCGTTGATGGGCTCCGGGGAGCCAGGGCCCTGGCCTGTGGGCTGCCGGGGGGTGGCGGATGAACACAGAAGCAAAGGGTCAGTCTCTTCCAAGGCTCGCAGCACCTCTAAAATCCGAGCTTTCTTCCGAAGAAATGGGGACAGGGCATCCAGCGCTGGGGGTGGAGTGGGTGGGGGGCCTGGGCCTCCTGGCCGCAACTGCTGCTCCCAACACACCTGGGAGAAGAAAAGGCTTGAGGGGGAGCCTGTGCGGCTGGTATGTGAGGCCCAGGCCATAAGATAAAAACATATTCCTAAAAGTATGCTAGGAACACTCTAACCTGGCCGTGTCTGTCCAACAAGCGAATCTACAGCGCTTGGGATATGATGGTTCGGCTTCCTCAAGGATCGCTGAGCCCTTCCTGGCTCGGCTGTCTTACCTCACATTCAAGAGTGGTTGGGTACTGTCCGTGTGTCGTGTCTCCCCCCCCCCCCCCCCGTCCAGCCTCCCATCCCTGCTCCTCTTTACACTGCCATACTGACCAGCTACAGCTCTGACTTCTGTGGTTGTTCTAGGATGGAGGGAGGGTCTGCCTGTTTTTCTGGCTCCAGAAAGAAGTTCAAAAAGAGGGTGTATCATAGCTGAGACCTATGTCACTCATGGCAGGCAAGCCCGGGCCTTTCCCAGTCAGAGCTGACCCGGCAGGCAGGAATGCCGGCAGGGGGGACCTGCAATGTTACTCAGCCCTTTCTTGTACAGTGGTTTAACTGCATGTGCTCTGGAGCCACCTAGTTCACGTGACCTTCAGCAAGCCACTTGACCTCTAGCTTTCCTGATGTCAGCAGTGACACAGGACAGTGATTATGTTTGGCCTCCTAAAATAAAAGAGCCCCAAGGTGTCCTGTAGAGTTAGTGTCAGGCATGCGAGAGTCTGCAAGCGCGCCCTGTGATTCCCGCTGCATGACGTCACGCATTTGCTTGCAGGCCACGGCAGATGGGAGAGGTGGGCCTGTTTTTCTTGGTGTGAGGCTGCCGGCTGGGGGCTCACCCTTCCAGCCTGGGCAGCCCTCCCCCTGAGACTTGGTAAGACACAAACGCCAGTGCCCACTCCTACCTCTCTTTGTCCAGCACAGTGTCCTAAAGGCAGTGAGGTGGCTGGTCCCTCAGCAGCGTTAGGGGACGGCGAGGCTGCTGGTTCTGATGGCGGCTGGAGTGGGGTAAGTGGGATCTGCAGAAAGAGTGGAGAGTTGCATAGTTGTCACTGCCCCCCTCACAGAGCCAGGCGTTGTGACCCACAGTGTCCCTCCAGGGATATCTCACTGTTGCCCTTGTGATGATGAGGCAAGCCTGAGAACAGACAATCTGGGGCTAGTCCAGGTCTGGGAGGCACGAAAATAGATTAACACAAAGGGTTTGGTTTGGAGGTCCAGGCAGAGGACAGCAGCAGGTTTGACCCAGCCTGTCCTGGAGCCAGCACTGTGCTTTCCCTTATAGCAAAAACTACTATGAAGGTCCCCTCCTGTTCTGGCCACCTGGGATCTGAGGATGCAGAGATGGAAAATGAAGGCCAGCCAGGTGCAGTGACTCATGCCTTTAATTCCAGCGCTCGGGAGGCCGGGAGGCCGAGGCAGCGGATTGATGTGTGTTCCAGGCCAGCCTTGTCTACAAAGTGAGCACAGGACAGCCAGGGCTGCACAGAGACACCCTGTCTCCAACAACAGCAACAACAGAAAGCCAGGCACAGGGGCATGCCCTTGTTCACCACTTTGCACTTAGCAAAAGGACACTAACAGGCCCTCTGCAAAATCACACAGACAGACAGACAGACAGACAGACGCACGCACGCACGCACGCAGGCAGGCAGGTAGGCAGGCAGAGACAGAGAGTAGTCATCCTGTGTTCCCCGGTTGTCTCATGTGAAGCACTTACTCTAAAGATTATACGAGGAGCTAGATGGTGGTGGCGCACGCCTTTAATCCCAGCACTCGGGAGGCAGAGGCAGGCAGATCACTGTGAGTTTGAGGTCAGCCTGGCCTACAAAGCGAGTCCAGGACAGCCAGGGCTACACAGAGAAACCCTGTCTCGAAAAACCAAAAGAAAAAAAAAGATTATACGAGTAGTGTGTAACACACCCTTCCTATTTTTGCCACATCACTTGGTCCCTGAGAATTTGAGTTTTTGCATGTTGAATGGGACTGAGTTAGCTTTCACCCTGTACTCTCACCCTCCTCCCTCACAACCTTCAAACCCCTGTGGCATCTGGGCCTCACCTTTGGCTATTCGCAGCCCAGACCTTCCCACTTCTGGCCTGGACAGTGCCTGGCATTCCAACGAGTCCCCCTTGACCTTGTTCAGTGGCTTTTTAGTCTTGCACAAGGAAGCTAACACATCCTTTTCCTAAAGCACTTCTGTGCAGCGAAGCTTCCTTTGCCGGCCCGCTGTCTGCTGTGGCTCTCCTACCTCTCTAGCCTGTGGCCTCCTCCAGACAGCAGCTCCAGCGTTTGTTACTCACCACGCTTTCACACATTCTTCATCTAACCAAGCTGAAAGCAACGCCACCCTCTTGGTGTTCCTTCCATGGGGAATTCCTTCTCCACAGCCATCTGGAGGCTCCTGTCAGTCTCCTTCCCACCCCACACGGGTCCAATGTGTGTGTGTGTGTGTGTGTATCCCCGCACGCACCCATGCACAAGAGTATTCACAGGCACTCAAGTGTGCACGTAGGAGCTTGTTCTTGGGAGCAACTGCCTTGTTTTCCTGCGACAGGGTTCCCCACTGGGGCGTGGGGCTGGCTGGTGAGCCCTAGACACTGTCCCGCCTCCATCTCCTCAGAGCTTAGGTTGTAAGTGCAGAGCATCGTGTCCGGCACTTTACGTACGTGAGGTGCTGGGGACTAGACACAAGCCCTAACGTTTGCCCAACAAGTATTTTACCCTGGAATAAGCCATCTCCTCAGGCCTCCTAGTCCTCTGAGGGCTAGCTGCCCCGATCCAGCACCCTGGGATAGCAGTGCTGGCACACTGTAGCATGGCTGTCCACTGAATGCCTCTTAGTGGTCCTAGCCTTCCAGGGCCCCACAGGGCCTACACAGGAATGCCCACATGGCTTGGGATTAGGCTCAGTTCCTCAGGCGTTGGCAAAGGCGTGGCTCACAAAGAAAGCTTAACAAGTGTCTGCTCAATGGAGCTTTAACCTAGCGAAGCACACCCTGGGAGTCTCATTAATAATACCACACTGATACCACTTACTGCCTTACTGTGAACCGAGCACTATGTATTATCTCATTTAATCCTTGCAAGGCTGTGCAATGTAAGTCTTTTTGTGCCCATTTATAAGGGGAAAGCCTGTAGTTTATATAGTTTGATACTTTGCCCAAGGTCACACTCAGCTAAAAAAGCAGTTCAGTTAGAAAGCCAAGCCCAGTTTGCTTGAGGCCAAGGTTTGTAATTTTCCATTGCATCATGGTGTACCCTGGAGGAGAGACCTACTGGACCAAAGCCTCAGTGGTCCCAGAGCTCATTTAGGTTTTTTTAAAAAAAAAAAAAAAGCGACTAGGGCTGAAGAGATGGCTCAGGTTAAGAGCACTGTCTGCTCTTCCAAAGGTCCTGAGTTCAATTCCCAGCAATCCCATGGTGGCTTCACAACACACCCTCCTCTGGCCTGCAGGCAGAACACTGTATAAATAATAAATTTAAAAAAGCAACTTAAGGCTGCTCTCTGTCCACCAACCAGTCTCTGACATGAGGGAGCCTGGCAATGGCTAGCCTCAGGGGTTCTGACTCCCACAGGGTCTCCTTTGCTACCTGGGATCCAGCTCGTGAGGAATCAGACACCAGGCTGGATTATTCAGACAGACAGGGCTCTGCTGCTCCCTGTTAAACTACTATTTTCCTTGTCAAAATGGGGGAAGGTGCTGTCTGCCTCAGAAGCAACCTGCTGCTCTCTCCCTGACTTTCAGGCCGCTCTCGTTTCTGTGTCTTACTCCATCCTTGGAGTTCCTGACAGAGTGACATCTATGACAAATTAACCCAATACTCATTCCCAGAGCCTCCCAGCGTTCCCAGGGCAGGTGGGGTCCAGTGCCTGTGAAGGAGCAAGGCGGAGGCCGGTATGTACAACCATCCACACTCAATTACCAGGGTGAAGTGCCTTCCTTGTCCTCTCTGTGACACGCAGCTCTGGCTCCTTATGCTTAGCCCTGCCCTGTCCCTGGCTAGGAAGAAGCCACGTCAGTGGCCACAGAGGCCTCTAGGGAGCTGGAAATAACTGCATTTGCAGTCTCCACCCAACTCCCCACACAAGGCAGGAGCAAATTCAAACTTTCTCTGTAAGAACGGGTAAACTGGGAGTGCGGGCCGTGCTTATGATCTCAGTACTTGGGTAGCTGAGGCAGGAGGATTGCCTCAAGCTAGAGGCCAGCCAGGGCTGCAGAGTGAGACCCTGTCCTCCTCCAACAACAACAAAAAATGCTGCCCATATGAGTAGGGAGAACCTGAAAACAGGGTGGCAGCTAAGTTTGTAAGCAACTCAGTTTTCCCGCAGCTAACACGCAAGCCTGTTAGTTTGGGGGGGCCTTCCCTGCACCACCACAGGCCCTGTGTTGAGGACAGATCACACCCTGCTCCTACGACGTGAAGCGGACAGTGCCAATGCCAACAGGGCCTGCAAGAGAAGCACTTTTTGCCCACCTGAGGGAGAGAGCCTTTGCCCACCTGAGGGAGAGAGTCTTTGCCCACCTGAGGGAGAGGGCCTTTGTCCACCTGAGGGAGAGAGTCTTTGCCCACCTGAGGGAGAGAGCCTTTGTCCACCTGAGGGAGAGGGTCTTTGCCCACCTGAGGGAGAGAGCCTTTGCCCACCTGAGGAAGAGGGTCTTTGCCCACCTGAGGGAGAGGGCCTTTGCCCACCTGAGGGAGAGGGCCTTTGCCCACCTGAGGGAGAGAGCCTTTGCCCACCTGAGGGAGAGAGCCTTTGCCCACCTGAGAGAGAGAGCCTTTGCCCACCTGAGGGAGAGAGCCGGTCGTGAGCTGCAGCTTCTGCTGCAGCAATGCGCTCAGCATCTGATTCTGCCGCTCCAGGTCAAACACCCTCTTCTTCAGCTTGATACACTCCTCCCGCAGGTCCTGTCCACCCAGGAGGTACAGGAAGCAAAGGTGAGGAGGCAGGAGAGGGACAGCGAAACAAAACGACCTGACTTCCCACCCCAGCCAGCTGTATTCCCGGCTACAGCCTCGGGGGAGAGTCCTCCGGGCTTACTACCCTAATGGATGGTAAAGGCCAGTTGCTGTCGAGCCGGCTTCCTCCCTCCTAGAGAAGACCATGTCCAAATAAGGCCCATACGATACATGGAAGACCCTGAAGTCACAGTGATCCACAGAAAACATCTCAAGGCCACTCAGGCTCAGTGTCAGGACTGCTTTGAAGGCCATCACAGCCTCAAGAAACCAGCTAGGCTCAGGCTGAGGGAAGGCGCTGAGTCCAAATCAAAGTTCCCACAGCTCAGAGACCCGCCCTTACCTAGCAGTGGGGGAGGGGGAAAAGGGAGGGAGAGTGGAGGGGTGATAGGGAGCTCCCCCAATCCCTCTTCTCTAGTTCCTCATAGAGGCTTGGCTGAGCAGGCCTCTGGAATCCTAGGGCAGGGCCTCCTAACTATACCCTCGGTCTATCCATCGTGGGGCAGTTGGGTGGGGGCGTGAGACACTTCCTAAATCCACTCACCTTCTGGTTCAGCAGTGCCTGCACCACATGGTTGGCAACCTGGGGACAGAGTGATGGGGAGCTGAGGTGACAAGTTGGACCTACCCACCTCCACCCCCAGCACTGTCCTTTGGCACACCCCACAGACCTCATCCAGGCAGCGCTCGTAAGTTTCCCGCTGGCTCTCATTGGCCTGGGCAAGCGCTGAATTCTCTGCCTACAGGGGTGAGGTAAAAAGGGGGAAACTGTGAGGCCCATTCGTAACCTTGGGAGATAAGGAGGCAGAATGGACGAGGTCTGTCTCGGCCCAGCGTCATCTGTTTTATCTAGCAGTCTCTGTGACCCCACCACAGTCCCTGGAGCCAAGAGGGCCATAAAGGTGGGGAGAAAAGACACTTGGGGTGTAAGAAAGCTCATCTCTTGGCTGCCACCTGAGCTGGAGAGTGAAGAGGCAGGAGGTGCTTCCCCGGGGGAACTTTCCTAGCTCCACACGGAGCTCAGGGGTGGGCAGCCCCGACTCCCATGGTTCTGCCCAGCACCTCGGCCCCACCCTATCTCCACTGCATACCTCCAGCTCCCGGAGTCGGTGCAGAAGTTCCTGGCAGGTGCTGAGCTCCATGCTGCTACTGTCGCCAGCCACTGGCCTCAGGTTTCCAGTGCCTCCGGCCGGCTGGTCCATGGCCTTGGGTGTCAGGCCCTGGGAACAAGAGAGGGAAGCCCTGGCAGGCTACTCGCAGGCAAGAAGAGAAGTAAGGCGGGGGTGGGGGTGGGAGTGTGGTGTGTGTGACAAAACTCTTTGGTGACCTCTGCTACACTTGTGACAATGCAACAACTCAAGGTCAGGCTGGGCGACTCTTGTTTATTCTTCCTATCTTGGGAGAGAGGCTGTGCTACAGAAAGCCCAGCTCTTGCCCATATCCTGCACTAGAGGCCTAGAGCCCAAAATCTCTGCTAGGATCTGTCACAAACCGGCAAGGACTCAATGTCCCTAGTTACAAAGTAACAGCAACTTCAGCTAAGCTCACTCACTGCTGACACTTAAGTCTGCCAAGGGGATCTGAAAAGTCAAGATGCGCTGAGCAGATGGCTCAGTGGTTAGGGGCGCTGGCTGCTCTTCCAGAAGACCCGGGTTCAGTTCCCAGCAGCCACACAGAAGCTATGCTTTGTCTTCTGGACACAGCAGGAAGCCTTCAACGCTCACTCTTCTGGCTCCAAATGACCCAGGCACGCTGAGAGAGCTTCAAACACTGCCACCAAAGGCCCAGTGGGCCAGCTGACCTCTCTGCTGGTACCCTCTTGATGCCACGTGCCTCTTGGCTTGGCCATGTCTTTCTGTTGTTCCTGGGCACGAGAGCCCTGTTTAGGCCTGATGCGACTTCTGGCAGTTCTATAATGGTCCCCCGCCCAAGGCTGTTAGCTTCTGAGCACAAGGGGACAGTGCTTACTTCCCTGCCCAAGCTCACACTGTTCTCTGTGTAATCTGGCATGCAGGGGACAGTTAAAGACTCGTCCACCCTGGACCACACAGGCACACAGCGGAGCTCTGACGGGCACCGGGCTACGTGCTCCTCCTATCAGCAAGGCTCTTGCTGTTGCTGTTACTTGAAATGGCAAGTGTTCATGTTTCCTCTGAGTCCCATCACACTATAGCCTGAATCTGAGGCATCCCCCGTGGGTTCACCTTGAGCACTCATTCCCTGCCTGGTGGTGGAAGCAATCTTTAGGACCTTCGGAGGGTGTAGCTCCGTCTCTAAGCTAACGTTCCCAGCTTCCTGGCCAGTAGGTTGTGAATGGTTCTTACCTCAGACTCTCAACGCCATAGACAAAGCCACTTTCCACTGTCTTCCTTTCCAAAAGCCAAAATAAACCCTTCCCCGCTAAGTTGCTTCTCTCAGGTGTTTTGGGCACGGTGACACAGAAGCAATGGATATATCGCAAATGGGGAGCCTTAGCGGGAGGGGGGGCAGGCCCCTTAGCCTCCACTGACATCACCATTGCTTCCTCCTTGCCCAATTAAAGCCCCCATAAAAGGGAATTAGATTTTGGATCACAGAAGAGGGAGCCTCTCTGCATCTGAACCCCCACTTTCCTCCACAGTGCGGCACGGTGCTGCCTCTCTCGTCCCCAGCCCCTTCTGCAGTCCCTATCGCCAGCATGCACAGGTCCCAGGCCCCTCACCGGTCGGTCTCTGTCCCTCACCGGGCTGGCTCCTTCACTCTGGCAGCCAGACTCGTCGCTTCACCTGTAAAGAAACGGGAGTGATATCAGTGATGCCCCCGCCCCCACCCCTGAGGCCCCCACTACACGGTGGGATCTGGCTGTGTGCCAGGCACAGGGGCATAGATGTGAATAAGTTGAGAGCTCTGCCTTTTTGCTTTCAAAGCTTCTACTTAACAGACAAGGTAGACAACACTGGGCACGAGGCACTAAGGCCTGCACTGGGTCTAGGTGAAAGCCCAGGATGGGAGGGATGGGCAAAGCATCTGAGCGGAGGAGAGCCAGTGTCAAGGACCCCAGCTTCCAGCAGAGGTCACTAGCCCTCAGGTGCCCCCCCCCACTGTCCCATGTGACGTTTTAGCACCTGCAGTCTTTAAAGCCTCAGGATCATAGGAGGAGACAAATGCTATTCTCAACGCTTGTAGTTGAGAGCAAATGCAGGACTAGCTGCCCTGGCACACACCACATCTACCCTGTGTGCACTCTCCTCTGTACCCTTGCCTCAGTTTCTCTGACAACCTTGGCTGGGGTTACCAGCTCTCTTAGCATAAAGGATCTTGCTGCAGTCACACGGCTAGTGCACACAGCACACTGGACGGGCATGGCTGGCCCCCCTCTTCCGTGGTCTCAGCTGTACACACTCAAGCCTTACTGTCAGCTACATAGAACAACTTGCCCGCAAGCTCTGGCCAGCCCTGGCACAGACCGCTGTATGCGATTCCCAGCGCCTGTCTGCTGGGCCGACCCGGTTCAGACGCTGACTGCAGAGAACTACTTGCCTGGCTGAAGAAGCGGAGGGTGGGGTGGGGTGGGGGTGAGGGGGGTGGAGAGCTACTCAGTACAAAGGGCAGCTGGAGGACATGATGAGAGAGGATCCAGTGTCCAGCACGAGCTCACTGGACACTCCTGACAGGACCATGTGCTGAGCAGGCAGCACAAAGCCTGCTGTGGGCTTGAGGACAGCGAGCCTGAATTCCAGGGCCCCACACTGGGGTCTTAGGTGCAGGGCGCCTAGTCTGGCCTGCTCTGTCCTCTGAGGACCTCCCCTAGCTTGTCAACACAGGGCAGGCCCAGTCTTCCTGGGGCTCTGCCTTATACACTAGAAAGGAGTCAGCCAGCAGTTCTGAGGCCAGGAATAACAGGCAAAAAGAGAAGACTATCTGGTTTTTTTTGGGGGGGGGACCAGGGGGGGAGAGGAAGGGCAGTGCCAGGGGCCTTAGGGCATGCCAGGTGGGCTTTTTGCCACTGAGCTACAACCCCAGGTCCAAAAAGTCTTTCTTCTTAGTGTATACATGCCTTCCACAGTGGGCAGGAGCTTCTGAAAACAGAAAAGGAAGAACTATGTATTCCCCCCCCCCTTTTCAGACAGGGTTTCTCTGTGTAGCCTTGGCTGTCCTAGACTCGCTTTGTAGACCAGGCTGGCCTTGAATTCACAGCGATCCACCTGCCTCTGCCTCCCGAGTGCTGGGACTAAAGGTATGTGCCACCACTGGCCAGGTAATATTCATTTTTAACATTCCACAAAAATATATAGTCCTGCCAGTTGGAGAAATGGCTGATTTGCTGCTCTTGTAGAAGACTAGGGTTCAGTTCCCAGCACCCACATGAGAGCTCACAAGCACCTGTGGGGTTCATCACCTTCTCCTGACCTCCAAGAGCACTCTGCACACCATGGTACACTTACACAACTAAAGAAAAACACTTTCTGGGTGTGGTGGTGTACATGTTTAATCCCAGCAGACAAAGGCAGGTGGATCTCTATGAGTTCGAGGTCAGACTGGTCTACAAAGTGAATCCAGGACAGCCAGCATTGTTACACAAAGAAACCCTGTCTCTGGGGGGCGGGGGGTAAGAGAAAGAAACACTTATATGAATAAAATAAACATAATAAATCTGTAAAAAATTAAAGTCTGGGCTGGAGACGTGGCTCAGAGGTTAAGGGCACTGACTGCTCATCCAGAGGTCCTTAGTTCAATTCTCAGCAACCACATGGTGGCTCAAAACCATCTATCATGAGATCTGATGCCCTCTTCTGGCCTGCAGGTGTACCTGCAGCCAGAGCACTGTATACATAATAAATAAATCTTAAAAAAAAAAAAAGAGAGAGTCATTTCACTGCTGCTTTAAAAAGAAAATTAAAGTCCTTTATTATTTTAAAATTGTGAAATGAGCTAAGTATAACTTGATTGCTCTTGACATTATCTCGTTTGATATATTTAGAAATGGGGGCCTGAGAAAAAAATGAAAACAATTTTAGTAAGTTACTTCCCTTCCCATATAGAAACATAAGGGCTGACTCAAAAGGCCTCAGGTTACACTCACCACTCAACAGTTCTGCCCTCACCCCTGAACTCCTGAGGAGCCACAGGAAAAGCCTGCATTAAAACTTGGTGGTGGGGAGGATGGCATCTGCACCTGTGTCTACACACATGTGTGGGGCCAGAAGGCAAGCAAAGTACGTTTTTATTATATTTATTACACTTGTGTGTCTGTGTGAGAGTATATGTGCCCGAGGACACCTCGTACCCAGAGGTCTGGGTATTACCCCCCCTGCTCCAGGCTGTGGCTCTGGATGACAGTGATCACCAGTTTTCTCCTCCCCCCTGCGCTTTGTTTGCCCCACAGCAACCCCTGGGAAGGAGCAGTTGGCAAGTATGCACACGTTTGTGCACTGGGAAGGAGCGTGAAGGCAGTGGGATCAATAGGGCAGGGCCCAGCGTCCAGATTATAAGGCCAACGCCAGGGGAGGCCCAACAGCTGCGCTCGTCACGTGACGACAACACCCAAAAGGACGACAAAGGTGATTTACCAGGATGTCCCTTCATAAAACCATAAAGAAGCATCTCAAGCGGACACGAGGGCCAGAGCCTGAGGCCACGGGACATTCACATGTTGAGGTGGAGACAACACATCCCAAAGGCGGCCACTACTGCTCTCTCCACGTATGAACCCCTACTGATGCAGAGGCAGGGTCCCATGGGGACGTCCTGGAGACTTGAAGGGTCTGAGCCACCTGAGAGTGACAGTCTCTCCTGCAGCCCTCTCTGCAAGTGTCGCCTCAAGGAGAAGTGTGAATCACCCCCACTGTGGGAGAAACACTGCTGTACCCTTCTCCAGAGGCCGTGGCCGACTCAGGATGGAGCCAGTGGCTTCACATCAGAGAGCAGGAAGCAGTCAGGCTATTCCTGAGGAGCCACAGGAAAAGCCTGCATTAAAACTTGGTGGTGGGGAGGATGGCGTCTGCACCTGTGTGTCTACACATATGTGTGCGGCCAGAAGGCAAGCAAAGTACGTTTTTATTATATTTATTACACTCGTGTGTCTGTGTGAGAGTACGTGTGCCTGAGGACATCTCGTACCCGGAGGGCTGGTCAATGGATACATAACTTCTGTGAGTTGGTTCTTCGCTTCTAGCATGTGGGCCGAGGTTGACAGGCTTGCTGAGAAACAACTTAACACCCTAATGCCTTGAAGGCCCTGGAGTTGAAGGTTTATAAGAGAAGCTATGTGTGATGGCACAAGCCTGGAACACTTAGGAGCTCAGGTGGACGTGTCATGAGGTCAAAGCCAGCCTGGGACACATAGTGAGAGGCATTTATTCTTAAAAACTGAAAGATTTTTCAAAGAAACTTCCTGTGGCCCTTTAGGGAATACCAGAATGCACTGCGACAGGCTTACCTCCAGCTCTAAGCCAAACCCAAACAGGAAGTCTTCCCATGATGGGTCACATTAAACAAAGGCAGCGTAAGTCTTTCCCGACCCCACGCCCGGCCAAGTGCTCTCCTCCTCCCAGTTGCTGGGGAAAACCCAGGCTTGGATCCCAGGATGACCCAGGCTTCAAACACCCCTGTGTGAGGCTCTGAGGTGGCTGAGTTCGGAAACTCTTAACTTGAACTGGAAGCTTCTGCCTGATTTACAGGGGAAGTGACCACATTGGGGAGGGAGGAAGGGAGGGCAAGCAGAAAGCTCTTAGGCAGCAGGGGGAAACTGCCTAAGGAGTGTCTAGGCAGCCAGGGGTGTGGCTCACACATGTATCCTTGATGTTGAGGCAATGGTTCTGCAGGGAGTTAAGGAGAACCTGGGATATGCAGTGAGATACAGCACGCAAGCTTGGGACTAGAGTGAGACCCTGTCTTCACGTACCCCTGCATGCCAGAAGAGGACACCAGATCTCATTATAGATAGTTGTGAGCCACCATGTGGTTGCTGGGAATTGAACTCAGGATCCCTGGAAGAGTAGACAGTGCTCTTAACCTCTGAGCCATCTCTTCAGCCCCCGAGACCCTATCTTTAAAAAGCAAGAGAGAGAGGGGAAAAAAAAAAAAAAAAAAAAAAAGCAAGAGAGAAGGGCAAGGAACATGGTGCTCTTACACAGCTTACAAAACAGGTCTTCAGAGCACACCATTAACTGCAACACTTGGGAGTTCGAGGCCAGCCTGGTCTACAGTGTGAGTTCCAGGACAGACACAGCTATAGAGAAACTATAACTAAACTATAACTCAAAAACTAAAACTAAACTAAACTAAACTAAAATAAAAGTAAAAAGCAGCAAGATAATGAAAACCAAAACCAAGCAAAGGAAGTTAAAATGGAAACTAACAGAACGGTGGCTCATGCCTAGAACCCACTGGCTAGAAGGTGGGGACAGGAGAACCAGGCCAGTCCGGACTACAGAGGACCCTGCCACAAGCAAAGAGAGAAATGCCTGGGTAACCCGGGGACTTTTCTCAATGAACCTTCATCTTCCAATCCCAAGCCAGGCCCTGTGCAGGCAAAGCATTAAGTCTTCAGCCCTGAGTACCCTGGGAGGGTAGGACAGGCAGAAGTTTCTGTATCTCAAGAGATCTTGCTGTGCTGGCCTTTGGTCAGCCAGGAAAAGTAGAGGGTCTGTGTCCATCCCCTTGCGTACATGTGTGCCTGTGTGTGCGTGCACACACGCGCGTGCATGTGCGAAGCCTGGTCGCCTGGTCTCTATCTGTCCTCACGTGGGCCATAAGCCAAGGCCTTCTGGCCCCGACGAGGCCCTCACTTCCCAGCTGTTCCCCCAACAATCCTCCTGGGAGAGAAGCCAGGGGCAGGAGGAGAGGGCAGCTGCAGGGAGGCAGAGACGACAGGGACTTTCTTAAATTAAAGAACTGTCCGTGACACCAGCCAGTTCAGCTCCCCTGCCAGCTGCTCTCGGAATCTGGCCTGTCACACCCAGGAGTCCACTTGTCAACAGCCACCTTCCCACCCACAGCAGGCACACACAAGCTGAGAGTGTCCCTGGGCTGCAGAGGGTGTGAGCAGGGACAGGGCAAGACCTGGCCCAAAGTAGCTAAGAATTCCAACCAGACTCACCCCTTCCCCCAGGGAAAGACAGGCAGACAAGGGTACCCCCAGTGCCCCTCCCGCTTCCCGCTCTGGTCCAGAGACACAATGGTTTTTCTGCAGGAACACATACTGTACCTGCCCTCCAAATCTTTCCATGGGTTCCTCCAAACCAGGGGACAGCAGGAGTAGGCCCACCCTACTGTGCAGGGCGGGGCGCCCGCCGTTAGCTCCTGATCATCCGCATCTCAGCTCTCAGAGATCTCAGTCCAAGACAAAACCCAACAACAAAAATAGCAGCTGCTGGAGGTGGGGAGACCGAAGGGGAACCACACAATGGGCTTAGTTATAGGACCACACACCAGGGGCTCAGCAGCCAAGCAGGCAAGGCCCCACTCCCGAAGGCCAGCCAAGAGCCAGCCCAGCCCAGCCAAGGAGAAGGGGAAACCTCAGAGCAGAAGGCAGAGGCGCAACCTAGACTGGCTCTGCAGTGTAGTGGCTGAGGCTTCAGGCGATGAGCCTCTCAGGAAGGAACGGGTTCTTTCCCACTGCGCTGTTCTAGGATGGTAACTCTCAAAGAGTGGTCTGGGGACCCAGGAGCCTTGCCAAGGAGCCCCCGAGATCACAACGACTTTTACAGCAGTAAGACACGCGTGTGTCCAGAGGCACTTCCCGAAGAGCGCTGCCCACGACACAACAGACAGACACGGAAGCAGATACAAAGATCTCGCTGCTTTCTACCAAGTCAGACACTGAATTTGCAAAACTTGAAGACACTGACTCTGTCCACTTCTTTGTTTCAGAGTATACAGTTATTTTTCATAAAACATGTTATCACGTCTGCTATTTCCTACATTTTTATTTTACTTTGGTTTTTCATTATTTGCGTTTGTTTTGAGACAGGTCTCACTATACAACCCTAGCAGAGTTGGAACTTGCTGTGTAGACCAGGCTAGCCTTGAACTCAAGAGCTCTGCCTGCCTCTGGCGTGTTGGGATTAAGGGCCTAGGTATGCTCTGTTGTTTTTGTTGTTGTTATTGTCTCTGTGTGTACACACGTTTTCCTTTTGCTACATGTGTGAAAGTCAGACCCAAAGTGGCTGTTTCTCGTCTTCCACCGTGTGGGTCCGAGGCATCAAACTCAGGCCAACAGGCCTGGTGGCACGTGTCTCCACCTAGCAAAACTATCTATCTATCTATCTATCTGGTGTGTGTGCGTAAGTATATGTGTGTGTGTTTGTGTGCACAAATGAAGATGCACGTGTGGAAGTCAGAGAGGACTGCCTTTGGGCGTCAGCTCTCTCCTTCACCACAAGCTTTCTGGAGATCACACTCAGGCTGTCAGGCTTAGTGTCAAACGCCTTTACCAGGGTAAGTTTCACTGAACTTACTTTTTCAAAGATTTATTTAGTGTATATGAGTGCCCTATTGGCACATACATCTGCAGGCCAAAAGATGGCATTAGATCACATTATAGATGGTTGTAAGCCACCATGTGGTTGCTGGGAATTGAACTCAGGACCTCTGGAAGAGCAGTCAGTGCTCTTAACCTCTGAGCCATCTCTCCAGCCCATGGAGCTTTTTTTTTTTTTTAAGATTTATTTATTTATTTATTATGTATACAGTGTTCTGCCTACATGCACACCTGAAGAGGGCACCAGATCTCATTATAGATGGTTGTGAGGCACCATGTGGGTGCTGGGAATTGAACTCAGGACCTCTGGAAGAGCAGCAGTGCCCTTAACCTCTGAGCCATCATCTCTCCAGCCCATTGAGCTTATTTTTAGGTGAATGAAGTGGACTTTTACAACTCTCACTTCTAGCACGGCACAGGAAGGCAGAGAGGGTCCTTCCCACTGCTTCCTGCCTATCGCGTTTCTATCTTGTCACAGCCCTAAGAGCAAACTACATCACACACCAAAACGCTTGAGAATCAAGCTTGGTTTTTTTGTTTGTTTTTTGGGTTTTGTTTTGTTTTTTGGGTTTTGTTTTGTTTTGCTTTGCTTTGCTTTTGCAGTACTGGGGATCAAAGGATCAAGGGATGGGCACTCTACCATCCCGGTTACTGCACAGCCTGAGGATCACCTGTCCAGAACAGAGCTCGCCAGGACTGAGGGAAGTTCAGTTTGTCACTGTCGCCATTCCCTACAGGTGGGGAAGGCAGCTAATCCAACCGAGAAAGTAAGCTCTACCTACCCATCTGTCTATCTATCCACCCACTGTCTATTATCTACCTATCTATCCATCCATCCACCTATCTGTCGTCTATCCATGCATCACCTGTCTATCTAACAATCATCCATCCATCCATCTCCTATCTCTCTCTCTACATGTCTTTAGTGTCTGCAGTAGCTGAGCTGGCCTGAATTCCTGTCCCTCCTACCTTCCCACCTCCCTAGCTGTGAGATTCCAGGGATGCACAAGCCAAGCCCAGACTGAACCCAGTTTTGAAAAGCCCCTGTAGCTCGTGGCTGGAGACCCCAGGTCCGCTGGCGGGAATATCCTGAGCAGTGTCCTTCCCGCAGGGAATGGGAGAGGGACAGGAAAGGACAGATACTCACTCCTGTCCCCAGCTTTTGTTTACCTTTCTTACTTTCTCTGCCCCAACCAAAGGGGTCCCTGTAGCCGTGCTGTGGGCCCCAAGCTATGCGTCAAGGCCTCCAGCTGGAACCACTCTCTCACTCTTTTTTTTTTTGTTTTGTTTTGGTTTTTTGAGACAGGGTTTCTCTGTGTAGCCCTGGCTGTCCTGGACTCACTTTGTAGACCAGGCTGGCCTCGAACTCACAGCGATTGGCCTGCCTCTGCCTCCCGAGTGCTGGGGTTAAAGGCGTGCGCCACCACACCCGGCTCCGCTCTCTCACTCTTGAGATTCTTCTCTCCTCGTCTCAAACTTCTGTCAGCTGCCCGTCCCGTTTCCTCAGCAGCAGGGATCCCCTCTAACCTGACAGGACATTTTTGTAGCCTTACAAGAAACTTTTCACCAGGCATGGCAGCACACATCTTTAATCCCAGTGCTCCAGACGCATAGCAGGAGGGTCGATCTGCACTGAGTTCCAGACCAGCCAGGGCTACATGTGAGACTCTGCCTCAAAGCAACAAAAGGAATCCCTCCCTGGACTCATTACCCATTAGAGCTGCCCATCCCTGACAAGGCCAGTTCCGCCTTGACTGATACCTTCCTGTCTGTTTTCAGTATCTACCTTCTGAAGGCATTTCCTACTCACTTTTTATTTTATTTGTCTATTTTTACTTTATGTATATGAATGCTCTAGCTGCATGTACATCTGTGTTCCAGAAGAGGGCATCAGACCCCAGTACAGAGTGAGCCACCATGTGGTTGCTGGGAACTGAACTGAGGGGAGCTGGCCCTGGTGGCTCTGCCACTGAAGAGCCAGTGGGCTGACCAACTCGGCTTCCACCCAGGCCCAGATCCAGCGCTTTGAGTTGGCCCACCCCAACATCTACCTCATCCATGAACTGCTGGAGCACACAAAGAGGCCACAGTGGGTGAAAGGGCCTGTCCTTCAGCTTGCTGCACCATCTCCACCACACAGCGCAACAACAGGAGATCTGAGGGGATTTGAGGTGAGGATCCAGTATTGATGGGGGAGGGTGAGGATAGCAGAAGCCGGTGATCTATTGCAATGAACATCTGAAAGTAAGGCTGTTTGGGCCAAAGGGTGCTCTGTGTGACACACAGCAGCTTCCCCAGAGAGATGGCTTTTTCCTTTTTTTTTCTTTTAGAGAGGAGCTTGCCAGGGTGGAAATGATGGGACCGGGAGATGAGTAGGATTGGGCTGCAGGATGTGAAATTCACAAGAAATCAAAAAAAGTTAAAAACAAAAAAACAAAACAAAACAACGGCTGGGCGTGGTGGCACACGCCTTTAATCCCAGCACTTGGGGCCAGGCTGATCTACAAAGCAAGTCCAAGACAGCCAGGGCTACACAGAGAGACCCTGTCTCAGGGTGGGGGGGGAACCCTAAAGAATAAAACCAAAACAAGCGCACAGAGGCTGCATCCTCACCTCTGCCTTGCTCCTGCCCTCAGTGGCACCAGCAGTAAATCCAACCTACACCACCCAGTCCTCGCTGCCTTCTTCCTGCACTCACTTTCCCAACCTTTGTAGTAGAATCCCCATCCCATACAATCCACCCATTTAAAGTGCTGGGCACGGGGACAGGAAGTGGGGATGTGGCGGGGGATTAGCACACTGCCTCAGCAGGCTCACAGGGCACAGGCAAGAGACTCTCATGCTGAAGGCCAACTTGCCATACTTGAGACCTCGCCTCGAAGAACATCTACAAATTACAAAAAATATAGACAGTTCAGATAAGGTAGCCAATCACATCGATTTTAGAGCATTCGTTCTTGCCTTTCTCCTTAGCAGCTCCCACCATTCTAGCCCAAGGGAACCACTGTGTGTCTTGTCTTCATGGGCTTCTTTACTCTGGACGTTTTTTTTTTTTTTTTTTTTTAAAGATTTATTTATTATTATGTATATGGTGCTCTGCCTGCATGTACACCTGCACACCAGAAGAGGGCACCAGATCCCATTACAAATGGTTGTGAGCCACCATGTGGTTGCTGGGAATTGAACTCAGGACCTCTGGAAGAGCAGTCAGCACTCTTAACCACTGAGCCATCTCTCCAGCCCCTACTCTGGACGTTTTGTTCGAGTGGAACCACATACTAAGCAGCCTCTTGCGACTGGCTCCTTCCACTGTTACAGTGTGTTCAGAGTTCACCCGCGTTGTGAGCCTTACTGTTGCCCATTCCTTTTACCCACATTTTGTTCAGCCACTCACCCACAGGTGTACACTAGGGCTGTCTCCACTTTTGACTTTTATTTTCCCTGACTCAGAGTTTCTCTGTGTAGACTTGGCTGTCGTGGACTCGCTTTGTAGACCAGGCAGGCCTTGAACTCACAGAGATCCACCAGCCTCTACCTTCCAAGTGCTGGGATTAAAGGTGTGCACCAGCACCGCCTGGCCCTTTTGACTATTATAAATAATATAACCTATGGGCAGGTTTCTGTGTGGCTGCATGTTTTCAATTCTCTTAGGAACCTATGAGGAGTGGACCTGCTGGGCCACGTAACCTAGGTTTAGTTGTTCAAGGAGACAGCAGACCGCCTTCTATGCAGACACAGCATGAAGCCTGCGATTTCTTCACATCCTAACCCTGACTTGTTCCTTGGTTTTCTGACCTAGGCTCTCAGTAGTGTGAAGCGGTGCCTCCCTGTGGCTCTGTTCTGCTCTGGGTCTCACCATGCTGCGCTGGCTGGAGCTTCCTATGGCCACAGAAGACCCTGGCCTTGAATTCACAGCGATCCTTCCTGCCTCTGCCTTCTGAATCCTAGGATTAAATACCAGTTCTTCACCATGGTTCTGCTTGATAATTCCCAGGTGATTTACAGTCTTGGCCATTATTTAGGACTCATCCCCCTCCAAGATTTAATTTCTTTCTATCTATCTGTTTTTTTGAGACAGGGTTTCTATGTGCAGCCTTGACTTTCCTGGACTCGCTTTGTAGACCAGGCTGGCCTCGAACTCACAGCGATCTGCCTGCCTCTGCCTCCCAAGTACTGGGATTAAAGGTGTGCGCCACCACACCGGCTTCTTCTTATTTATGTATATGGATGTTTTCCGCATGTTAAGTGTATATATCATATCGTGCAATGCCCAAGGAGGTTAGAAGAGGCAGTCAAATCCTCTGGAACTGGTGTTACAGGTGGTTGTTAGCCAGCATGTGGGTGCTGGTAACTAAATCTGGGTTCTCTGGAAAATCAGCCAGTGCTCTTAACAACTGAGCCATCTCTCCAGCACCCGCCCCCTTTTGTTTTGTTTTGTGTCTTGAGACAAGGTTTCTCTGTGTAGCCTTCTGTCCTAGACTCACTTTGTAGACCAGGCTGGCCTCCATCAGCCTGTCTGCCTCCCCGAGTGCTAGGATTATAGTCGTGCGCCACTGCACCAGGCTCGGCATCCGATTTCTAAAGTCTCACTTGGAAAAATGTTTATTTGATTCTCTGTCCATTTTCCTTTTTTGTTTTTTTGTTTGTTTGTTTTTTTGAGACAGGGTTTTTCTATGTTATCTTGGCTGTCCTGGACTCACTTTGTAAACCAGGCTGGCCTCGAACTCACAGAGATCCACCTGCCTCTACCTCCTGAATGTTGGGATTAAATGTATACGCCACCACGCCCGGCTCTCTGTCCATTTTTAAATTGGGTTTTCTAGATAGACATCAGCATTCTTCACATGTTCTAGAGATAAACCTCTTAGTACATATAATTTGCAAATATTGCACTCCATTCTGTGGGAGAACAGTTAACTTTCCTGAGGGGATTTTTTTTGTTCCTGGATGTTTCTCAGCTTTTCAACCTCTCCTATTACTCTGTGGGTATGTGTTTGTGTTTGCATATGCGTATGCGTGTATGCATGTGTGTGTATGCGTGTGTATGTACATATGTATATGCATGTACATAAAAGATATAGCAGCACATTACAACTTGTGTATTTTTCTTTAGCAGAACAATTTTTAGATGAAATCACAGTATTTATTCACATCCTATGTGCTTTTCTATTGCTGCCCCAGAATCTCACACGCTTGTCAGTCACCAGGAAATGGTAGCTCTTTAAATTTTGCCCCACCTTTCATGACTGG
The DNA here is from genome assembly GCF_903995435.1 of Acomys russatus. Taxonomy (NCBI): domain Eukaryota; kingdom Metazoa; phylum Chordata; class Mammalia; order Rodentia; family Muridae; genus Acomys; species Acomys russatus. The sequence goes on from NC_067153.1 coordinate 61,387,935, forward strand.
ACAGTTTTGAAGGGAACTGGAGCATTTGGAGACTACCTTCCTTACACAGGTGCGTCTGACACCCTTGTTGGTCATGCTGAGGTTACGCTGGGGGAGGAACAGCACAGATAGTGTCTTTCTCAATCCCTGGTCACTCAGGTCCAAGGGTGCTTTAACCTGGACCTCTCAGCCACGTGGGAGTCACTAGCAGTGTCTTTGCTGCACACACAATGGCTGCTTTTGTACTTGGATATAATCCTCAGCAACCAAAAGTAATAATAATAATTTTAAAAAATGTAAAGCCTGGTTCACAGCCTGGGGTCTGAGGCAGAGGCAGGTGGATCTCTGTGAGTTTGCAGCCAGTCTACATGGTGAGTACCAGGTCAGCCTGGTCTACATGGTGAGTACCAGGTCAGCCTGGTCTACATGGTGAGTACCAGGCCAGCCTGGTCTACATGGTGAGTACCAGGCCAGCCTGGTCTACATGGTGAGTACCAGGCCAGCCTGGTCTACATGGTGAGTACCAGGCCAGCCTGGTCTACATGGTGAGTACCAGGTCAGCCTGGTCTACATGGTGAGTACCAGGTCAGCCTGGTCTACATGGTGAGTACCAGGCCAGCCTGGTCTACATGGTGAGTACCAGGCCAGCCTGGTCTACATGGTGAGTACCAGGTCAGCCTGGTCTACATGGTGAGTACCAGGTCAGCCTGGTCTACATGGTGAGTACCAGGCCAGCCTGGTCTACATGGTGAGTACCAGGCCAGCCTGGTCTACATGGTGAGTACCAGGTCAGCCTGGTCTACATGGTGAGTACCAGGCCAGCCTGGTCTACATGGTGAGTACCAGGTCAGCCTGGTCTACATGGTGAGTACCAGGTCAGCCTGGTCTACATGGTGAGTACCAGGTCAGCCTGGTCTACATGGTGAGTACCAGGCCAGCCTGGTCTACATGGTGAGACTCTGTTTCTAAACAACAACAGCAGCAGCAACAACAACAACCAAAATAAACACAAAAGCCTATACATTTTCCTTGCAATTAATATTTTGGAAAGTAATACATTAAGATTATCTAACCAGCTGTGTGATGGTGGCGCAGCCCTTTAATCCCAGCACTCGGGAAGCAGAGGCAGGTGGATCTCTGTGAGTTCAAGGCCAGCCTGGTCTACAGAGTGAGTCCAAGACAAGCAAGGCTACACAGAGAAACCCTTGTCTTGTGGCGGGGGAAAGAAGGACAAAGGGCCTGAGATGACTGTTCTCCCTCAGCGTCACTACCCACCAGGGAAGTCGAAATCAAAACTACAATGAGATATCATCCCCCATATTATCACAGCTTTATTAAAAAGATGAAAGAAAACATGTGGTGGCCAACACTTGTACGTATGGAGAAGAGGGAGTACGGCTAGGAGAAATGAAAAGTGGTGTGGAAATAACCCATGGCCCAACAGTCCCTCTACCGAGCACACAGGCAGAGCACATGCAATCAGTAAGCCAAAGAGCTACACACACACACACACACACACACACACACACACACACACACACACGTTAACTGCACATCAGACACAATAGCCAGGATACAGGATCAGTCACACACACACACACACACACACACACACACACACACACACACACACGTTAACTGCACGTCAGACACGATAGCCAGGATATAGGATCAGACACACACACACACACACACACACACACACACACATACGTGTTAACTGCACATCAGACACGATAGCCAGGATACAGGATCAGTCACACACACACACACACGTTATCTGCACATCAGACACAATAGCCAGGATATAGGATCAGTCACACACACACACACACGTTAACTGCACGTCAGACACAATAGCCAGGATACAGGATCAGTCACACACACACACACACACACACACACACACACACACACACACGTTAACTGCACGTCAGACACAATAGCCAGGATATAGGATCAGTCACACACACACGTTAACTGCACATCAGACACAGTAGCCAGGATACAGGATCAGTAAACATGTGAAAGATAAGCCAAATAAGACACACAGCATGCTGGATTACCAGTCAGTCTTTAAAACAAAGGAAATCTTGTCACTTGTCACAACATAAAGAATCTGGAGGACATCGCCTTAAACGCAAAGTCAGTCAGGTGCACGAGGTAACCGCCACACGCTCGCCTTTGTATGTGACACTGAAAACAGTGGACCTCATAGAGTTCAGAGTAAAACGGCGGTTACCAGGGGCTAGGGTTTGAGGATTGGACAGTGGCGGTCAGGGTCAGGATGGGTCAGTCACACAGGAGGCTATGCTAATCAGCTTGATTTAGCAGCTCTGAAAGCGTACAAAACTATACTATGTGGAACTGGGCCTGCTGGCACAGACATGTAACCTCAGCTATTCAGGAGACAGAGGGAGGAGGATTTGAGGCTCGAGGCCGTTCTGAGCTGTAGACTGAGTTTAAGGCTAGCCTGGATGACATGGTGAGGCCCTGGACACTTACCTAGCATTCATCAGGCCCTAAGTTCAACTATAACAGCAAAACACAAGCAGCAAAAAATATAATGTAAACAGGGCATGGTGGTGCACACATTTAATCCCAGCACTTGGGAGGCAGAGGCCGGTGGATCACTGTGAGTCTGAGGCCAGCATGGTCTACAAAGCGAGTCCAGGACAACCAGGGCTACACAGAGAAACCCTGTCTTGAAAAACAAAACAAAACAAAATTTAAAAAACCAAACCAAAACAAAAAATATAAGCTGGGTGGTGGTGGTGGCGGCAGTGGCACACGCTTTTAATCCCAGCATTTGGGAGGCAGAGGCAGGCGAATCTACAGAGTGAGTTTTAGGACAGTCAGGGCTACATAGTGAGACCCTGTCTCAACAGCCCCACCACACACACAAATGGGAAAACTGACAATCAGGTAGGAAGTGAGTCACGTGGCAGTGAGTGTCCACTGTGGGGCTCCAGCCTCTGGCCTCTGGTGGCAGTGAGTGTCCATCGTGGGACTCTGGCCTCTGGTGGCAGTGAGTGTCCATCGTGGGACTCTGGCCTCTGGTGGCAGTGAGTGTCCACTGTGGGGCTCCAGCCTCTGGCCTCTGGTGGCAGTGAGTGTCCACCGTGGGACTCTGGCCTCTGGTGGCAGTGAGTGTCCATCGTGGGGCTCCGGCCTCTGGTGGCAGTGAGTGTCCACCGTGGGGCTCTGGCCTCTGGCCTCTGGTAGCAGTGAGTGTCCACCATGGGGCTCCAGCTCGGGCCTCTGGTGGCAGTGAGTGTCCACCGTGAGGCTCCGGCCTCTGGTAGCAGTGAGTGTCCACCGTGGGGCTCCAGCCTCGGGCCTCTGGGTTTACACGATGCTATTCTGTCTTAGTTTCCTATTCAGAGAGAACTGTTGTGTTTAAAGCAGAGAAAGCCGGTTCCTGAACCTAGATCGCTTCTTAGAGCGTTAGCCTAGGGTTCCCCAAGCGCTGCCTCTGCTCAGCTTTCTAGAATCCCTTAGAATGAAACCTCGATTGCCCTGGACCGCGTGCTGGAGCACCAGAGGACCTGACCATGGACGGCTTCACAGAGCTACATACAGAGAACTCTATCTCAAAAACACCAAAACTCAAACCAAACCAAACAACAAACCCCACAAAAAGCACTGTATCTCACACCCCGTAATGCTCACATATTTTATTTGTTGATTTTGTTCGCCTAGGCAGCAGAAGTCCACATATAGAAGAAAGGAGGCAGGAAGAGTTGGGTGCACGTGCAAACAGAACGGCTCGGTGCAGCTAGACCTGAGGGTACCCAAAGGTTGGTATTGTCCACGTTCTGACCCAGGGCAGACACTAACTCTTCTCTCATTCCTGGGCAGGAGTCATCATTTTTTCTAAGAGACTGAGGTGGGAGAGGGAGAGTGTTTGCTGCAGCTCACTCACGAGGATCTGTGTTTGCAACCCAATACACACACAACATGGCCACCTCTGCTCGTAACCCCAGCATCGAGAGAGTAGAGACAGGTGGATCTCAGGAGCTCACTGGCCAGACGAGGTAGAAGCAGTGAGCTTCAGGTTCAGTGGAAGACCCCAATCTCAAGGGAAGGGGACAGAGCAGGACAGACAGACCACCAGTGTCTTCTGCCTTAGGAACATGTACCTACACACACAGGCACTCACCAAACACACATTAAAAAGGGTGGGGAGAGACCGGGTGTGACTGGAGACATGCGCTGTGCATTTCAGGAAGGTCAGAGGCAGAGGCCCCTGGAGGTGACAGCAGAGCTAACTGGTAGGACAAGCCATGGCTAACCTCTCTTAGATAGTGACGGAGCCTGGATGACTGCTGGGCTGGCTGTTCAGGCTCACCCATAGTCCCAGGGATGCAGTCAGGTACCTTCCCAGATCCCCACACTTGACCCCAGTACCCACTGATCCAAGCCCTGTACCTAGGTCTCTTTCTAAAGGGAGCAGCCTCTGGCCAGGCTTCTGTACCCAGGCAGCTCCAGCAGGTCAAGCCCAGATGCCCCTCCTAAGCAGCCAGCTCAGCCCCAGAGGAGACAGAGTCTATTTCACTGGCAAGCTCCCAGTTTTTGCTCTTTCCCTTCTGCCTACAAATGGAAGTGTGATTTCTGGATTCTGAGTCTGGCTAGAGCTGACCCGAGCAGAGGCTGAGAAAGGCCACACCCTCCTTTGGCCTTGATTTTACTCTCTATAAAATGGGAATGATATTTCATCCACATTTCTGCCAGCAGGGCACAGAAGGCCGGTATGGTGGGAAGGTCTGTGGTTGGTTAGAGCCTCCTGGCCTCGGGAGGACGCTGCTGTGGCCTCTGTGGCACTCGCGGTGCCTTTTTTGGGGGACTCGGCAGCTTTCTTTGATGCTACTGTTCTCAAGGCCTGAAGGCTTTCCAGGAAAGCAGTCGGGGAGGAGAGGAAGGGACAGCAGAGCCAAGAGTGTTAGTCTTCTTCTGGGGAGGGGGTGCAGGAAGTGAGGTGCTGTCTACACAGGAAACGAGAGGCAGACACCCCCCAAACTTCCCGTCAGCCGCTGGAGGGAAAGCAGGTTTCAGCTTTGGGAGAACAGTGGGCCCAGGGTTGGGAAAACAGAAGGTGCAGGTCAGGGTCAGGGAGAAGGATAGAAGGCACTATTACCACCACCTGGCAGATGAAGAGGAAGTCTCTGCCTTGGACACAGAAGAACTCAAGGGCCTCGGACGTCCCCACACTTGGGAAGTGGAGAGAAGAGCAGCGCAGAGGCAGGCTGTGAAAGGCAGCCCTCTAGCTCTCGTGCCGCATATCTCCACCCTTGGCCTGGCGTCTGCCTCCAGCAGTGCCCAGCCACACAGATCGGCACGCGCCTCCGCTCACATGAACACACACCAAGCTGAGGCAGGCCCCGGGAGGACTTACTCTTCCAGAACATGCCTTCTTTAAAACTGACATAGACTTGTAATGACTTATGGGGTACAGTACCATAATTTAGTACGTGTATATGGTGTGTGACAAGCCCGCAGGGGCTGCACATGGGGGGCCTGAGATGGGTGCTATGTCTGGAATATCTGGAAACCACTCCCCAGGAAAGCCTCACTTTCAAGGTGATGCCATGAGGAGCCGGGGTCACTGAGAGATGATGATGTTGGGGTGGTGTCCTCTAGGATGAAACTAGTGCCCTTAAAAAAAGAGGCCAGCAGCTGGCTATGGTGGCTCAGTGCCCGTAATCCCAACGCTCAGGAGCAGAGAGAGAAATATTACCAAAGTTCAGGTTCAAGGTCAGCCTGGAATACAGTGTGAGATCTGTCTTGAACAAGAACAGAAACAAAACACAGAGGCCTAATTACAGCCTGGCTCTTCAGACTGCTTTCATCTTTCATCTGTGTAACTTCTAGAAGAACCTCTAGGTGCTTTCTAGCACGCGAGGATACAAAGAGAAGACTTTGTCTTCGAGAACGTCTGTCCCACAAGCCCGATCTTGTCCTTCTCAGCCTACAAAGCCATCAGAAATAACTGTCTGTGGTTGTAATTCTAACACTTGGAGAGCTGAGGCGGGACGGTTCCGGGTCAGGATAGACCGGCGACACAGTGAGGTCCTTCCTCAAAAAAGAAAAGAAAGAAGGAAAGAAAGAAAGAAAGAAGAAAAACAAGGGAGAGATACTGCTCAGCAGTAGAGGGTTTGCCTAACACACCAGGGTGTGACACTCAGAAAAACAAGCCAGCCAGATCCTGACGTGAGAAAACAGTAAGTGGCTCTGAGACAGTGGGATGACCGTGAGTGGTAGTTCTCGCTGTATGGCTTTTAAAAGCCATTTTGGTTTTTCAGTTTTGTGTGTGTGTTGGGGGGTGGGGGGTGGGGGAAATCAAGTGAATAATAAAACTCTAGGCTGGGCAGTGGTGGCGCATGCCTTTAATCTCATCATTTGGGGAGGCAGAGGCAGGCAGATCTCTGTGAGCCTGAGGCTAGCCTGGTCTACAGAGCAAGTTCCAGGACAGCCAAAGCTACACAGAGAAAATCTGTCTTGAAAAACAAAAACAAACAAAAAGAAGAAAAAAGGAAACAAAAACCTCCAAGCTGCAAGTATAGCACAATACCTCTCACGCTATAATCCTAGCATAGAGCTAGGTAACACCTGCTCTTAAAAATCTAGTTTTTGAGACAGGTCTCACTCTGTAACCCCATTATGTAGGCCAAGCTGGCCTCAAACTCAAGAGTGCTAGGATTAATGGCATGTGTCACCATGCCTAGCTAAAATAACTTTTTTTTTTAAGGTTTTATTTTGTTTATTATATATACAGTCTCCATCTACATGTACACCTGCAGGCCAGAAGAGGGCATCAGATCACATTATAGATGGCTGTGGGCCACCATGTGGTTGCTGGGAATTGAACTCAGGCCCTCTGGAAGAGCAGTCAGTGCTCTTAACCGCTGAGCCATCTCTCCAGCCCCTAAAATAACTCTTGAAGTGTTAGAAGGAATCTGAGGTTGGGTCCAAGGCTTTAACCCAGGATTTGGGAGGCAAAGGCAGACAGAGCTCTTGAGTTCGAGGCCAGCATAGTCTACAAGAGTTACAGGACAGCCAGGGCTACGTGGAGTCTGTGGATGTGGCAGGGGAGTACAGCCCTTGTCTGGGATGTGGGTGTTTTTTGTTTTTGTTTTTTGAGATAAGAGTTTCTCTGTGTAGCCTTGGTTGGTCTGGTCTTCCTTTGTAGACCAAGCTGGCCTCGAACTCAGAGATCCGCCTGCCTCTGCCTCCCGAGTGCTGGGATTAAAGTTGTGAGCCACCACGCCTGGCGGGATGTGTTCTTAAGTCCCTGGGTCCAGTCACTGGCACTCCAAAAATAAACGCAAACAGAGAGTAGCTTACAGGTGTAACCCCCCTTTTTGGGAGGCTGGAGAATTAGTGCAAATTCAAAGCCATTCTGGGTTACATAGTGAGTTCCAGGGGGCCAGCCTGAGCTACAGAGTGAGCACTTGTTTCAAAACAACAACAACAAACCAATCTGAAAAGCTGCCTGAGTAGGTGTCATTTTGAGACAGTCTTGCTGGAATCACAGGCCTGCAGTATCATGACAGCTAATAATGTTCTAAAGCTTCTCCCGGCTGTACCCATCTCTATCCCTGTACGGTATGTAGAGAAAGCATGCCAGGAGTAGGCGAGACGATGTATGGGGGAACACTGACCATGGGGCACCACAGCCTGAGGCTTTTACACCCCTCCCCACTCCCATCTGTGGTGTGGGCCCAGCAACCACTACTCAGAAATTGTCAAGAGCTTCTTGTAACCAAGTAAGAGCTGTGTTCTAACTAGACCAGTGGTTCTCAACCTTTCTAAGGCTGAGACCAAACTCTTTAATACAGCTCTTCACTTTGTGATGACTCCATCAAAGAGGTTTTTGTTGTTGTTTGTTTGTTTGTTTGAGACAGGGTTTCTCTGTGTGGCCTTGGCCATCCTGGACTCACTCTGTAGACCAGGCTGGCCTCGAACTCACAGCCTGCCTCTGCCTCCCGAGTGCTGGGATAAAGGCGTGCGCCACCACGCCTGGCTCCAAAGAGTTATTTTCGTTGCTACTTCATATCTGTAGTTTTGCTACTGTAATCAACTGTGAGCCACCATGTTGGGTGCTGGGAATTGAACTCAGGACCTCTGGAAGAGCAGCCAGTGCTCTTAACTGCTGAGTCATCTCGCCAGTCCTTATGAATGGTAATGTAACATGTGTGTTTTCTTTTCTGATGGCCTTAGGTGACCTCTGTAAATAGGTCATTCAAACCACAGGTTTCAAACCTTGGGAAGGCAGCGGCATCTAGTCAATGGTGAGAAAAGCAGACACCCCCACCTACCCTCCACACACAACTTTGGGCCTAAGAGATAGAAGGTTGGTCACGGGAGACTTTTGAGTCAGCTGGACTCCAGCAAATGACTGCTGGAAATGGCCTGCGGGCAGTTTCTAGGGGGTGTGTCTCAAAAGATCTCTGCACAAAAAGGACCAATTACAGTTCCCATATCAACCCAACTTGTGTCGAGTGAATCTGCCTTTGGAAACTTAGCTGTCCCCCACCCACCCACAGAGCCCAGGACTCCCCAGGTGTCCTAGGGTCCTTCACAGCTTGCCCCTAGGGGTCAGAAGCAAATTTAGGCTGAGATGGAAGAGAAGTGCAGACCTGGTGGGGAGGGGGGCGTCTACTGCTGGGGCCCTGCAGGCAACAATAACTACAGCAACACCAACCAGATTCTCCTTCCTTTCAAAAGAGCTGTTTTTGTTTTGTTTGAAAAACAAAACCAGTGCTCTAGATGGAACCAAGGCTTTCTAAGCTCTTTACAGGGTTTGCATCTCTGGCCCTGTAATTTTTTTTTTTTTTTTTTTTAGTAAAAAGCTTAGTTGAGTACTGCCAAACGCCAAGAGCGCAAGGAACAGCAGCACAAGGCTCAGCAGGGTACTGTGCCTAACCAGGTTCTTCTAAGCACCCACTAGGTCTTTAGAAATAACAGCAATGACAACTCACCTTAATAACAGCCTGGGCCTCCTCAGACTTCTTTCATGTGAGTAACTCCCAGAGCTGAGAAAAACGGTAATTACGGAGCGGGTGCCACACCCCAAACGGTGATGTGTTATTAATTCACGAGCCCTTGCTGGGAAACTGAGGCCCAGGGAGAAGGATCTTGCTCCAGTGGAAGCAAGGTCCACGTGCTGAGAGCTCTGCTGGGCACTTGGGAACTGGAGGTGCTAGCTCCACCCCCTGTAGGTTTGGGAAGATGCCAAAGGCAGGTGCATTCACTCCAGAGGTGGGCTGGGAAACAGGTGATATGTGTCCCAGGCTCACCCACGAGGCTGCGGCAGGACCAGGTGGGCACCCCTTTGTCCTTGAGCCCCTGCCCCACTCTCCTGGAGAACAGGGAAGCAGGCCAGCGGCTACCCGCAGCATCCCTGAAATGTGCTCAAGGTAGGAGAGGGCTCGGTGGTCCAGACAGTATAGGAAGAGGAGTGGGGCAACTGGCAGCTGGGCATGGGGATCTAAGCAAGTCAAGAAGCGAGGAGACTCGCAACTACAGCTCGTGGCCTGGCGTTTGTAAGGCCCTGGGTTCGGTCCCCAGAACAGGGGGAAATGTCACTGAAAAACTGTCTTGGGAGCCGGGCGGTGGTGGCCCACGCCTTTAATCCCAGCACTCGGGAGGCAGAGGCAGGTGGATCACTGTGAGTTCAAGGCCAGCCTGGTCTACAGAGTGAGTCCAGGACAGCCATGGTGTTCAACTCGTGAGCTCATTCCACAGCAAGCCTCGTGTGCTCGCTCCTGTGGGAAGCGACAGAGGACGCCCGGATAGCCTGATAGACAAGAAGGCAGGCGGGAACTCACAGTGGACCTTTCCCACTCGTATCGAAGGAGGGAAGCCGTGAGAGCTCAAACTACGGTAGCAGAGAAGAAGATTCCGCAGGATCGCTTACAGCCTACTGTGTGCCCGGCACTGTGCCAACGCTAGGAAGAAATAAAACCGAATGTCCCGGGAAACCCGACAGGCCAAGGCCGGAAGCCACCAATGGTCAAGTCCTCTGGTGCTCCAGCACACGGTCCAAGGCATTTGAGGTTTTGTTCTAGGGGACTCTAAGTTTTGCTTCAGCCAGCTAAAAAGCTGACCAGAAGCGCGCTTGGGGAACCCTAGGCTACCGCTCTAAGTAGCTATCCAGGTGGGGGTGAAGGGTGGGGTGGGGTTGGGGGGATGTTGAGACAACGAGTTCCTACTGTCCTGAAACTCACTGTGTAGAAACCGTAGGCTGGCCTCACAGTCACAGAGATCCACCTGCCTCTGCCTCCTGAGTGTTGGGATTAAGGGAGCGGCCCACTATGCCCAGCTCAGTTTCCCCAGTTTTAACTTAAAGGTGGGCCTTGGACTGGATTTTCTCTCAGATTCCTCCTAGCCTGTGGAAGCTCTACATTGTTTTGGTGTGGTGGCAGATCTCAGGTTGATTTACATAAATTTGCATGTTCAATCAAAAAAAAAAAAAACCCTCAAACTCCAAGTATAGAAAATCCAATCAGTCCATTAGCGCAGCCAGACAGGCTGGAGGAGCCTACCAAGTTCGGGCACCGGGTTGTCAAGGCAGACAGCAGACAGTGGTAGCGATGGTACTTGGGGAAGAGGTGGGGGTGGGGTATGGGGGCAGAGGGAGGCAGGAGTGAGAAAGAGCACCTGTTCTGAGAGACACAGTTCAGGTCTGCACATCATCACAGGGCCCCGGGCTGGCCAGCCTCAGAGCCATTCCTCAAGATGGGATTGCTGCGTCTGCCTAGCAACAGCTGCGCCCTTCACTCTGACAGGAACTCTACCACTAACTGCTTTCTGGGAAACTGACCTCCGTGGGAGCTCCCATTATCCATTTCAAGGGCTTCACAACAGTGGAGGAGGTTTCTTAGGCTTTAACAGGCAAACTGTCTGCTGAACCTCCACTCACAGGGTGGCAGAAATGTGGCTATAGGGCTCCTGGAGACCTAAGAGAGCTGACAGGGTGAACGGCAATGCAGGAGAAATTCCAGGGCCTTTTTTAACCACCACACTCTCCTACAGTGTTCCTCTTCACCTGGGAGACCAAGGATGAAAACAAAGAAGCCTTCTGGCTCTTGGGCTGGGAAGCAAGCCCTAACCTGGAGCGCCAGAGTCCTGAGAAATCCCTACCTCAGAGAGGAGCTGGGGCTGGGGGGGGGGGGGGGGAAGCAGGCCAGTGGCAGCTGCTCCTTGCTGCTTGGGAGCTGGGGTGAGTACAGAGGTGCAGTGTGTAGAGGCAGCAGGTAGGCTAGGCACTAGCCGTGGGGCCCTCCTTGCCCCCTTCCCACAAGAGGGGTGGATGATTGTGCTGGGCGCCCTGACTCCCGTCAGGGAAAACAAGTCCTAACAGCTGGGAATCTGCCTGCCCCGCCAGCCCTGGGCTGCCTCCTCCTCTCTCAACCCCTCCCTCCCCAAAGACCCAGCTCAAAGACTAGCCCAGTCAGGATGTCTCTCCCTGATGGGTGGGCTGAACCTGAGCCAGCAGGAGGAGTTCATCCCCCAAGGCACCCGGGCCAGCAGAAAAGGAGTATTCACAAGGCAGAACCAGGTTCTGTTTCTCCCCATCCAAAATTCGAATCGTGACCAACTGTGATCCAGTGTTCCAGCTCTCTTAATGGAGGCACCCTGCTGGAAGACCTTCCCCCCCCCCACCCCCATCTTGAGTCACCTCCCAGTGGGAGGAAATTTTAGATCTCTCTGGTCCTACAGCTGAGTTTTGAAGATGAAGGAAACTGCGCCCAATAGAAGCAAAATAACTCGCTCAAGGTCACAGAGCCCAGAGCTCCTGCCTCTGGCCACTCTGGCAGCAACTCAAGAGTATACACAGATGCTCTCCACCTTGTGATGGAGTCCATCACTCTGTCTACAGCCCAGGACAGCAGCCCCCACCCCCACCACACCCCGTCTAGGCCTTTCCTCTCTCCCAAAGTCTCCATCAGGAGAATACTATAGAGCCAAAGACACCTTAGGCACAGACCACAGGCACTGCGAACAAAACCCAACGATCCATGCGGGGAATGAAACCCCACTCATCTCACACTGGGGATGGGGCTCAAAACTCTGAGAGCCAGGCTTTCAGGTCATATGGGGGATCGGTGGGGGCGGGGGTCCAGGAAGATAAAAGAGGGTGTACAACAAAGCAATTGTGCAATGCTCACTTCCCCTCGAAGGCCGAAGCACACAATAGTTAGGGATTTCTTCCCCGCGGGTCCTCAAGCCAGTCATGGTCCCTGGCCTCTGTCTCCAGCCACTTCCTCTGGCTGACAATTGTGTTTAGGCAGAAGGGCCCACTGGAGAAGGGGAGAGAGAGCGCCCGTGGAGTGGGAAAGCAAGAGATTGCCTCTAAAGCTAAGGAAGCCCTGAAGCCTGTAAGATCTCCGGCTCCTGAGGAAGGCCGGTCTTTAAAAAGCAGCTGCTGGGCAGGCTGGGTGGGTTTGACTGAGCCCTCTGGAAAACCAGACCTATGAGGTGAAGGCCTTCTGCGCCCTTGGGACAGCGCCAGGGCTAGAGAGACAAGAGGGGCCTTCCGCCCAGGATGAGGGAGTTGGGGTCCGAACAGCCGCTTTCCTGGGCTTGCTAAAACCAAGGGAATGTCAGGCACAAATAAATTCTCTGCATTCTTTTAGCACCACAGCCAAAAACCAAAAAGCCTTTTCAGTCGGGGCTGCTGGGTCCTCGCTCCAGCCCAACCCTCTCCTTCGCTCAACCTCTATTCAACGTGCACCTTGTCGGTCGGGTTCCCTCCATCCCATAGCCCCTCAGAGCCTCAGCAGGGCTGTTCCCAAGACCCGGTCACTCCGCCTTTCCCCGCCTCCCCCACGCCCTACAGCCCCGGGCCACAGGGACTGCAAGGAGTGCGAAGGGGCGCCCCAGGCTCCAGTCTGCGCCTGCGCTTTGGAGAGAGCCCCCTCCCTCCGCAACCCAGCAACCCAGCACGGCTAAACGGTACCGGGACCGTGGGATACCGGTAGGGTGGGATGCGCAGTGGGGGCAAGGTCAGTGCTTTCAAAGAGGGAGGGAGACCCGCCACCGGAACATCCCCCCACTCCCGAAAGTTTCCCTTCCGGGGCCACCGAGTGTGCGCGAGGGATGGCGCAGGGGGCGGGAGGGGGTGGGGTGGGGGTGGACAAAGTCACAACAGGACCCCTCCAGGGAGAGTACGGCGGGAGGGACCGGCAGGCGTCGAGATGTGGGCCGGAAGCCTCGCTGCTCCTTCAAGCCAAAGCTGCCACGAGAGCCTTTCACTCCACACCCCGCGGCCCCCGCCCGGGGCGTACGGCTCCCCCCACCTCACAACCCGTTAAACGCCAAACAGGCCTGAACTTACCGAAATCAGGTGCTGAGCTCCGCAGGCCTGGTCCACAGGGTCCATGGCTGCATCTCGGGGGCGGGCGGCCGAGGGGGGGCAGAGAAAGGGGGGTACCGGAGCCGCCTCTTGATGTCAAGGCTTTAAAGGGGCCAAAGAGCCCCGCCCCTCACCCAGACCCTGCCTCCCTCCTCCCGCGCAGCCAATCCAAGCTCACCCTGGGTGCGCGCCCCTCCCAGCTCTGTCCAGATGTTCCCAGGACGAGAGCTAAGTCTGCCCGGCCGGCGCGCGCCGCTTCCGCCCGGGTGGGAAGGGCCTCCCCCTCCCCCCTCCCCCCACGAAGAAACACGCTTCCCCTAGGCCAGGGCTGACCTGCAAAACCTGCCCAGTGTCGGGGATGCCAGGCTGGGCCGAGTGGAACTAGAATGGGGGCATTTAGAACAGAGGAAAAACTAAGTGGCTTCGCGCGGGCCCACGGGCATGCGCGTGTGCTTCCGTGGGGCTGGGCGTGCACGTGTGTGTGATTGAGAGCGTGTTTGTAATTTGCCTTTCTGCATACGCGTTGGGTTTAAGTCTGTGGCTTAACACAGAGGCTTGAATGTCAGTTTGGCCTTAAGTGCTCCTTTTTCCATCTCTAGGTCGCGAGCTTCCCAGAAATTTGGAGACTGAGAGCGAGGAACAGGCACCTCTTGTAGAAGCAGTGCTGCTTTAAGAGGCAAGGCAGACCCAGCTGTGGTTGCTCACGCAAAATCCTCGCACTTGTAAGGCAGAGGCGGGCAGATCTCTAGTGCAGAAAAAAGATACTGTCTTGGTTGTTAGCCACTTCCTTTGGGGAGGAGGGACGCCAGTTCAAACCACTGGGATTGAGGAACTAAGCTAATTAACCCTTAGGTTGCAGGCCCTTGCAACCTAAGAGCGCAGCACTATTCTCGCTGGCCTATTTGTTGTTACTGTTTTGTTGAGACAGGGTCTCCACATTACCCTGGCTAGCCAAGAACTCGCGATATAGGCCAGGCAGCCATCGAACCTGCCGAGATCCTATCGCAACACTTATTTGCCTTTAAGTGGATACCAGATAGCCCTCACAATGTGCACCGTACTAACTGGCCTGGATGTGCAGGCTCTGGTTCCACACGGGGATTCAAAGGTATCTTTGGACACAATGTGTATTTTATTATGCTTCTGTCATGGGTGTACAGGATGAAACTTAACTTAGTCCAGTAAAAGAACGTAAACCACCGGGCATGGTGGCGCATGCTTTTAATTCCAGGACTCGGGAGGCTGAGGCAGGTAGATCTCTGTGAGTTCGAGGCCAGCTTGGTCTACAGACCGAGGTCCAGGACAGTCAAGGCTACACAGAGAAACCCTGTTTGGAAAAACAAACAAAAAAGAATACAAAAACCATAAAGGAAATAAGGTGGTCAGGTTGTCTGGGATTAATGTAAGAGTTCCTCTCTGAAGAAGGCATCTTTTTTGTTTTTGTTTTGTTTCTTGAGACAGGGTTTTGACTGCCCTGGACTCTCTTTGTAGACCAGGCTGGCCTCGAACTCACAGCGAACCACATGCCTCTGCCTCTGGAGTGCTGGGATTAAAGGCGTGCGCCACCGCACCTGGCCTGAAGAAAGCATCTTAGAGTGGGGTTTTGAAGACAGAGAACTTGAGTAAGATCTAGGCAAGAATAAGGGCAAGAGAGAGGCAAAAAGCTGCTGGCAGGCATGGGATGGCAGTGCACCCCCTTGGTGGGAAGTGGGGGAAGTTACTGCAGGAGGCATTGTGGAGAGGGGGATGAGCGTGTAGATAAAGGAATCACTTAGGATTTACACACAAACAACGCCTCAGGGTGTCACTGTGTGAGTCAGTGGGTTTCAAACACTCTGTCCTCCTGTCTCAGCCTCCCGGATGTTAGTTTGGATTGTGGGTGTGCCACCAAGCCCAGATCATTACACAAGCCAAGCAGACACTCTATCCTGGAGCCAAATCCATGGCCTTCCGTTCGCTTTTCACCCTATTTCTCCATGCCCGAATGTGGCATCTTTGACAGCACAGGACTGAGTAATCCTTGCCCAATCATCCAACAGTTATTAAGTAGGGACTGATGGGCTAGTCCTGGGAGCCTGACAAAAATCAGACCTTGCTCTCCCTCAGAGGGCACGAACGTCCAATACAAATGATGTGTCTGTTGTATTCCAGTGCCTCGGAAATTTTGTCTGTCAGGCGTTTTTAACTATTTTGGAATGTTTTCAAGTAACTGAAGTTTTGGAAGCAAACATCTAAGCTGGGTTCTTTTCGTCTATGTTTCTATCCTTATTTAATAAAGACAGGCAGAACATTTGTCCATGTCCTCGCCCTCCCCTCGGGCTCTCGGACACTCTGTATTTTGGTGATCAGATGTGGGCAGACTTTATGCTTTGCATGCCTTTATCCTTAGAGATGAAAGGCGAAACTCTAGCAGTTCCACGATTATTTTCCTTGATGAGGCTTACTACATACATTTTGATTGAGTTTTACTAACCACTTTATTAAAACTGTGAGGTCCCAAGGTCGATTCTCCAATCAGCAATCACGCCCTTTCCTTGGTTATAAGACGAGCTAGCTTCTTGGGTGTCTGGGGCTGTAGGCTACTGTTTACAAAGCATTGTGGTGGTGTGGCAGAGCTGTGCACATAGTAATGATGACGTCAGGGAGCCACACCCTCACTGCTCACATGTAGCACACTCTTACTGGTGTTTAAAGAGTGTTTTGCCTGTCTGTGTACCTGTGTACCACTTGGGTGCTTATTGCCCACAGAAGTCACATGAGGGCATCACATCCCCCTGGAACTGAATTGTGGATGACTGTGAGCCACCTTGGGAGTGCTGAGACTTAACCCTGGTCCTTGGCAAGAGCCATCTTCCCTCATTCTCTGCCTTAATACTTTGTGGTCGACCATTTGATGTTGGGTGTCCCCCGTCCTCAGAGGTTGATGTCACAGTCACTTTACTGTCATTGTTGTCATCTTGGTTGATAAGATCGCCCAAGTTTAGAACTCCTGGTGGTCAGGTTGCTAACTGGCTTATTCTTCAAGCTGGACCAACTCCAGGTCACAGTCTAAATGCTACCTACTGCCCAGTAGGAGGAAGAAAGCTGGCTGGCTCGTGTTTGGCTCATTTTCTCCAGAGGAGTAAAAGCCTTGGCCAAGATACTTTGAAACCTCTCACCTGTACGATGAAATGGATCTGCTCCCATTCTTGAACTTCTCTTTGGAGTTGGAGCCAGTGGTCCAGGCCTGGAGTCCCTGCTGTTCAGGAAGGTCACAAATTCAAGACTTGCCTTGAGTGAGTTCAAAGGTCAGTTTAGGTCACTAAATGAGACCTGCTCTCAAAATAAAAAGTAAATAAAGGGTGAGTGGTAGAGTGCTTCCTAGTATGTGTGAGGTCCTGGGTTCACATTTTCCCTGAGCTTTGATTATATGCCAGGCATGGTGCATAGTGTTAGGGTAGGCCCCAGGGATGACTGTGGACACGTAAGCAATGTGAAAAGTGTACTTAGTCCATAGTGTTAGGGTAGACCCCAGGGATGACTGTGGACACGTAAGCAATGTGAAAAGTGTACTTAGTCCTAAGAGCAAGCGGAGTGTTTGCATGGTTTTAAGTGAGGCCTGGGAGGAGAGCTGGAGGGTTACATGATCAGATTTATATTTTCTGGGGGCTTTTTAGGGGGTTATTCTTGGGGTTTTGTTTGTTTATTTTGCGAAAGGGTCTCACTGTATAGCCCTGGCTGTCTAGGAACTCTCTATGTAGACCAAGCTGGCCTCAAACTCACAGAGATCTGCCCACCTCTATCTCCCTGTGGTGGGATCAAAGGCATGTGCTACCACCCCTGGCTTTAGATCTGTATTTTGGAAGGATTGCTGTGATTACAGTTTGGACAGAGATAAGACTGAAGTCAGAGACACAAGACAGAAAATATTTATAACAATTTGGGAGAAAGTGAGAAGTGATGTGGTCTCGGTGAGGAAAGTAACACAAGCCCTTGGGTGAGTGCTCCCTTCCCGGCCGCTGCCTGTCCAGGGTGAGTGCTCCCTTCCCGGCCGCTGCCTGTCCAGGGTGAGTGCTCCCTTCCCGGCCGCTGCCTGTCCAGGGTGAGTGCTCCCTTCCCGGCCGCTGCCTGTCCAGGGTGAGTGCTCCCTTCCCGGCCGCTGCCTGTCCAGGGTGAGTGCTCCCTTCCCGGCCGCTGCCTGTCCAGGGTGAGTGCTCCCTTCCCGGCCGCTGCCTGTCCAGGGTGAGTGCTCCCTTCCCGGCCGCTGCCTGTCCAGGGTGAGTGCTCCCTTCCCGGCTGCTGCTGTTCCTCAGGCGAGGATACAGATATGCTGCATATTAACCTCAGTTCTTAAGACAGGACAAGTTCCCCGAGACAATCTTTATCTGGGCAGTATTGTACCATCCAACGCAGAACATCGCACCACCATGCGCAAAGGTTGGGATGCTAAAACTCATCTCTACATACGACATGAAAGCAGAAGAGCAACCTGGGAAAGGAGGAGATGAACAGAAATGGAGGGAAGTCTGGCATGAACGGACGCACGCGGTCAGTCAGGAAACATGTCTTCATGATGCCCAGCAGTATGTACAATGAATATATACCAGGGGGAAAAAGCTCAAGGTGGGGCAAGATAAACGGCTCAGAGGTTAAGAGCACAGGCTGCTCTTCTGGAGGATCTAGGTTTGATTCCCAGCACCCACGTGGAGACTTACAACTCTCTGAGACTCCAGTTTGGGAGAATCTGGTACCCTCTTCTGGCGCAGCAGACACCAGGCAGGGGTATAGTGCACAGACACACATGAAGGTAAGGCATCCATATGCATAAAACCGTCAAAAAAGGTTGGAAGGAGTAACGTAGGCTTTCATATCAATAATGTTGAGGCTCGAGACGATTTGGACTAAAGAAATCTATGATTCATTAGAACTGGGGGCAACTGCAGCCACAGAGTGGAGAGGATCATGCAGAGGACGGGGTGCCGGGACAGAGCCCCAAGGAATGCCGATTAGACAGGGCGTCCAGAGGACTGCCATCACCAGAGCACGAGCCAGCTGTGCAAGGAGCAACCAGTTCCCACAGCCTTGGAGGTGGGTCCAGACAGACGTTCCTGTTGACTTTAGCCTCGCACCACCGGAGACCGGCAAAACCAGATTTTGAGCGGTTGGGAAAGATGTACATAGTAAGTAATGGAGACAGGAAGTGTTTAAATCTTCCAAGAATCTTGGCTGTGCTGTTAGAGAAAAAAAACGAAACAAAAAACAACTAGGCAGATATAGATGAACGAGGCAACAGGGTGTTCGTGAGAGGTGTTTTTAGTCAGCTTCAGGAAGGCAGGGTTTAATTTCGAGGAGGATCAAGAGCGATGCCATCTCAAAGTGCAAGGACAGAGACCACGTCTGAAAGTTGACCTCTGACCTCCACATGCACCCATGGCACAGTGTCTGTACACACACATTTTCAAAGTAAAAAAACCAAAAACAAAGTTGCAGTGCAGGGCTGGAGAAACGGCTCTGTGGTTAAAAGCAGGGGCTGCTCTCCCGAAGGTCCTAAGTTCAAGTCCCAGCATGAGCATAGTGGCTCGCAACCAACTATACCCATAGTTCCATGGGTTCCGATGTCCTCCTTGGATGTACGAGATGTGCATTCAGATAAAGCATCCGTTTCCGTAAAATACACACAAAATAAATATTAAAAACAAAAACAACATTGCAACAAATAGTGGCCCGTGCACTTGGGAGGCAAAGGCAGGTAGATTTATGTGAGTTTGAGTCTAGCCTGGTCAACATAGAGTTCCAGGCCAACTAAGGCTATATAGTGAGAGCCAGTTGAAAAACAAAAACATCGAGGGGTGTGGCTACTTAGGAATGGCACTCCCAAGTTTTCCTCCAGCCTTCATATTCACACACATGTTCATGTGCACACGTGTGAGAAACCCTGTCTGGGAAAACCAGAGAATAAAATAAAATAAAAGTAGACAACACTCACACTAGCAGTCCAACACTTAAGAGCCAGGGTGGTGAGTCTGAGGCTAGCCTGAGCTACACGACAAGATTCTATGTCAACAAAACAAAACAACAACAAACAAACTAGGGCAGACAAGATGGCTCAGCAGGTAAAGGTGCTTGCCACCAACTTGATAAACTGAGTCTGATCCCCAAAACCCACAAGAGAGAACTAAACTCCTGAAAGTTGTCCCGGTGGCCACATGTGCCCCCCATGTCAATAAGCAAATGTGAGAAAGATACTGAAAAGACCATCCACATTTCAGGTAATAGAAAAGCAACAGCGAGCCGGGCGTGGTGGCGCACGCCTTTAATCCCAGCACTCGGGAGGCAGAGGCAGGCGGATCGCTGTGAGTTCGAGGCCAGCCCTGGTCTACAAAGTGAGTCCAGGATGGCCAAGGCTACACAGAGAGACCCTGTCTTGAAAAACAAAAAAAAAAAAAAAAAAAAAAAAAAAGAAAAAAAAGAAAAGCAACAGCAACAAAATCAAAGCACCCACACAAGCAGGCTCTGACCTACTAGAGATCAGGGAAAGCCTAAAATGGCTCATTGCTGGACATGGACAATGCAGCCAAAAAAAAAAAAAAAAAAAAAAATGGGAAGTATTTTTGTTCTAAAGTATATGCAGTCATCTTTTTATTGTGTACACATATGTACACATGTGGGTGTGGGTGTGCACACAAGGACAGGGGTTGATGTTGGGTGTTTTCAATCAATTCATCTTTCCCCCCGCCCCCAGACAGGGTTTTTCTGTGTAGCCCTGCCTGTCCTGGACTCACTTTGTAGCCAGGCCAGCCTCAAACTCACAGCGATCCGCCTGCCTCTGCCTCCCAAGTGCTGGGATTAAAGGCGTGCGCCACCACGCCTGGCTGTTTTGCGCCAGTCTCCATTTTATTTTTATGTACATGGGTGTTTTGCTTGGGGTTTTTTGGGGTTTATTTTGGTTTTGTTTGTTTGTTTGTTTGTTTTTGATTTTTCGAGACAGGGTTTCTCTGTGTAGCCTTGGCTGTCCTGGGCTCACTTTGTAGACCAGGCTGGCCTCGAACTCAAAGTGATCCACCTATCTCTGCCTCTCAGAGTTCTGGGACTCCAGGTGTGCACCACCACACTCGGTGGTGTTTTGCTTGTATATAAATGACACACATGCCTGGTATCCATGGGGATCAGAAAAGGGCCTTGGATCCCTAGGGCTGGAGTTGCAGAAAGTTATGAACTGCTAGCCAGGTCCTCCAGAAGAGCAGCCAGTGCTCTTAAATCTCTGAGCCATCTCCCCAGCCCCTCATCATCACTTAAGAAACAACAACAACAACAAGCTGGGCGTGGTGGTGCACGCCTTTAATCCCAGCACTTGGGAGGCAGAGGCTGGTCGATCGATGTGAGTTCGAGGCCAGCCTGGTCTACAAAGAGAGTCCAGGACAGCCAAGGCTACACAGAGAAACCCTGTCCCCTCTACCCCACCCCCTGCCCCAAAACAAACCCCACAACAACAAACCAACAAAACCCAGGAGTCTATCAGTGCTGTACCAGTCCAAGAAATGAATCCTTCATTGTTCACTAGTCGATGAGCTCTTACTGGGATGTAATTAACATGATCAAGCAAGTTGTCAATCAGGCTTGCTAGTTGACACTGTAGCCTCAGCATTTGGGAGACTGAGGCAGAAGCGTTGCCGTGAGTTCAAGGTCAGCCACAAGGCCCTATCACAAAAATAAACACCATCCCAAGCATTTAAAATATGTCTTATCTGCCTTTTTCTTTCTTTCTTTTGGAGACAACTCTATGTAGTCCTATCTGTCCTGGAACTCTCTATGTAAAAAAGACTGGCCTCATACTCACAGAGATCCACCCGCCTCTGCCTCCCCAGTGCTGGAAGTAGAAGTGTGTGCCAGCATGCCTGGGCTAGCCTGTCATTATTTTCCATGAATGTCTTTACTGATATATTCACAAATGAGATCTGGTGCCCTCTTCTGGCGTGTAGGCACACGTGTGGGCAGAATACTGTACAAAAAAAAAAAATCTTTTTTTTTCTTTTTTGAGACAGGGTTTCTCTGTGTAACTTTGGCTGTCCTGGACTCACTCTGTAGACCAGGCTGGCCTCAAACTCACAGTGATCCACCTGCCTCTGCCTCCTGAGTGCTGGGATTAAAGGCATGAGCCACCACCGCCCTGCCACAAATAAATCTTAAAAACAGATTATAGCTGATGGACAGCTCATTCTCCACACGGGGAAGGGGTGGGGGAGAGTGTGTGTGGGGGTTCTGCCTCTGACATGAACTCTGGTGCCTGCATTTGATCCCTGCCCCTTGCGGGGAGAGGCCCTGTGGGAACACAGAGGAAGGATGTGCAGGCTAACCAGATGAGAGCTGAGCGGCTGTGGTCGGACAGTGGGGGAGGAGGACCCCACCTGTCAGGTCTGGGGGAGGGGAATAGAGTGGAAAAGGGAGGGAGGGTGGCAAAGGAAGACGTGCTTGAGAGGAAAACAAGACGGACAGACACAGATTGGATGCAGTGTACGGGATTTAAATGGCATCCGCAGGACTTGCTGGACTTTGCACCTGTTTCAATGTGAGAAGGAGACAACCGAAGCTTCTATCGCGATAAAAGAGCGTCACAACGGGGCTAAGATTGAGTTTGGGAATGATCAGTTTGCTTTTGGAATATGTTGAAATATGATAGATTTGAGGTGCCTAATAACTAGTTCAGGAGATAACGATTACAAAACAGGAAAATACTAGTTTGGGACCCTGGGGGTGAGGCGGCGGCTACCAGTTTAGGAGCCATTAGGGTGTGGTTAAGTTAAAGGAACAGGAACAAAAGGTCTTTCTTTGGTAAAAATACTCAGGAGGCTGGACGGAATGCTAAGCCATAAGATTGTCTCTTCTCTTCTCCAAGAAACCACCCCCCACTCCCACCCCGTCTCAAAAAAGAAACAAACAAAAAGATGGTCTCTACCACTTGTGTCAGAAGCAAGGTGCCTGCTAAAAGCAGAACCTTCACTGTGGATGTACTTAATGCCATAGAGCTTAACAATGGCCAGCGTGGGGGGTGGGGGTGGGGGACTATGGGGGGTTTGGGTGGGTGGTCAGGACCTTGGACGAGGCACTGGCTGCTCTTGTAGGAGTCAAGAAGCCATACACCCACGTGGTGGTAAACAATAATCTGTCCCAGGAGATCCCATGCCCTCTGCTGGTCTCTTTGAGAACTGCATGCACATGTTACAGATAGACACACCGACAAAACAAAATTAAATTTAAAAAAGTTTTTTTTAATGGTTACCATGGCAATAAAGGAACACAAGGCCAGGGAGCCTTTAATCCAAGCACTTGGGAGGCAGAGGCAGGAGGATCTCAGTGAATTCAAGACCAACCTGGTAAATTATAACACACTCTGGTCAAGACTACATAGATACCTTGTCTCAAAACAAACAAAAATCTCAATGCTCACGGGCAGAGTGTGTGCAAGGTCCTGTGTGTGGTTGACTCTTAGTCCAAAAACTGAAGAGGGAGGGAGACGGGACAGGAAGGAGAAGCAAGATTGCTGAGCTGTACTGCAGACCCAAATCACTACCCACCTCAGGGTTCGTAACTTAAAGCTTATTTATTTTTGGTGGGGAATGAGAAGGCTAGGAATCAAACCTTTTAAGTAAATGCTCTGCAATTACACTTTACCTCAAGCCCTAAATAGCTTTTGTCACCACTTTGTTTTTGTTTTCTTTAAAGACAGGGACTCATATAGCCCAGGCTAGCCTCAAACTATGTAGCTGAAGGTGCCCCTCAACTCCCGATCCTCTCGCTCCTGCCTGCCAAATGCCTAGATTACAGGCAGGCCCCATACCCCCAGCTTCTGAGTATTTTTTTAAATGCTAGTTAGCATTTCTTTCTAGTATCTGTGAGTGCTGTGGTAGAGACCTGGCCTGCTCTAGGAAAGATGCCTTGGTACTAGCCACTTGTAGCCAGGGCAGCACCTTATCACAGATTTCATTGAGGCCTTGTCTCAAGGCCTCAGGCTTAGGAAGTCCAGAAAATGCCCACAGAAAAGTCAGATTTATGGAGCTCAAGGATGAACTCCGTGTTATTTTTATTTTTCATTTTTATAAATAACGCGTTGGAGCTGGAGATGAGGCCCGGCGATAGACCATTTCCTGAACACACACAAGTAGCAAACAAAAGTACTTCCAAAAGCAGTTTTGGTTGGGTGTGGTGGCACACACCTTTAATCCCAGCACTCAGGAGGCAGAGGCAGGGAGGGATTTGTGTGAGTTCGAGGCCAGCCTGGTCTACAAAGCGAGTCCAGGACAGCCAAGGCTACACAGAGAAACCCTGTCTCGAAAAACTAAAATGAACAAACAAAGAAAAAAGCGGTTTCATCTCCCAGAACCACAGTCTCCATCCGGACTGCCTAGCTCACAGCCCTGCAAACGCATCTGCCCGGCCCCATCCCCTTCCAAACACGGGAAACACAGGCAGTGTTGAGTGGCTTGTTCCCGACGCTTTGCCACAGGCTCCCACCAGGCCTCCAGACTGCCTGATGGCTCCGGGACGCAGGAGCAGTTCTCAGTACAAAAGCTCCGCAGTCTGTCTTTGCTGGTCTCGCTGCTCGGTCCTACTGGCTTCAGAATCTTTTCTCGGGGATGCAGGGACTGGCTGAGTCTCCGTGGTGGCGTGCCTCGCTCTGAAGAGCAGAAGGCTTCGGTCCCAGCTGGTGGTGCCGAAGCAGCACACCAATTCCATGTCGTGGTCCTGCGTCAGGATCCGCACGACCTGGCTGGCCATATCACCCCGGATGGCGAGAGCGCGGAAGTGATCGAACTTACTGAGGCCCAGCTTCCGGAGGCGCCGTGCCGCTGCCCGGTAACACTTCCAGGGCTGGGGCTCCACCAGGAGGTAGCTGCAGAGAGAGGAGACGTGGGCCAGGAACGCGCACAGGCCTTGGTCCCCGTGGTTCAGATGAATCCACATGGTCACCGACATGCAGAACACAACGTCGAATACGGAACGCCCGAACTGGCTTAGGAAAGAGTTCACCGGGGCCTCCCTGTTCCTTTGGTCCATCATGTCCAGGGTGATGAAGGTCAGGGCGTCGGGGAAAGGACATTCTTTTTCAGCCCGCTCCACAAGGGCTGGGTCTATATCACAGCACAGGAGGCGGAGTTCTCTGGAGCAGGTCTCTCCATCGCTCGGGGAGAGGAAATGTCTGTATAGAGCCACACTCAGGTCCTAGAGGAATCCAAAAGAGCCCTGTCATCGCAGCTCTCAAACAGTGAGAGGAAAAGAAATCTCTCATCCGTTGAGGCTGCCACTTACCTCTGCCTGTACCGGATGTGAGGCTCTTTTTTTTTTTTTTTTTTTTTTTTTTTTTTTGGTTTTTCGAGACAGGGTTTCTCTGTGTAGCCTCGGCCATCCTGGACTCACTTTGTAGACCAGGCTGGCCTTGAACTCACAGCGATCCGCCTACCTCTGCCTCCCAAGTGCTGGGATTAAAGGCGTGTGCCACCACGCCCGGCCCGGATGTGAGGCTCTTAATGCTCTAAAGAGGACACATTTTTTTTCATGAACAGATCAGAGGCTACAGGCTGTAATGCACCCGCCCTATAACCTACATTCTATTTTAATTTTTAACCTTTTCCTTCCTTTTTTTTTTTCAAGACAGGGTCTCTCTGTGTAGCCTTGGCTGTCTTGGACTCGCTTTGTAGACCAGGCTGGCCTCGAACTCACAGTGATCCACCTACCTCTGCCTCCCCAAAGTGCTGTGATGAAAGGCTTGCGCCACCCCCGCCCAGCTTGAGTCAGTCTTAATTCAAACTCACTATATAGCTGAGGATAGCCTTGAACTCCTGACCCCCTGCCTCCGCCTCCTGAGGGACACATGATTACATGCATGCAACTATGCCTGACCACCTGTACACCGACACTGACAACAGACTGAGCTGTTGGAAGTTATAGTCCAAATGATGTGGCAGAGGCAGCCCAGAGCCCAGAGCAGGTTTTCAGCTTAAATGATTTACTGGCAAACTCAGGATCTTTTTCTGGGTGTCTCATATCCAAAGGAAAGGAGATGGGAAGTTGAGTGGTATCCCTGATCAGGAAGGCAGCGAATAAGAGCACTGTCTTGTAAAAGTCTGTTCCTCAGATGCAGCCAGCAAAGTCTGGGTTTTAAGCAGTTCTCATCCCGCCTTCATCTCTACAGCCTCCATTTCTCCCGTGGGAGCCTGCTGCACCTCCTTCTGAAACCCACTCTACTTCTGTAGCCATCACTTAAAAAAAAAATTATTATGTATACCGTGCTCTGCCTGCATGTACACATGCACACCAGAAAAGGGCATTAGATCACACTATAGATGGTTGTGAGCCACCATGTGGTTGCTGGGAATTGAACTCAGGACCCCTGGAAGAGCAGTCAGTGCTCTTAACCTCTGAGCCATCTCTCTCTCCAGCCCTGTAGCCATCACTCTTAAAAGCCGCTGTGACTCTTTCTAGCCGAGTGTAATGGCACGGCCATCTTACGATGCGTCTGACTCTCGCCCACTAGCAGTAGCACGGGTCACACAGAGCGGAGGCCACTGAGATGTCCACTAGCAGTAGCATGGGCCACGTAGAGCGGAGGCCACTGAGATGTCCACTAGCAGTAGCACGGGCCATGTAGAGCGGAGGCCACTGAGATGTCCACTAGCAGTAGCACGGGCCACGTAGAGCGGAGGCCACTGAGATGTCCACTAGCAGTAGCACGGGCCACGTAGAGCGGAGGCCACTGAGATGTCCACTAGCAGTAGCACGGGCTGGTCAGTAAGACGGAATGTTAGGAACAGCGTCACGCTGAAGAGCTTGGCTCAATGCACCAAAATAGAATATTTCCAAAAACATACTCCTGAGTGGAAAAATCAAGCCACAGTGAAAAGATGTGGCAAGTCTCTTGTCTTGTTTGTTTGCCTGGTCCTCCGCTTCTGCCTCCCAAATGCTGGTATCACAGGTGTGTGCTGCCATATCGGGAACACAAGCTTTCCTTTATACAGAATCCCAAAGTGGGAAAACTGTATCGTTTGGGGTTAGAAAAAGAGTAAGATACAAGTGAAAGCAAGACAGTAAGTCGAGTTGTTACCTGTGGCTGAAGAGGCCTTTTATAAGTAGGCAATGGCATATAAAGAACTTTTTGGGGTACTGACAATGCTTGCTTTATTTATTTATTACTCTGACAATGGTCATTCATAAAGTGCAGACTTATGTTTTATGGACTTTTTATGAAGGCATAGAATAATTCACCAAAAAACTCTGCATTTTAAAAATTACGGATTGAAATTTGGTATAGTGGCACACACCTTTAATCCCAGCACTCCAGAGGCAGAGGCGGGCGGATCTCTGTGAGTTTGAGGCCAGCCTGGTCTGTCGCAGAAAAAAAAAAAAAAAAGAAAAGAAAACTTAAAAAATTATGGATGAGGGTTGTTTACTTATCTGAAGTCACACATTAAGTTAATTCTCTTATACCAGGCTTTTCTTTCTTTTCTTCAACTTTTCTATTTTTAAATTTACTTTTTTTTTTAATGTGTATGCATGTGTCTCTGTGCTTACATATGCCATGTGTGTGCAGGTGCCAAGAGGGGCCAGAAGAGGACATGTGATCCCCTGAAACAGGAGGTCCAGGTGGTTGAGAGCTGTCCAACAAGGGTGCTGGGAACTGAACTCAGGTCCTCAGAAGAGCAGCCAGCACTCTGAAGAGGCAGCTAGGCCGTCTAACAAGGTAAACGAGCCACCTGGGGTCATTTTAAAAACATACGCTGACGTAAGAGACAGGGGCAAAGGCCAAGATGCTGCCTTTGTAGTGAACTGTGAAGTCACACTAACACAGTAGTTCAATGTAACCCTTGGAGGCACAAGGACCCACACCACACGGCAAAACTTCCTCCTCCCTCAATTCGCTTCCCTTCTATCTGACCCTGTGTGCTTGAGCCTGGCATGGCCTGCACACTGAGGGCGGTGTGGCCACGCAGAGCGACTCTGTGTAAAATGATAAATCAGTGCACACAGGAACAACCACTTTAGTCAACTGGAACTGTGTCACCTCTACTGTGCTTTTATATGCACTGCTTTCAACTTTAAAATCTTTGAGTGGCTTCCCGGTTCCTTTCAGGAGATCTCTTTTTATCCCCTCTAATTTCCTGTATTATGGTGAAGTTTGCACCAGACACACCCAGTCTGTATCCAGAAGCTCTCCTTAGCTGAGTCCCTTAAGGTCTTCAACCATCCACCAGTGTCTCTTTTATTGTAGTTTTTGGAAACAGAGTCTCATATAGCCCAGGCTAGCCTCGAACTTTCGAGGATGTCCACCCTTTGTCTCTACACCGGAAAAGCCATCACCATAGTAAAGGACTCCATAAACCCCCTACTCTGGAGTGACTGCGGTGTGGAACCTAACTTTGGAACCATTCGCAATCATGGGGCAAGACTGCCTGCCGCACACAAGATGCCCACTAAGTGGCTATAAACAGGTGAGATTGGCATTTTCTTATTTTGCATGTGGTTTGACTATAATCATTACGTTCCTGAAAATACTTTGCGGTGGTAAGGGTGGCTGAAAACCTCCCTCCTCTGGCAGAATCATATATTTTCTTTCTTGATCCTCTCTACTGTTCACCGTTGTACTGTGTTAGCACAAGTTTAAGTAAATTATGTACCTGACTCCAGGTCTGCCTTGCACCGGATATTAGAGCTTTAAGTTTCAGGCATGATTCTGCCACCCGGGATCTTGGTGGATTCTGGGAGCCCCAGTCTCCAGCCAAGGCCAGCAAAGCTGGGGGAGGCAAATGCCGGAAGTCCAGATTAGACCGCCCTCCTCCCCCGCGGTCCGGCGGGAATTTGGAATGAACTGTAGATTACTCAAAATTCCTGACTTGGTGGTGGAGCCCCAGGGGTTGGGTGGGAAGTGCACACGTTCTGTCACCGCTATACTTAAAAAGCCCACTTCGGGCAAGTTTTGATGCCACGCCCGGGCCAGCACCACCGAGGACGTGGAGGCTGGGCAACTGCTGGGCTCCCGGCGCTCCGAGCCCTCCCGCGTCACTCACCCCGGAGTTACACCCCACGTCGAGCCCCAGGATCGGCCTCCTGTCGGGACCCTCGGGAGGGAAGAGCTGCCGAAGAAGCTCCGGGGGCAGAAGGCGGAGCCTTTGCTCGGGAGGGTGGAAACGAGAATAATGAGGGAAATTTCCGAACGGGGCGGCCCCGGGCTTCAGAGCCGCTGGATTCTCTTCTTTCACGGCCTCTTCATCGACCCCTCCTGCCAACCTCTCTGACGCTGCCATCAGTCTTGGTCCCTTGGTCCGGGCGGAACCGGAAGCCCGGAATCTGCGGAGGGAGAGCGCAGCGGGCCAGCGCGCATGCGCCTCGGGGAGAGGTCGGAAGTATGGGGAGCCTGAGTAGGCGGGAAGACTCGTGTCTAGTGCGGGTTTGCGGTATCCTATGAAGGCCGTCATCATCCCCTCTTATTAACGAAGTTGCCCAAGTTGAGGTTGAGACTTGGGCCAACTGACCAAAGCAAGGATTTTGCTGAGGTCTTGGAAATCAAGTTGGTACAACTTCCTTTCCTTTCAAATGCACAAAGCGAGACCCAAAGGAAAGAAATTAGTTCTCTGGGGGGGGGGGGGGGATGTCTGTGGCATGCGACAGGGTCACACAGTGAGACTGTGACACAGGAACGTGCTCCTGGCTTAGTAAAAGGTAGCTGGAAGCTATAGCTCACTTGAGGTGCCAGACGCTCTTGTGGAACAGGCAGACATAATAACTGTAGTCTCCACCCCAGAGGGTAGACAGCATTGATGCTTTTCAGCCTTGAATCTCATATACTTATCATAAACCCTGGTGCAGAGACGTTCAGTAAATATTTGTAGAATGAAAACTATACAGGAAGCAAATAAGTGAGTGACTAAATCATCATATCTACTGGGGGTGGGGCGGGGGCGGGTGGAGAAAATGGGAGGGAGAAAGTTAAATTGAAAGATAAGGCGAGAGGAAGTTAGACAAAAAGCAGGCTGAGGGCTGCAGAGATGGTTCAGCTGGGTTAGCATGTGGCCTTGCGTTCCTATCACCAGCAGCCGCCAGAATACGCTGGACGCCTGTAGTCCCGGAGGTGGGGAATCAGAGACCTGAGGGTCCTCGGGGTTTGCGGCCTAGGCAGCCTAGCTGACTTGGTGAACTCCAGGTCCTTTGAAAGATTCTTTTGCAGGATATTTGATCCCAGTGTGAACCCCGAGATTGTGAACTGTAAAAACCTGTTTCTTGTTTGGCGTGGCTCAGCCCTAAAACATGCCTTTAACCCAAGAACTTTCTGTTTATTGTAAACAGATGGTTATGGTGGGGCTCAGCCCCAGGACACACCTTTAATTCAGGAGCTTTCTGTAACAGGATTAAATAAAGTTAACCCTAGGTCAAGGGGCCGAGCAAGAAACCAGCTGACAGGGATTAAGTAAAAAGGTGGGGCTTTGAGAGAAGAGTAGCTGAGACATCCTGGAGAAAAAGAAGGAGCTCTTTGGCTTTTTTTTTTTTTTTTTTTTTCCTCTGAGACAGGAGCTGAGTAGGAAGGTCAGCTGGGTGCTTTCTCTGCCTCTCTGAGCTAAGCAGGTTTTCACCCCACCTGGCTCCTGAGTCTTCACTGGTAAAATTGAACAGTTGGGATTTAAAAAAAAAAAACAAAACCAAAAAATAATGTTTTGGCCCTCTAAGGAGTGGAGTGGTACAATTTCACAGACAGAGCTCCAGCTGCGGACAAACTGAGCCGCTGTTAGGGTTGCTAAGTCATCTGGACTAGAGGAGAGTTAGGGATGGGAAGAACCATAGTAGATAGAAGGCTTTAGGACCCTGTGCAGTGCGACTCCAGATGCTTGGGAAAAGAAGCAGAAAGTGAAAAGCCAAATGGCTTGGCTGAAACTGTCCCAATACCACTTACGATCATTATCATTTTGGTGTTTTATACTTTGTTCTTAATAGCTATAATGGCTCTCTGGACTCGCTCAAAGGAAAAGTGGATTGATAAGATTTAAGCCTTAGAAGGAAAATTAGAGAGATTTATAAACAAGGATAAGAAAAACACCCAGACACAGACAGAGGAATTTAGACAAACCTTAGAAAGACCTTTAAGTCAGGCGGTGGTGGCACACGCCCTTAATCCCAGCACTCGGGGAGGCAGAAGCAGGTGGATCGCTGTGAGTTCGAGGCCAGCCTGGTCTACAGAGTGAGTCCAGGACAGCCAGGGCTACACAGAGAAACCCTGTCTCGAAAAACCAAAAAACAAACCAAAACAACAAACAAACAAACAAAAAACAAAACAAAACCCCAACACTGCTCTAGATGTAATCAAGGACAGAACAGCTTCAATAAATAATACAAAAAAGTCAAGGAAGACCACAAATATTTTGGCAAGCTTCTATAAATGATCATATACCTAAGTGAAAAATAAAAATAAATGGCATTAGAACTGATGGTTTAGTAGACATAGACAAAGATGTATGAATCATTTCACCGAGGGGTTGGAGAGATGGCTCAGAGGTTGTGCTTCCAGAGGACCTGAGTTCAATTCCGGACAACCACATGGTGGCTCTCAGCCATCTATAATGAGATCTGGTGCCCTCTTCTGGTGGGCAAGCATGCATGCAGGCAGAACACTGTATACATAATAAATAAACGAATCTTTAACAACAACAACAACAACAAAAATTCACTAAAATCTTGGCCTCCAGATTGCTCTCTACAGGAAATAAATATCCAGCCTCTAGGGATTGGACCTTCATCTCAGACAAAAGGTGCGAGTGGGTCGAGTGCATATGGCGGAAAAGACTAATAGGAAAAAATTAAAACCTGTCCCAGGTGCTGTTAGACATGTTTAATGCCCTGATCTGACCTAGATGTGTACAGCCAGGCCACACCCCCAGGTGATTCACGTGCTGGGTGGATGTAAGAACACAGGACCGTGTTTCCACATATGTGCCCTGAGTGGTGTCTATGCCTGTGACTACACACTGTGGGGTTTTTTGTTTTGTTTTTGTTTTTTGTTTTTCAAGACAGGGTTTACACACTGTCTTAATAGCCCCAAATCAGGGCTATTTCCAGTTTGGCTTACCTTCGCTGGATGCCAGGCATGCCCGTGGCCACTGCTGTGCCGTCCAACACAGGGAGAAACTCCAGTGATGGGAAATGAGCTTCCATAACCGACTGCAGTAAAATGGCAGCTTCTGAAACCTTACAGAGCCCAGTGACTCCTTGACTGAGTCTTGGAAAGTCCTCAGACAATAAAGACCTCGGAGCTGGAGCTTGGCCAGCTGCACCGGAAGCCTGCTTTTGCCCTTCACAGGATATTACTCAGAGTCCTTTAAATGAAGAGGCAGATGCCTCACTGACAGTTTTGGTGGGAGTATGATTTAGTACCACCACCATGAAAACCAGTATGGAGGTTTCTCTCTGTAGCCTTGGCTGTCCTGGACTCCCTTGGTAGACCAGGCTGGCCTGGAACTCACAGAGATCCACCTGCCTCTGCTTCCCTGAGTGCTGGGGTTACAAGTGTGCACCACTGTGCCTGGCCCAACACACACACACACACACACACACACACACACACACACACACACTAAATAAATAAATAAATAAATAAATAAATAAATAAATAAACAAAAATAGAATTTTAATTTGGGCAGTGGTGGCACACGCCTTTAATCCCAGCACTCAGGAGGCAGAAGCAGGCAGATCACTGTGAGTTCGAGGCCAGCCTGGTCTACAAAGCAAGTCCAGGACAGCCAAGGCTACAGAGAAACCCTGTCTCCAAAAACAAACAAACAAACAAACAAAAAAAAAAATCCAAAAAAAGAAAAAAGAAAAACCAACACACACACACACACAGAGAGAGAGAGAGAGAGAGAGACACTAAATATAACCCTAACAGTGAGAGGGCTGACACAAGATTAGTGCTATGAATTTGAGGTGAGCCTGGCCAAGAAAGCAAGACCCTCTCAAAAACAAGCACATAGGAAAATACATCCTAATCTGCAATGGCCATGGGCATTTTTAGCATCCAGTGAAGGTAAGCCGAGTTGGAAATACTCCCATTTGGGGCTATTAATACAGTGTGTAGTTACAGGCATAGTTTCCACTCAGTGCACATGTGTAGAAACACTGTCCTGTGTTCTTACATCCACCCATCATGTGAATCACCCAGGGTTGCAGCCTGTATGTACACATCTAGGTCACATTGATCAATATATTTATCAGAATGTTAATGAGACATCTGCACTGTCTTATTTTACCGCAGCAGTATTCACAATAGCTGGTGTACGGAATCAATTTAGGTATCCCTCAGTGAATGAACTGACAGAGTATGGCTTATGTCCACACTGGATGATGAGGATGCTGATGCTGATGATTTGGTTTTTGGAGACAGGGTCTCTCTGTGTAGCCTTGGCTGTCCTAGACTCACTTTGTAGACCAGGCTGGCCTCAAACTCACAGTGATCTGCCTGCCTCTGCCTCCTGAGTCCTGGGATTAAAGGTGTGCGCCACCACGCCTGGTCCCACACTGGATTATTGTTTGTCCTGAGAAGAATCACATCCTGTCATTTGCTCCAGCATTATTAAACTGAAGGGTAAAAAGTTGATCTCAGTGGTAGAGAGCAGAGTAGTGGCCAACAGAAGCTGGAAAATGTACCAGCAAGGAGGGTGTGGGGACAAGACTGCTACTTAGTACATGATGAGGATGAGGATGAGGATGAGGATAACAACAAAGATAAGCTACAATCAGGGAGAAGGCACATCTCTCAAGAGGATTTGCATGTAAAGTATATAAAGAAGCCTTGAAACTCTATAGTAAAAACTCCCAATAAAATTAACTAAAATATGCAAAAGATTGGGAGACAGCTCACTGAAGAGGATATGCCAAGTCAGACACACACACAGAAAGGTTTTTAGATGCATTATTCTTTGGGGAAATATAAAACTCAGACCTCCATGAGACAACCCTCCCCATCAGTTAAGACAGGGAGAATGTGAAGAAAACGTTTGCAGTACCATATGCTTGTGCGGTTCGGAGGGCGAGAAACTGTTCTTGGTTGGTGAAGATGTCATATCGCATAGGCACTCTCAGAAATATTTTGACAAGATCATTTTTAATTTTTTACTTTATTATTATTATTATTTTACAAGACAGGATCTTGTTTCCTAACCCTGGCTGGCCTCAGACTTGCTAGTTTGTTTGGTTTTTGTTTGTTTGTTTGTTTGTTTTTGTTTTTCAAGATAGGGTTTCTCTGTGTAGCCTTGGCTGTCCTGGACTCACTTTGTAGACCAGGCTGGCCTCGAACTCATAGCGATCTGCCTGCCTCTGCCTCCCGAGTTCTGGGATTAAAGGTGTGTGCCAGCTTGCCTGGCTGTTGGTTCCACTCTTACCCCATATAGCTGGACTTAATCACTCAGTCCCCTGAATGCACAGAAGAGGGGGCCCGTGGCTCACACATGCTGTTTCCTGGGGCCCCGTGGCTCGCACAGGCCATTCCCAGTGCCTGAAATATGTCCTTCCTGTCGTAGCCAGCAACCGCTCCTTTCCCCAGTATGACCTCTTCTCTGAAGACTTAACTAACCACTTTTCTGTTTTTTATTTTTTTATTTTTTGTTTTAATTGAGCACTTCCTTCTGATACCGGGGGTAGGCAATTTATATGGGGCTGATTTGGCAGATAGTTTTGGAGGGTTACAGTGCCAGGGTTTTCTTGGCTCTGCTCAGGGCTCTGTTTACATCATAGCTGGCATCGTGGTAGGGACAGCACACAGCCCGACAGCTGCGATGGCTTGGCTGATAGTGTAGTAACCTATTTCTCTTTTCTTCCTAGTTTTTGAGACAAGGTCTCATTCTGAACGTCCAGCTGCCTTGGGTTTGCTATGTAGACCAGGCTGGCCTCGAAATCCACTGAGATCCACCTGCCTCTGCCTCTCCAGTGCTGGGATTAGAACACTGCTATGGGGCCAGGCGTGGTGGCGCACGCCTTTAATCCCAGCACCCAGGAGGCAGAGGCAGGAGGATCTCTGTAAGTTCAAGACCAGCCTGGTCTACAAAGCAAGTCCAGGACAGCCAAGGCTACGCAGAGAGACCCTGTCTTGAAAAATCAAAAAACCAAAAAACCAACCAAACAACAACAACAACAACACAAGAACACTGTCACAGTAATCCTGTCACAGGGAATCCTGTCACAGTAATCCCTTTGAAGAGCAGAGCCTCCACAGCCACATCGCCATGGGCTGCACCTTTAAGGTCTTTAAGGCCAGTTCAACTTTGTGATGCTGCAGCCTAGGCTTCTGGGACATGGGCCTCTGAGGAACATACTTACCAAGGAATTATGACCATATCCAGTTATTGGTGTCCTCAGGGTCTGACTGTGCCTGGTAGCTATGGATATGTCTCCTAAATGAGTGGTTGCTGTTTCGGGGGAGGGGTTGGACAAGGTTTTATGTATCCTAGGATGGCTTTATATACCTCCCACACCCAGTAGGATGTCTTTTTATAGGTACAAAAAGACTGGGTTCTTAGCATGGGCGTGCACATCCTTAGTCCCAGCTACTTGGAGTTTTGGGTAAAAGATCACTTGAGCCCCAGAATCAGAGGCCAGATTGGACAACATAGTGAGTCACCATCTTAAAAATCAGGGTGGTGTGTGCTGGAGAGGCAGCTGCTGAGGACCCAGGTTCAGTTTCCAGAACCACACGGCAGCTAAAAACAACTTGTAACTCTAATTCTAGGAGATCAAATGTCCTCTTCTGGCCTCCATGGGCTCCTGGACACAAGTGGCGCACATGCGCGTGTGTGTGCGCACACAGACACACACACACACATTTTAAAGGTTTTTTTTGTTAAGATTTATTTACTTATTATGTATACAGATTTCGTTATAGATGGTTGTGAGCCAACATGTGGTTGTTGGGAATTGAACTCAGGACCCTTGGAAGAACAGCCAGTGCTCTTAACCTCTGAGCCACCTCTCCAGTCTCTTTATCGTATTTCCTAAACTTCACTCCCAGATCAGGACCTTTTTCAGGCATACATGTTGCTGTGAGATGCTGCTAACACGGGACTGCAGCCTGGGACTGTTCAAGCTTAAAGCTGACCATCAAGCTCTGCTGGTCTTCTCTACTTGTCAAAGAAACATACCTAAGAATTAGTCATTTGTGCCGGGCGTGGTGGCGCACGCCTTTAATCCCAGCACTCAGGAGGCAGAGGCAGGCGGATCGCTGTGAGTTCAAGGCCAGCCTGGTCTACAAAGTGAGTCCAGGATGGCCAAGGCTACACAGAGAAACTCTGTCTCGAAAAACCAAAACAACAACAACAACAAAAAACCCAACAAAAAAAAAAGAATTAGTAATTTATTAATATAGTGTGACATTACTAAAAAAACAAAGTGTTTCAAAACGATCTTGATTCCAGTATCCCCAGCACCAGGTGCTGGACAAAAATTAATAAAAACAATGTTGACCATAAACAGAAGAAACGCATACATATTGATACCAAGCCAGTAACTTAAAAGCGATGATGTCTTTTACTGTACAAACTGTACCCTGTATTGTTACATTCAAAGTTATAATTCAGATTATTACACTATCTGTACCTGTAGCATGTACTCTTTGTCTCTGTTTGTCAACCGTCTTCTGTTCACCCATTCCCAAAAACCTGTCCCCACCTGAGCTGGTCGGTGACAGAAATGCTTCACAGCCTCCTATGGATGTGTCCTTACTAACCTCCCCGTTACTTTTCTATCCAAACGAACTGTCAATCAAAACTGACCATTACAGTCTCCTCCTTGTCACCTTGATACCAACATGCACCTATCTGAGTGACAGCATGCCATTCCTGACTGTCACTGTGGGTGTCGCAGGGTCCCCTGCCCCGGGTTCGCCGTCATTTCTCCTTTTGTGCTTGCCAGCGCTCATTCACAGCTTTTCCTCGCCTGGTTAAGTTTTACCAAATTCCGTGCAAAATAACTACGAAGACTTAGGATGCAGATGGCTGTGCTGTCTTAAAAACGGTCTTACTGCCACTATTGGTTTTTCGGTGTTAGGCTTTTTGTCCCTGTGGCCAAATTCCCTGGATCAGCAGCTCAAGGTAGGACAGGTGTGGCCACTCATTGCTTCGGTGGCAGTGTTGCCCTGTGGTTGGCTGGTTCCATTTCTGTGAGCCTGAGTAGGACTGACCATCATGGTGGGAGCACACAGTAGGGCAGCTCCCCTTGTGGCAGGCAGAGAGCAGAGGGAAACTGGGAGATGCTGGGGGCAAGTTCTAGCCCCAAGTCAGCATACCATAAAGAGGTCTAGCCCCGAGCCAGCATGCCGTAAAGGGGTCTAGCCCCGAGCCAGCATGCCGTAAAGGGGTCTAGCCCCGAGCCAGCATGCCGTAAAGGGGTCTAGCCCCGAGCCAGCATGCCGTAAAGGGGTCTAGCTCCGAGTCAGCATACCATAAAGGGGTCTAGCTCCGAGTCAGCATACCGGAACCCTGTTGGGAATTAGACTGGAGACCATTCCTTTACATTCTGGCAGTGTACCCCCATGCACCTATTTTCTGCATCTAGGCTTGACCTTGTACCCCCAGAATTTAGCACCACCACCTGGGAATCAGGTTTTCAGCACAGGAACCTTTGGGGGGTATTTCATATGTAAACCATAATACTCTCTGTAAATGTTTACCCACTTCACTTTTTGTGGCTGCTAAATGTTTAATAGAGTGGACACCACAATTTGTTAAACAGTCCTTTATTATTTAATATTTACTTTTCCCAACTTTTACTCCTATGAACAATATTTATGTGAACAACCCTGTTCCTTTTGGGAGATTGTTTATTTAGAATTAACATCTAGAAATGTGATTTCTAGCCAGAGAATAAATCGTCTTTCAGAGTTGTTTTCCAAACACAGCTCTGACTGCATTACTCCTGCACTTACTTCTTTGTCTTCAGTGCACCCCCTGCCTGTAGCATTGAGCTCCCTTCCCAGGCAGGCATGGTGGGTTCTCCTAACAGCCTGCCCTTTCTGCAGGCCTAGGTCCTAACTCCTCACTCCTGTTCCAACTACACGAGGCAGCTAGCCATCCCTCTGTGTGTGTGCGTGTGTGTGTGTGTGTGTGTGTGAGAGAGAGAGAGAGAGAGAGAGAGAGAGAGAGAGAGAGAGAGAGAGAGAGAGAGAGAGAATATGCACACGAGTGTGCAGATGCCTGCACAAGTGTAGGCCAAAGCAGGCCATTGGATGTCACCATCTAGAGCAATGGATTTCAACCTTCCTAATGCTGTGCCCTTTTAATACAGTCTCTCATGTTGTGGGAAAACCCCCAACCATAAAATTATGTCATTGCTACTTCATAACTGTATTTTTTGCTATTGCTATGAGTCATAATGTAAAAATCTGACATACAGGGTTACTGATATGTGACCTTCAAAGGGATCGTGACCCATGAGCTGAGAACCACTGCTCTCAATCTTTCTACCTCATCCCTTTGAGACAAACTCTCTCACTGAACCAGTAGCTTACCATTTCTGCTAAGCTGGCCAGCCAGTGAGCGCCCAGAACCCACCTGTCTCTATACCCCAGTTCTGGTGTTTCAGGCATGCCCAGGTTCTTCCAGCTTTCCTGAGCAGTTTTTAGGAGCCCCTTAGGAATCTTACTCCCCAGTGCCTCCCCTCCCCCATCCCCAGCACCCCAATTATGAAGGTTCATCACTTCCAGGTACCACATTGTTTCTGTTGCTGCCTGGCAAATGACTTCAGACGTAGCAGCACAAAGCCACACCAATTAACTGTGTTCATAGAGTGTATGGATTTGGAATTTGAATGGGACACAGATTTGTCCATGTGCCATGGTGTCGTCAGCCTCAACCTGGAAGACTCAAATGCCTGGGGCCAGGAGCAGCTGAAATTAGAGCAACCACTTCCAAGGTGGCTTCTTCCCTCATCCGGCTGCCACCTTGGCAGGCATGGCAGGAAGGCCGAGCCCCTGGCAGAGTAGCAGCCCATGGTTCTCCTTAGCTCAGTGGCCCCAGGGCGTTTGAGCATCTTATAATGGCTTGAGATAAAAGGAAACCAGCCCGAGGCATTGGAGGTTGGCAAGGGACAGCAGAGACTGGCTGCTTCTGCCAGCTTTTGTCCAAGAGAAGGCTTGAGAGAGCTGGGCTGTGATCTGGGGAGAAAGTGTCCTAGCCGTTCATGGGGGGTGGGCGGGCATAATCTGGGAGATGGCAGACAGCTTTTCTGGGAGCAGACACTCAGGCGATGGATGGTACACGTGAGCTTGGCCAGGTTACAGATTTGTCCAGCCTTCCTGGGGGCCTGGACAATGGGAGCGAAGGCTCTTTCAGCCATCAGGGAAGGGGCGTGTGGAGTCAGCTGTGACCCCAGAGGGAGAGTTGTGGAGTGGACCGGGCAGTGCCCGCTTGGCTATGTCCAATTCCTAAGCCCCTTTACCTGTGAATGGGGTCTGGAAACTGGGTCTTTTTCCAGAATAAGGATGCGGAAAGGAGCCCATCTCCCTGGACGTGCCCCAGGCTGCAGGTTCAGACACAGGCTTGCCCAGTGAAGGGAGGACGAGGAGAGGCAGGGAAAGAGACTGGAAGGTATCACAGCTGCCAGAGCCTCCGGACAGAAAGAGCACAGCTCAGGCCTCCACAGCTGCAGTAGGACTGATTATTATTGTGCGTGCGCGCATGCGCGTGTGTTTTGTTTTGTTTTTGAGACAGGGTTTCTCTGTGTAGTTGTGGCCGTTCTGGACTCACTTTGTAGACCAGGCTGGCCTCAAACTCACAGAGATCCACCTGCCTCTACCTCTGCTAGGGTTACAAGTGTGCCCTACCACAGCCAGCTGACTTCTGTTGTTTTAAGCTGCTCAGTTCGTGATCACTTGTTACAGCAGCCCCAGAAAACCACTGAGGGCAGTCTGGGATGACCTGGGGAGATAGAGGGTTGTGGAAACCAGGGAAGCCCGGGACTCCCTGTTCACTCTCCCAGCTAGACCTCTCCATCCATCCCAGAGGTCTCCTGCCCTCCTGGACCGGCTCTTCCTAAGGGTTCACCATGAATATGTACAGGCCAAGCAGGGTGGGACACACACAGAATCCCAGCTCCAGGCGGCAAGACTGTGAGTGTGAGGCCAGTCTGGGGGCCACATGGTTAAGACTGTCTAAAACTAAAGGAAAAATGGGAAGGAAGGAGGGAGGGAAAAAGGAAGGAAGGAAGAGAGGGAAGGAAAGGAGGAAGGAAGGGTGTTTACTTAGGACTTGAGGCTATGTGGTCTCAAGCTGCTGTTTCCTTCCGTTTCTTCACCGCTATGGTACGCTTTGCACACACAGGATATTTTTCCTCTTCACCGTCCCCTGACTCCTGTTACCACTTCTTTCCCTGTCCCAGATGAATATATACTAAAATTTCGTGTTTTTTTTTTAAAGGATAATAGTCCTCTCACAGTGTGATTATGTCCCCTCCCCCACACCAGGGTACCCGTATACCTTAGTCAGGGTCTCTATTGCTGTGATGAAACACCAGGACCAAAAGCAAGCTGGGGAGGAAGGAGTTACTCAGCTCACATGTCCACATCACTGTTGATCACTGAAGGAAGTCAGGACAGGAACTCAAACAGCAGGAACCTGGAGGCAGGAGCTGAAGCAGAGGCCATGGAGGGATGCTGCTCACTGCCTTCTTTCCCATGGCTTGCTCAGCCTGCTTTCTTACAGAACCTAGGACCATCTGCCCAGGGGTGGCTCCACCCACATTAGGCTGGGCCCTCCCCCATCATTACTACTTAAGAAAAAGTCCTATAGGCTCCTCGTAGCCTGATCTTTTGGAGGCATTTTCTTAATTGAGGTTCTCTCTCAGCTGACTGTAGTTTGTGTCAAATTGACACAGACCCTCCAGCACACCATGGGAACCTGCTGACGTAATCACTGACTGATTCACCTTCTGATCTTATTCCCGGGTGGTAATCTATGTGTAAGCTTGGACTGGTTACTGAGAGTTTTGCTCCTAGGTTTTCTCTTATGCAAATGAAGGGGTTGGAGTAGATCTCCCTCTCCCTCCCGCCCCTCAAATGGTGGTTCCCCATGGGCGGCAGGTTGCGTGGCTCTGGGGAGCACAGGATGGCCTCCCCTTCCCTCCCCTCCCCCGCAGCTCAAGTGTTAGAGATTCAAAGCTGCTGCTTTTGGGGGAGGAGTGTTCAGATACTCCATTTTAAGGGAACACTTTTGGAAGCCAGGCACACACTCATAATCCCAGCACTCAGGAGGCAGAGAGGCAGGTGAGTGTGAGGCCAGCCTTGTCTACAAAGTGAGTCCAGAACAGTCAAGGCTACACAGAGAAACCCTGTCTAGAAAAACCAAAAAAGAAAAAAAGAAAAAGAAAACACTTTTGCTCAAAATAAAGACTAATCTACCAGAAGGACCCCGAAAAGGGCAGGTGCCTGTGGACAAACAAGGTGGGGTCAGCGTGCAGAAGGCTCCCAGGAAAAGATGTGCAGAGCAGAAAGACCCCCCCCACTGTCCCCAGAAAAACAAAGATGGAGATTCCACGGAGCTTCTGCATGAAAACCATCCCACTGCTGTGACACTTCACACCCTACCACCCCACCATCGTGACACTTCACACCCTACCACCCCACCACCGTGACACTTCACACCCTACCACCCCACCACCGTGACACTTCACATTCTACCACCCCACCACTGTGACACTTCACACCCTACCACCCCACCACCGTGACACTTCACACCCTACCACCCCACCACCGTGACACTTCACACCCTACCACCCCACCACCGTGACACTTCACACCCTACCACCCCACCACCGTGACACTTCACACCCTACCACCCCACCATCGTGACACTTCACACTCTACCACCCCACCACCGTGACACTTCACACCCTACCACCCCACCACCGTGACACTTCACACCCTACCACCCCACCACCGTGACACTTCACACCCTACCACCCCACCACCGTGACACTTCACACCCCTACCACCCCACCACCGTGACACTTCACACCCTACCACCCCACCACCGTGACACTTCACACCCTACCACCCCACCACCGTGACACTTCACACCCTACCACCCCACCACCGTGACACTTCACACCCTACCACCCCACCACCGTGACACTTCACACCCCTACCACCCCACCACCGTGACAGTTCACACTCTACCACCCCACCGCCGTGACACTTCACACCCTACCACCCCACCACCGTGACACTTCACACCCTACCACCCCACCACCGTGACACTTCACACCCTACCACCCCACCACCGTGACAGTTCACACTCTACCACCCCACCGCCGTGACACTTCACACTCTACCACCCCACTGCCGTGACACTTACGCTCTACCATACCACTGCTGTGACACTCCACACGCTCTACAAAGCCGGCGGAGGCCACAAGCAAACAGTTCAGGTGTCTTTTTTTTTTTTAAGACTTATTTATTATTTATACAGTATTCTGCCCAAATGTGTGCCTGCATACCAGAATTAATTATAGATGGTTAGGAACCACCATGT
The DNA here is from genome assembly GCF_903995435.1 of Acomys russatus. NCBI lineage: Eukaryota > Metazoa > Chordata > Mammalia > Rodentia > Muridae > Acomys > Acomys russatus. The sequence goes on from NC_067153.1 coordinate 61,429,797, forward strand.
GGTTGCTGGGAATTGAACTCAGGACCTTTGGAAGAACAGACGGTGCTCTTAACCTCTGACCCATCTCTCCAGCCCCCAGTTCAGGTGTCTTAGTAATTGTTTTATTCTTATTTCCAATCAGTCACAGATCCTGGGCAGGTGAGGCCAGAGGAGGGCACACAGGAGAGACCCTGGGGAGCTGAGGCCAAAAGGGCAGCAGTGTCTGGCGTCTGGTGTGGCACAGCCCCTGTGGTGGGTTTCTGTCTTCCGACACTCAGGGAAAACTCAGGGCAAGGGACTTAGAGGCAGTTTTCTGCAGGCAGGTCAACTGTGTCTTGAGAGATGTGACAACCACCAGATTAAAAGGTGCTGTCAGTGTCTTCTGGAAAGACAGGTCTAAGACGGACCGAGTCCGGCTCCAAGTCCTGCCCCTCGCTATGGCCTGCAACCAGGCATGGATTCTCTGCCTGCCAAGCCAGACTCTGCTTTTCCTCTAGCAGCCAGAAGGGGGCAGCAAAGCCTGTGAATAAAGTTCCCAATGTGCCCCTCTCTGCCTTTTGGAATATGGGTGCTTGAGGGATCCTGCTCCCACAGGAGAAAGAACCACAGATCTTAATATGGTGGCTTCCTTGGGCTATGCCCAAAGAGCTGTTCATGAACCCAGGAGTTGGTGGGGAAAATGAGAGACGTAATGTGTCTCCTTCCCACCTTCACTGTCCGCGCCACCTCTGGCCTCACACCACAGGGTTCTGGCTTCCTCAGGCCTTATGAAATCAAACCTACCCCCATCAGAGGTGCGGCCCTACCCGAGCCAAATGTGTGAGGGGCCAACAAGAGTCCTTCCTCCTTCACAGCTTGACGGCCGGACGCACCTGCCCCGCTTCGGTTTCCTGTAATCCTGCTTTCCTCATAATCCTGCATTCTTGTCCCCTCCCTCCCTCCTGCTAAGACCCACCCAGGTGTTCCTGGGACTCCTTACTGCCCCATCAGGGGTCGACACCAAGGCTTTCTCCTGCCCTCAAGCCAGTTCGATGGCCAGCTGGGTGGCTGACCGAAGCAAACCCTGCTGGGCCTCCCCACCTCCACCAGCCATCTTGGAGATCGCTGTGACTTGTGCCAGGTCACATTACTTATGGCTAAGGGCTTGCCCCTCCTCCATCTTTTTGGAACTTAGCCTTGGAAAATTTTCTCAACCCTCATTTCTCTGCATAAATTGTCCCGGAAGAGGAGGACTTGGACAAGTGGATTCTGGGAAGCTGGCCAGTGGGGGAGTGGGGGAGGGGAGAGGCCTTAAACCTTTCTAGAACTGAAGTGAGAGATGAGGAGAGGCACTCCAGGTGGGCAACTAGACGAGGTGCCTCTCCCTGTCCCACACTGGCGTGGGGACTTCCACCTTGCAGATACGAAAACAGTGTCACAGACAGAAAGGTGTCCTTGCCCAATGAACACACCGTGTGTTGCCAGCGAGGCCCGAGTCAGAAGCCAGGAGTCCTGCCTCCCAGCTGACTTCCAGGGAGTGAAAAACCTCAGCCAGTATCTCAGGATGCCAGGCTGGGTGACAAGAAGGGACCACAAATCCCCAGAGATGTCAGAGTTTGACAACTCACACTTACGGGGCACCCAAGTCTCAGTTCAGCTCAGACTCAGCCTGGAGGGCTCCTAGCAGGACATAGCCGTGGGCTGACCCCACCCCCCAGGTTCACCAGATGACTATGCAATGGGGACGTGCGGATCACCGTGGCAGGAGCATCCTGGACTGCATGCAACAATGGGCTCATTTACAGCCCCCACCCCACTCATCCTTCACATACCACCCTCCCTCCAGCCCCTAGTTCCCTCCTCCTCAGATATCCAAGATAGAACAAAACTTCAAATGCTTCTGTAATGTTTCTTGAAGGCTGGAAGAGGGAAGGGCAGAGAGGGGCGGAGGCAGGGACGGATAGGCTGGCTACGTAGCCCCCTGTTCCTGGGGGCAAACAGGGCCCCCTACATCCACTCAGAGCCTCCTAGCCTTCACCCAGTAACTTTCCACTGGCCTTGAGCTGGCCATGTGCATGTGTGGCCCGCATGCTGCCCCAGGTGTGGCCCCCTGGTCCCGACTCCAGCAGGCACTCAGCCAGGGCAGGGTGCCTGACTTTGCACACTCTGCCTGAGATCTCAGCCGCCCCAGGAGGCTGATAAGGAGTTCTGGCCTCATCACATAGGGCAGGCTCAAGGGACCAGCCCTGGCTGTGACCATTAGCTGGATAGCTTCCAAATTACAGAGATGTAGAGATAAGGGGGCAAGGGCCCAGGGACTCGGGGCTGAGTGGCCCGGCAAACTGGGGGAAGGGATATGGGTGCCTCCATTCTAGGGCCTCAGGAGACCTGACTAAAGGAGAGCCCAGGGTAAGGGCTTCTTCCACCAGACTCCTCCCCCACCTCACTTCCCCCTCAGGCCAGTGGAAGGTGAAAAGAAAAATGGGGTCTTGGTCCTGCAGTCACACGTGCCTTGCCAGGAGATGCAGTCTGATGGACTGGCCCTAGTTCAGTCCTTGCAGCTGGCTCCCTAGAATTCCCCAGCCTGGGAGTTCAGAACAGTCCCACGCCTATCACATTTCCCCTGCCTCCCCCCACCGTCCTATGGTCCACATGATCCAGGTGGGGAAACTGAGGCACGTAATGGAAGCAATGGCTTCCCGCGCCTTTTATATTGCCCGCCCAGGTCCTAGAACAAGCAACCGGTCCTACAGCTGAGAGAGGGACAGCCCAGGACGAATTCACCCCACCTGACAGCGCCCTGTCCTCATGGTCCAACCAGGTCCCCTCCACCTTTTTCTCTTACAAAGGCATGGTTGCTTGACCTGGAAGAGAAAGTGGTGGTGCCCTAAATGACTGAGCGGGGGTCACAGTCTCAGGCAGGTTTCTCGGGGTCTCCCTTCCACCTCCTCGTTCCTTGGGCCTGCAAAGGCAAAAGGTGCACTCAGCCTTGACCGGGCCTGTTTGGAAGGTTTGGAAGATGCTATTGGGTGCCAAGGGCACCGTAGGGAATGCCGTGGCCTCAGATCTGCAGGGACCCGGGAAATGGCATTATGTATGTACAAGCTGCAGAGGGCAAGGGGAGGGCTGGCTGCAGCAAGTTTATGTCTGGTCTTGCAGGAGCACAGAAAGGGTCACAGGACAGGGAAGGGACATTCTCTGGAGGAAGGAGGAGGGGGCTGGGGGGGGGGAGGGGTCCTCATTCCCGGTTGGTGCCAAAAAGCTGCAAGAAGAAGGTGAAGATGTAGATGATGTCTAGGTAGATGTTGAGGGCTCCAAAAATATACTCCTCGGGACTCAGTGAGTGTCGGCGGTTACCCATCAGCAACTGGGTGTCAAATGCCAGGAACTGCAAGAGAGGAGCAAGGGAGAAGCCATATGTTCAGTCCGTGGGACACTAAGGGGGCTAAGCTGCTGGTATTGTCGCCTGGCTGTTTGGTGACCCTGCTGCCACAGTCCAGGGCTTGGACTTTCCCCAACACCTTGCCCCCTAATTACCTCTGCCCCTAATCACTGAGCACTTACTTTGTTCCAGGCAGAAACACAGCAGGGAGGCAGGCTCTCTGCCCTCAGAAGCTAAGGTCTGAGGGGTAGGGGGTGTGTTAGTAGCAGTGCTGGGGGTTAATGAGGAGTCCCCCCCCCCCCCCGCCTGTGTGGGTGTGGCAGCAATTAGGGAGGGCTTCCTGAGGAAGGGAGCTTAGTTGAGACAGCCTTCACGCTGTCATCCCAGGCCCTGCTCCCTGTCTGAGGGTAAATGCACGCTTCCGGTAATCGGGGGAGGGGGGGGGGCTGGGGCTGGTTATATGCTTTACAGACCTCAGCTCCTTCCAGGAGAATCGCTCTCAGTCAGAGGAAACCGAGGCCAGAGAGGCGGAGATGTTAACTACCTAAGTTTAACTCACGCAGGGAAATAGCGAACCCTGGGTTTGAGCAGGCTGGCTCCGGCATCTCCCACCTACCCACTCTGTTGCTCCCTGCAGCACCCTGGGTTAATGGGCTTCCTGCTCTCCCAGGGGAACCTTCTGGGCCTATCAGATGATTCTGCACAGATTCCCTTAGTCACAGCTCCCTTGTGCCCCCAACCACTCCTGCCAGCCCTTTCCATTGTCCACAGAAGCACTGGCCTCTCCCTCACAGCTGTCAGCTGGGCTCATTCTCGGCAGCAGAAATCCTTTGCGAGCAACATATGAAATAAGGCAGGTCGGGACATCTTTTGGAGGATTGAGGCCGTAAAGTCTCTAAAAAGGAAAGTATCTAAAAAGGGAAGGGCCACGGATCCACGCAGATGGAGGTTTGGGAAGAGCCACGGATCCACGCAGATCGAGATTTCTTTAGATTCACTGTGGTCCGAGTCTAGCTCACCCATGACTTGTATGTGGAAGGCCTGTGTCCCTGGGTTCCTCCCACACCGTCACATGTAACATAAATGCTTTGGGACAATGAGAGACACATTTAGCTGAGCTCACTGCTTAATGGGGTGAGGGAGAACTTTGAGATAATTATTTGAAAGCTGGGTCTGTGCTGTAATTAGTGCCGTGGTGGGGAAGCTCTTGATTGTTCAAGGAGAAGGTGTCCTAGGAGGGGCGACACTTTACCTGGGGTGTGAAAGAGGTGTGGGCATTGGCTAGACTGGGCAGGCCTCGGGAGGCCCTGGGGACCTGGGGGGACCTGTCGTGAATAAAGAAAAATGAAGTGCACTGGGAGCACCACGGGGGACAGAAGGTGACAAAGGGGCTGTTGCCTGACCGTGAAGCTTGCGTTTGCCCAAAGCCAGGCTGAAGGATGTCCCAATCCTTGTCCTTCAGCCCCTCCACTCCCAGGACCCAGACCTCTTGGGGTTGTTTCAGATGTAGCCCACAGAAGGGCTGGAGAGATGGCTCAGAGGTTAAGAGCACCGTCTGCTCTCCCAGAGGTCCTGAGTTCAATTCCCAGCAACCACATGGTGGCTCACAACCATCTCTTCTGGCCTGCAGGCAGAATGCTGTATACATAATAAATAAATAAATCTTAAAAAAAAAAAAAGTAGCCCACAGGGAACTCTGGGGGGAATCCCTGCCCTTCATGCTAATGCCATAAACACAGGGACCAAAGACATCAGCAAGGAGTTAAGTCCAGCCTGTGGTGCCCAAGGAGGGTGACTCTGAGCTCAGTCTCAAATGTCGCCTGATGCCGAGACTCTGTCCTGCCACTCGCTCAGTTGGGGGAGGTGAGCAAGGCCTCGGGTCCTTTCCTGGCCCGTGAATTTCAGGCTGTGAAAGGAGATGAGAGTGCTCATCTCAAGATGCCGTTGCGAGACCGTGATAACCACACTATACGCAAGACACCTGGCACACAGCCGGCGCCTAACGAACGGTGGCTACTGCTGGGGTTTTACTGCAGCATCTGTGGCGGCGGCATCCTCGAAGGACTAGGCAGACGCTGCTATTGAGGCTCACGTGGCTCACACTTCACATCGGGGAGGCAGAGAGATTCTGAGGGGAGCTGTGGCAAGGTCGAGGGGGCCCTGTGTGCGTGGATCGGGCCCCTGAGCTCAGCAGATTGGGGGTGGGTGGGGAATGCACTGACACACAGACTGAAGCTGGAAGGGTGAGGGTTGGGTCCTTGCTTCGTGTTTCAGGAGTTAACTTAGCCACATGACCTCAGTGCCCTTGTTTTACAAAGCAGAAGGCAGCAAAGACGATGATCCTACTGCTCCCTACCATACAGCACCGTACAGCACTGTACAGCACTGCATAGCCCCATATAGCCCCATACAGTACCATACAGCCCCATACAGCACCATATAGCCCCATACAGCACCATATAGCCCCATACAGCACCATACAGCACCATACAGCACCATACAGCCCCATATAGCACCATATAGCCCCATACAGCACCATATAGCCCCATACAGCACCATATAGCCCCATACAGCACCATACAGCCCCATACAGCACCATATAGCCCCATACAGCACCATATAGCCCCATACAGCACCATATAGCCCCATACAGCACCATACAGCCCCATACAGCACCATATAGCCCCATACAGCACCATATAGCCCCATACAGCACCATATAGCCCCATACAGCACCATATAGCTCCATACAGCACCATATAGCCCCATACAGCCCCATACAGCACCATACAGCCCCATACAGCCCCATACAGCACCATATAGCCCCATACAGCACCATACAGCACCATATAGCCCCATACAGCACCATATAGCCCCATACAGCACCATACAGCACCATACAGCACCATATAGCCCCATACAGCCCCATATAGCCCCATACAGCACCATATAGCCCCATACAGCACCATATAGCCCCATACAGCACCATATAGCCCCATACAGCACCATATAGCCCCATACAGCACCATACAGCCCCATACAGCACCATATAGCCCCATACAGCACCATATAGCCCCATATAGCACCATATAGCTCCATACAGCACCATATAGCCCCATACAGCACCATATAGCCCCATACAGCACCATATAGCCCCATACAGCACCACATAGCCCCATATAGCACCATATAGCCCCATACAGCACCACATAGCCCCGTACAGCACCATATAGCCCCATACAGCACCATATAGCCCCATACAGCACCATATAGCCCCATACAGCACCACATAGCCCCATACAGCACCACATAGCCCCATACAGCACCATATAGCCCCATACAGCACCACATAGCCCCATATAGCACCACATAGCCCCATACAGCACCATATAGCCCCATATAGCACCATATAGCCCCATACAGCACCATATAGCCCCATACAGCACCATATAGCCCCATACAGCACCATATAGCCCCATACAGCACCATATAGCCCCATATAGCACCATATAGCCCCATACAGCACCACATAGCCCCATACAGCACCATATAGCCCCATACAGCACCACATAGCCCCATACAGCACCACATAGCCCCATACAGCACCATATAGCCCCATACAGCACCACATAGCCCCATATAGCACCATATAGCCCCATACAGCACCATATAGCCCCATACAGCACCATATAGCCCCATACAGCACCATATAGCCCCATACAGCACCATATAGCCCCATACAGCACCATATAGCCCCATATAGCACCATATAGCCCCATACAGCACCACATAGCCCCATACAGCACCATATAGCCCCATACAGCACCACATAGCCCCATACAGCACCACATAGCCCCATACAGCACCATATAGCCCCATACAGCACCACATAGCCCCATATAGCACCATATAGCCCCATACAGCACCATATAGCCCCATACAGCACCATATAGCCCCATACAGCACCATATAGCCCCATACAGCACCATATAGCCCCATACAGCACCACATAGCCCCATACAGCACCACATAGCCCCATACAGCACCATATAGCCCCATACAGCACCACATAGCCCCATATAGCACCACATAGCCCCATACAGCACCATATAGCCCCATATAGCACCATATAGCCCCATACAGCACCATATAGCCCCATATAGCACCATATAGCCCCATACAGCACCACATAGCCCCATACAGCACCATATAGCCCCATACAGCACCACATAGCCCCATACAGCACCATATAGCCCCATACAGCACCATATAGCCCCATACAGCACCATATAGCCCCATACAGCCCCATATAGCCCCATACAGCACCATATAGCTCCATACAGCACCACATAGCCCCATACAGCACCATATAGCCCCATACAGCACCATATAGCCCCATACAGCACCATATAGCCCCATACAGCACCACATAGCCCCATACAGCACCATATAGCCCCATACAGCACCACATAGCCCCATATAGCACCATATAGCCCCATACAGCACCATATAGCCCCATACAGCACCATATAGCCCCACACAGCACCATATAGCCCCATACAGCACCATATAGCCCCATACAGCACCACATAGCCCCATATAGCACCATATAGCCCCATATAGCACCATATAGCCCCATACAGCACCATATAGCCCCATACAGCACCACACAGCACCACACAGCACCATACAGCACCACACAGCACCACACAGCACCATACAGCACCACACAACACCACACAGCACCACACAGCACCACACAGCACCATACAGCACCACACAGCACCACACAGCACCGCGCAGCACCACACAGCACCGTGCAGCACCGTGCAGCACCACGCAGCACCATACAGCACCGTGCAGCACCATACAGCACCGTGCAGCACCGTGCAGCACCACACAGCACCACACAGCACCGCGCAGCACCACACAGCACCGTGCAGCACCGTGCAGCACCACACAGCACCACACAGCACCGTACAGCACCACACAGCACCACACAGCACCATACAGCACCACACAGCACCATACAGCACCGTACAGCACCACACAGCACCACACAGCACCACACAGCACCGTACAGCACCGTGCAGCACCACACAGCACCACACAGCACCGTACAGCACCACACAGCACCACACAGCACCATACAGCACCACACAGCACCATACAGCACCGTACAGCACCACACAGCACCACACAGCACCGTACAGCACCACACAGCACCGTACAGCACCACACAGCACCACACAGCACCGTACAGCACCACACAGCACCACACAGCACCGTACAGCACCACACAGCACCACACAGCACCACACAGCACCACACAGCACCGTACAGCACCACACAGCACCACACAGCACCACACAGCACCGTACAGCACCGTACAGCACCGTACAGCACCACACAGCACCACACAGCACCACACAGCACCGTACAGCACCACACAGCACCACACAGCACCATACAGCACCACACAGCACCACACAGCACCGCGCAGCACCACACAGCACCGTGCAGCACCGTGCAGCACCACGCAGCACCATACAGCACCGTGCAGCACCATACAGCGCCGTGCAGCACCATGCAGCACCGTGCAGCACCACGCAGCACCACACAGCACCGTGCAGCACCGTGCAGCACCACACAGCACCGTGCAGCACCACGCAGCACCACACAACACCACACAGCACCGTGCAGCACCGTGCAGCACCGTGCAGCACCGTGCAGCACCGTACAGCAGCATCGGCTGTCATTACTCTCCACTATCATTTTACTCCACTCCACTCCGCGGAATAGATTTGCCTTCCTAAGTGACATGTCCTCTGCAAAGAGCACAGGTGAGCGGAGGGGCCGGCCCAGACGCTGTGGGCTGTTTAGCAGGCTCCGCTGCCAAGCATGAGTTAATAAATCGCTGAGCTGGCTTATCAATCAGCAGCACTTGGTTGCTTTCCCAGAGCCCGGTCACCCCTGGGTGAGCTCATGAAACCGAACCTTTCAACCTAGAAGGCTTGGGCCTGATCGGGTCTGGGGGTGCCCTTCCCCCGCAGCCCCAGGAGCACCCACTCAGTGGCCACCCAGGACAGGCAGCCTCTGCCCTTGGCTCCTGGGTGCTCTTCTGCCTGGTGTTAGCGGTGGGTGGGTGGGGGTGTGGGTGTGGGTGTGGGGAGCCTGCCCCAAGGGGTTACCACCCACTGCTGCAGCCTCATTCCTGAGAGCTACCTGGGAGCTTTTTGCTTATTTGCATTCAAATAAGGAGCACCTACTATGTTGGGGGGGGGGGGAAGAGCTGACAGTTTAACGAGGGCAACAAAAAGCATCTGACTTCCATCATCAGGCCAGCGCGACGGCTCGGCCAGTGAGGGTACTTGCTACCAGCCTGATGGCCTGAGTTTCTTCCCTAGAACCCTCGCAGTACAGAGAACTGACTTCTAGAATTGCCCTCTACTCTGTCCCTGTGTGCCCTGGCAGGTGGGCAGTGTCACTGTTTAGTCTACGAGGTCAGGGGTCTTAGAGAAGTGGCTTGCTGATAGCCACTTGTGTAGTCCCTGGTCTATTGGAACTGGGGTAGAGCAGGCTTGCAGGGGGAGAAGGAGGGATCCGCACAGGGCAGAGGAGCTGTGGGCCTCTGTTCTAGTGCCCCACTCAGTAGGGCTGCATCTACACCATCGGCTCTTGACCTCCCTAACTCTTTTTTTTTGTGTGTGTGTTTTTTTGTTGTTTGTTTGTTTTTTGTTTTTTTTTTTTAAGATTTATTTATTGCATACGAGTGCTTTATCTGCAGAAGAGGGCATCAGATCACATTATAGATGGTTGTGAGCCACCATATGGTTGCTGGGAATTGAACTCAGGACCTCTGGAAGAGCAGGTGGCGCTCTTAACCACTGAGCCATCTCTCCAGCCCGCGACCTCCCTAACTCTTTGACCCTTTCAAACAGTTCTTCGGGGGCTTAGCAGTTAAGAGCACTGTCTGCTCTTCCAGAGGTTCTGAGTTCAATTCCTAACAACCATCTGTAATGAGATCTGATGCCCTCTTCTGGTATTCATGAAGACAGAGCACTCATGTCCATAAAATGCATAAATAAATATTTTTAAAAAACAGTTCCTAATGTTGTGGTCACCTCCAACCACAAAATTATTTCATTGTTACTTCATAACTGTAGTTTTTCTACTGTTATAAATCATAATGTAAATATCTGACACCCAAGATATCTAACATTTGACCTTTGTGAAAGGGTCGTTTGACACACCTGAACGGGGGTTGCGACCCCACAGGCTGAGACCTGGGGACCTACAGACTCTGGTCACATAGTTAGCCTGACCTTGCGACACTAGGAATCAAACATATATCTGTTGTCTGTCCCTCCGTCAAACACCATCTCCTAGCTGACACCAAGACACTCTGGGAGAGCCACACTGTGGGAAACCATCAGTAGACAAGGATTAAACATTAAAAAGCTGGGGCTGCAATGTGTTGAACCAGCATAAAAAGCAACTCGTGGACCAGCCTGTCCTACAGAAACGGCACCACAGTGCAGGAGCTGCAAGCCCTGGGCTGTTCTTGTAGGGCGGGTTCTAACAGCTTTACTGGAAACCATTGACCCTGTTGACAGGGACAGTTAACTAATGTGACGCAGAACTGAGGCGGAAACCTCTGTGATATCTGCTACCATGAGAAGCCTTATCACACAACTGCACAAAAGTCTGCATGTGCCTCAAGAGCCCATAACAAGCATGTCTCCAGAACAGTCTCGGAAGAGAGCGCCTGCCCATCGAGGTCACCGCTGGGGAAGGCGGGGATGTGGTCAAAATGTTTGCTTCATCCATATTTAAGATTTTTAAAAGCTGAAACCCAGGGCTAGATGTATTCATACAGTATAAAGTACAGCTTATAAAGACAAGGACTCAAACAAACAGCACACACCAGGGGCTTGTGACTTTTAAAATACTCAAGCCTCTGTGACTAAAGTCACACTATTGTCCCCACTATTTGCTGACATGACTGGGGTGCAGAGTATAACTGACTTGTCCTCATCACACAATGTAGGGTGAATGCAGGATGGGGTGTGCGCACGATGGTGTGTCTGCGTGATGGTGTGCACACACAATGGTGTGTGTGCACACCTGGGTGCTATCAGGATAAGGTAAGAGATATAAACAAAGCCCTTTGCTCAGAGAGACGCAGGCTTCTAATTGGATGGTGCAGAGAACTGTGCCCATCTGGTGTCCTGTCCCTTCTATTAGAACTAGACTTTGGCCTTTGGGATGCTCCTCTGAGCCTTTTGTGGATTAGTGACATAATGGGACCCCTTCTCTGCAGTCAGACAACACAAGGTCCCTACACCTCTGGCTTGATTGCCACCCCACTGAGGATGAGAAAAAAGGAAATGTCAGGTGAGGCCCTGGGCCCTCAGTGGCGCTTTCGCTCTCTATCCCGACCAGCCCGGGCTTTACAGAGACTTTGCATATCCAGTCTCTTTCCTAGGACCCTCAGCTTGTGCCCTGAGAGAATCTTCCATCTTTCAGGGTAGGGTGACCCAGCATGGACCCAAGGCCCATTTGGGGTTCTGGTCCAGCCTTAAGAAGCAGGCCCCTCCCGGGTCTCTCCCACATTCAGTTTTGGCACACTGTCAGGAACTCTTGAGTTTGTAGCTTGACCCCTTGCTGGATGCCAGAGCTGAAATGCCAGTAGAAGTGGGTGAGGCAGCTGCGAGGTGTTGGCTCTGAGTGCCTCTGCCACTAGTGCCCGCTCCCTGGATGCTTTCTTGAGAGGTTCACCCATGGGCCAAGCTGTGGGGCTGGGCAGAAACTGTGCAGGGTGAGGTCAAAGGCCTGGATAGCCTGTCTCTAGCAATACCTGAGCCTTCACGGTCCTATGCCTGGGAAAACTGCCTTAACCTAGCTGGACCTTCTTTGGGGTAGCTTAAGATACAGGGATCTATCCTGGCGCAGTGGTGCACATCTGTAATCCTAGCACTTGGGGAGGCAGAAGCAGGCAGATCTCTGTGAGTTCAAGGCCAGCCTGGTCTACAAGACAGCTAAGGCTACATACAGAGAAACCCTGTCTTGAAAAACCAAACCCAAACCAAACCAAAACAAAACAAAACAAAAACCAAACCAAAACAAAACAATAAGACCCTGGGCCCTTCCTTCTGAATAGCACGCAAGGGTGTGTCCTCCCTTCTTCATGCAAGAGGGCCGCGCCCATGAACTCTCTCAACTACTCTTTATGTAACTTTCAAGATGATCCCAACCAAGGTGTTTTGAAGAGTCGATTGAATGAGACATGTTGAGGGTCACTGGGGACCAAAGTTCCTCTTCCTCCTCCCTGTGACTCAGCTCAGGACATAGCTGGGACAGTGCGTGCTCATCTGTGCAGCTGGGCCATCCCAGCACCTCAGAGGATGTGCCCGCCCCCACCTCACTCCTCAGGCATCCGTGGGTGGGTGGCTGCTCTGTGCTCTGTTGCTCCGGGAGTTGAGGCTCCATCAACACACAAACCAGAGTGGTGCGTGAGCCCCACTCTCTCAAGGAGTTAAATGCCACCCCCACTCCAGTCAGAAAACCAAACAGAGCGGAAAAAACCTAGAATGTGTCTGAGGAAGAGATAGCTATGCAGAGCTAGGGGCCCAGGAGGAGGGTGTGGTGCCTGAGTGTGGAGGTGCTCTGCTGGTGGCGAGGAAAGACAGCATGGAAGGGCAGAAGGAAAGCTGGGACACTCTCAGGGGACAGGAGCAGAGAAGCCTGGAATCCTGGCTGTGGAAGAAGCCTGCTCTGCCTAGGCAGCAAGTGACCTGAGTGGACACAGCTGAGCTGGGGAGGAGGAGGTCAAAGGGGGCCCATGGGAAGCAGCCATTGGAGGGATGCCAAGCAGAGGGTTCCCACTCCTGCCTGCTTCCTGCACCAGAGACCGTGGGCACAGCAGGGGAAGCCACTGCGGGACACGGACCAAGCCTGGTGGACGCAGTTGTACCTGACGGTGGGAAAGAAGGGACACAGAGCTCAGCAGGGTGCTGAGGTAGAGCTGTGGGAGACTCGCTGCTGAGTCTGAAGTGCAGGGTGTGGGGAAAGGACTGGAGCTGCCAAGGAATTTGCCCCGAGTGGGAACGCTGAGAGAGGCTGTACAGAGGCAGAGGGACCCAGGCAAAAGAAAAGTCTCCTTTGCATGTGTTATGGTAAAGGGTCTGTTAGATTTCAGATGGCCGACTGACTAAGGCAACTGGACATTTGTGTAAATTTATAGTCACCAACATAGAGCATGAAACTCAAAGGCCCAAGGCTTCCTGAGCTCCTGAGGGAAGGAGACGATGGGGCTGCCCGCCTCACCAAAAAGCAGGAGCTGGAGGCCTGGAGGAGGCTTCTGGGAGAATGAACGAATGATTTTGCTGAGCTAGGCCAAGTAGGGCCCAGACTGCCTAGCATTGAAAAGGCACACAGGAGAGAATGGGAGCAGATAACCAGGGGACGGGGGTGTGGTGGGGCTGATGTGGGGATGTGGGGTGGGGGGCATGGGGTGGGGGATGGGGAAACGTGCTGTGGGGGATGAGCACAGACTCCTAAGCAGTTTTTTTTTTGCTATATCTGGGCAAGAGATTTAGAGAGATGTGGGTTAAGAATATTTTGCGGTTTTTATGTTTCTTTAGGTGTGTGGGGGGATTACAGCATGTTTCCATACATAGCCCAGTAAAGAAGTCAACACATGATGATGGTGATGATGGTGGATTTCCTTTCTGCCCCCGACCCCACCCCAGCTCAGGTGACCACAGAGGCACTAGACACCAGTTTCAGGACACCTCAGTCCTGGGCCAGGACCTGTCCTTTTCTGGCTGTGAGATTCTGCCAGCCCCACAACCTAACACTCAGGGCCTCCACTGTGCAGCAAGGCAGGCCTTGCTTCCTTTCCCCGATTGTGGAGAGACAGCAATGGAGCAGTAGGCGTGAAAGTGGGTGGACCGGATGGCCGGGATTATTTTTGTTATTCTAATAACACGAGGGATTATTAAACAGATTTAAAGGCTTACCACCTGCCCAGCCCTCCCTGCATGCATAGCCTCCTCAAACAGCTTGCAGCAACCTGAACCCTCAGGAAGGAAAGTACATGCCCTGGGCCTCCACGGCACGCACTGCACTGTCTTCCAACTCCACCGGCCTCTCCTGCTCTGAATTGACTCCATTCCTGTCCCTAGCCATGGCTGCTCTCTGAGGGCCTCCCCATGACTCTGCCCAGGTTTGTGGCCCTGACTTTTCTCTCTCACCTTCCTTCCACCCCGGCCCCCCACCCATTCTGTGGCATTGCTCTTCACTTGAGAAAATATGACCTAGAAGGGAGGAACACTGGTCCAGGAGCCAGGAGAAGTGGGTATCCAGGGTAACCAGCCATCTTGCTTTATTTAGGACTTAGGGGTTCCCAAGAAGTGGGATCTCCACTGACCTGACACTGGGAACATGGCAGATAGGCTGAGGTGAGCTGGCACTCTAGTCTTGACCCATCCTTATGACCTTATGACTTGTCAGGAAACCTTACACCAGCGGCTCTCAACCTTCGTCACGCTGCGACCCTTTAATACAGTTCCTTATGTGATCCCCCCCAACCACAAAAATATTTTTGTTGCTTCTTTAAAACTATAATTTTGCTACTGTTATGAATGACAGTAAATATCTGATACTCAGGATATCTGACACGCGACCTCGGTGGGAGGGTCATTCCACACCCAAAGGGCTCATGACCAGAGGTTGTGAACCGTGGCCTAGAACTTGGATCTCACACCTGTAATAGGTGGCTTGGTGTGCCTTGCACTCTTCCGGATCTCATGTTCTGAGACTAGACGTCCTTGGTTCATTTCTCAAAACGCATACAGTGCCAAGCACTGTGCTCCTCCTCCTGGCTGACGCCTCTGGGCAGGTAGCGCTTCACACATAGCCGATGCTCAATAAAGACCCGTGAAAAGGCTGAATACATAAACCTGGAGCACCTCTGTTCCTGCCTAGATCCCGTCTAAGGTCACGGTTCGGACCTGTTGTAATCCCCTTGATACAAGAGAAAAAGAGCCCCTGGAGGGCCCAGCCCATCCTCTGCCCAAGTCTCAGCCAGTAGCTCTTCTAGCTTAGGGACTTCAGGGACTGGGAACGGCACTAAATAGGCACAGCGCACCTGACTTTTACTGTAGTAAGACTGACAACTCCTGAACCCCAAACTGCTAATGCAGAAGACTTTGCGGTGCTTTGAGACAGGGTTTCATGTGGTCAAGGCTAGCCTCAGACTCTCTAAGAAGCCAAGGATGGCTTTAAACTTCTAATCCTCCTGCCTCCACTCCCCAAATGCTCTCATTACGGGTGTGTACCACCATGATGGGTGGGGGGAACAGACAATTCTTTTTTTTTTCTTTTTAGTTTTTCAAGGTAGGGTTTCTCTGTGTAGCCTTGGCTGTCCTGGACTCACTTTGTAGACCAGGCTGGCCTTGAACTCACATTGATCCACCTGCCTCTCTGGGTGCTGGGATTAAAAGCATGCGCCGCCATGCCCATCTATCTCTCTGGGATGTATTGGATATTCTTGTCATCCATGAGTCTCTGGAATGTGTGACAAAGCTGGGACTCTGGCCACTTAGTGTAGCTGAGAAAACTATAGAGAGAGGAGGGCCGGTTCTTTTACTGGTGATAGATGTCTCTTTGGATGGCCTCCCATGATGTCACAGACACACACTTGTCTCATGTGTGATCCTGAGGCACCTACTTAAGTGCTTGGGGGCCCACGTGACTCAAAGATATGTTGGGCTGCTTTGGTGTGGGTGTCTGCCTGGCTTTGGCCATGTTGCCTGGGCATCTGCTTCTAGGCACTTCCTGCTTGGCCTCTGGAGCCAGATGTCCAAGTTCCCAGGTTGGTCCTACCGGGTCCTAGGAAGCCAGGATGACCTCAGTGTGTTATCTGGCATCTCTGAGCTTCCTCTTCGTGGTGAGCTCAGAAGAGTGGAACCTATCTGTTAGGTGAGGTGTGAGAATTAAGAACAAAAGAGAGCCATCTGGGAGAAAGTGAGTGCTCAATAAATATTAGCTAAGCTCCAGGTGTGGTGCATGCCTGCATACCAGTGCTCAGGGGACTGAGGAGGGAGCATCGCAAGTTTAAGGCCATTTTTTTTTTCTGAGCCAATTTGTTTTTAAAGGGCAAATAAGTAAAGAAATACGTAAATAGCCGGACGTGGTGGCGCACGCCTTTAATCCCAGCACTCGGGAGGCAGAGGTAGGTGGATCGCTGTGAGTTTGAGGCCAGCCTGGTTTATAATATGAGTTCAAGACAGCCAGAGCTGCACAGAGAAACCCTGTATCGAAAAAACAAAAAAACAAAAACCAAACAAACAACAACAACAAAAAAACAAACCAAACCAAAACAAAGAACATAAATAAATTCGTTCTTACTGTAAACTGAATTTGGTGACAACCGTAACGAACAAGTTCCCTTTAGTGAGCCTTTCACCTGGTACGCAGCTCTTCCCAGAATGCTCTAGGAGTTGCTAACTTGCCACACAGCAGGATATCCCCATGCTCTGCCTGAAGGAGGGACAGGCCCCTCGTCTTAGTCCTGGGCACCTAACCCCCTCTGGTCACCAGCTTCTACCCTGTTGCTCTCATATCCCTGTGCCCCGCTCGGAGAGCACGCCTTAGGCACAAGATGAAATTCCCTGGGTGTGGCACTGTGCCAGCCCCACCCTCAGATGCCGAAGAAAGGTTCCATGAGGAAGACACGGGGGGGGGGGGGGTGTCTGAAGAGAGTCACAAAGCTGGAAAGGTGGCCCCAGGAGCTGGGCCAAACTCACCAAGGTAAACACGCCTGCTCCTAGCACAGCATAGACGGCGTGGAGCCAGGGGACCTGTGGGCAGAGGAAAGATGATGGGTTTAGCATGTAAAAAGGAGCAGCTGGCAGAAGTGCCAGAGGTTTGGGGGGAAGGCTCGGTCTAGAGGACGGAGAAAGTGGGGGAACTCCTCTCTGAGAAGCCCCAGGACTGAGAGAGGCACGGGATTCTCTGGGTGCTCGCACTGGTAGGATGTCATGAAGAGGCCTGTGGGGGAGGCTCCCACAGACCTAACATTTCCTCCTTCAAAACAGAGCCCCAGGCTCAGGCTGGCCAAGGGTGACACATCCTTTTAGCCAGTCATCTTCTCAGCCTTGGTCTGGCTCTAGGCTACCCCTGCTGTCCCCATTCATCCCTGTTCTAGCTGGAGGTCTGTCTGTCTGTCCCTCCACAGAGATCTTCCTGTCTCTGCCTTGCGAGCAAGGCTCAGGTGGAAAAACCTAGTCAGGGTGGGCATGGAGGTGGAGGCGCCTGGAGTCTCTGCCAGCTAGGCATGATGGGCCTGTCTCTGGAGGCCAGACCAGAGCCTCTTCCCAGATTGTGCTCACCCCTGCCCCCCACCGATGGTGCATGCAAACTTCACAACTGTAAGGTGCCATGTTAGTGCTGCCCTTTGTGGAGCCCTTCCAGAAAACGTTCTAGAAGGTTCCTGGAAACAAAGGCATCCCATCAGCTTGGCATGGGTCAATAAAGGGTTCTTTGAAGTTCTGGGGCTCCTTCCTGTAACTCTCCCATTCCTATCCTAGATACATAGAGGCCACCAGGCCGGCTCCGGCCCTTCCCTTCGTCAACAGGATACTGGGAAAAGCCAAGGAAATGCCAGAATCAATCTTGACATCCTAGATTGGGTGCCAACTGCCTGGAGGCTGGCGTTGGGCAGGATGGAAGTGGGTTAGAGGGCGTGAGGGATGCCATCCCAGCCTGGCAGACAGGAGGCAACGGGAGACCAGGCACAGATGTGGCTGGAGAGACCACCATTGAGCCCCCAGTAGACCCAACGTTTTCTTTCCTCCGTTGTCAGGATTCAAACCACCTGTCGTGTCACCAGCCTGTCCCCAGCATTGGGTGGCTTCATCTCCTACACAGTAGGCACTCTTGTGGGCAGACCAGATGCCATTAGGAGACCCGGGAAGAGCCTTCCAGTGGGTGGGTGTCTGTGTAATGGGGTGGGGAGTGTATTCCTGCCCCACTGCCTAGTTTCCCTCCTGCCTGGCTAGCCAGATTCTGCCTCTGGGCTTGGCTGCTCCCCTTGGAGGCCCACTGAGCCTGCTGCGCCCCTGGAGCCCCAGTGTTTCTTTCTCAGCTACAGCCCCCCTCACCTTTCTCTCCACCTGCAGGGAAGATAGGGAAAATGAAGCCGGATGCGGCTCATGGAGCTGGGCAGGTGCCCAGGCCTGCCAAGAAAAGCCTCCTTGTTTGCTTGCGGTATGCTGCCAGCACACCTGGGGCAGGTGCGGGGGTGGGGGTTGGGGGGGCTGGATAGGATGGCCCTGAAGGGATAAGGAGAGCAAGGCACCCTGAGCACTGGGCCATCCTCCCTCTTCTCATGGGCTGGTAGGCTAAACACTCACATATTGGAAGGGCAGGAGGACGGCGAGGAGGAGTCCGCTGAAGAAGAGGGTCATGAGCAACACGAACAACACGCCCTGGCAGGAGGTGAAGTCAAACTGCGGGGGACAGAGGACCGTCAGCACTGGGCCTCAGCAGCGTGCTGGCCAGAGGCTGAGACCCACGAATCCTGCGCTCACCCCCATAACCCAATGTATTCCTCTTCCAGCTGGTACCCTTGCCCCCCCCCCCCCCCCCCATCAGACCCAACTCAGGCCTCTGCCTCTCCTCAGATTCCTGACCCACATGCACCCTCCCCTGCCCATGGGCTCTGGGGCTGACCTTGGTCTGGAAGCTGAAGATGGTGACTGAGAGGCAGACGAGGGCGGTGATGCCGAGGCAGAGCAGCACAGACGTGGTATTGTAGTAGCTGCGGAGGGGCATGGGGTCAGTAGGATGCCCCTCTCCCCTCACCCCTCCTCACAGGACCACCCTTTTCTGCCAGAAGCTGACCTCATGACCTGTGGTCCCAACCCGTCCTGTCCCCTAGACCTCTCACTTGTAGGCTTTCCAGGCGTCTCTGTCATGGACACTCACTACTGGGGTGAAGGGTCTTGAACAGACAGAGTGGATGTCTGAGAACAGTTTACACCATCAGGAGGCCTTGGTTTTTTTGTTTTGTTTTGGTTTTTTGTGAGTCCTGGACTCACTTTGTAGACCAGGGTGGCCTCGAACTCACAGAGATCCACCTGCCTCTGCCCCCTGAGTGCTGGGATTAAAAGCATGTGCCACCACGCCCAGCTTAGGAGGCCTCGGTTTTAAAGCCACAGCATGGGTGGCATCATCTTATTTGCCACCAGGCCTCACCCCGACCGCACCGTGCTCCTCGGGTCTCGGAGCCACACCGGCCCTGTAGAGCCTAAGGAGATGACTTCTAGGCTAAAGTGGCCTGTCTGCTTAAGTCCCTCCCCGACCCAAGGGCTCCCTGGAAAGATGGGGTTTGCAGGCAGCTCCCCTCAGGTGTGGCCAACCCCTGGCTACATGCCTACCTAGGCCACTCCTGTCCCATTTACCTGGACAACATCCCAGTGAGATAGGCCATAGACAGGGTCTGAAAGGAGAACACGGTGAGCAAGCTGCTGCATGCGGACTGGGGGATCCCAGGGGCCCTCAGGTTCTAGCCTGGGCCTCCACCCCACGCACGCAATCCTTGTGCTGGGCCGGCTTTACTGAGGCCCAGCTAACCAGTGTTTCCCTGGCCAGCTTGCAGGCTCCTCGGGCTGGGAGGAGGCAGGCTCCTTTATCTCGTAGGCAGCCTTTTCTTCCAGCAAGAACCCTCACTCTTCATTTTCCAGTTCTGGCTGGGACTCCTACACAATCTCCCAAGGTCACAGGCCTGGGTACATGGGGGTGGGGGGTGGGGGGATTGGAGGGATGGAGGGTGTGGGGAATGGGCTTCATCTCTTTTAGAAAGGGAGGCTAGGGGGCTGGAGTGATGGCTCAGAGGTTAAGAGCACTGACTGCTCTTCCAGAGGTTCTGAGTTCAATTCCCAGCCACCACACGGTGGCTCACAGCCATCTATAATGTGATCGGATGCCCTCTTCTGGCCTGCAGGTGTACATGCAGGCAGAGTACTATATACATGATAAATAAATCTTTAAAAAAGAAAAAGAAAGAAAGGGAGGGCGGGGTGGTCTCGTAGAAGGGAGGTTTAACACCTCTGTTCCACTGGGAACCTCACATTGGATGTTCCCGGTCTAGACCGTTTGGCTTTCAAAACCCAGGCTGCCTCGGGCCTTCCACCATCCCCACTTACAAAGATGGTCAGTAGAATCAGGTTCCAAGGGAAGTGCCTCCTGCAAGGCAAGTATGAGCGTCAGAGCACAGTCCACACTCTGCAGAGGCTCCTGAGCACAGTCCACACTCTGCAGAGGCTCCTGAGCACAGTCCACACTCTGCAGAGGCTCCTGAGCACAGTCCACACTCTGCAGAGGCTCCTGAGCACAGCCCACACTCTGCAGAGGCTCCTGAGCACAGCCCACACTCTGCAGAGGCTCCTGAGCACACTCCACACTCTGCAGAGGCTCCTGAGCACACTCCACACTCTGCAGAGGCTCCTGAGCACAGTCCACACTCTGCAGAGGCTCCTGAGCACAGTCACACTCTGCAGAGGCTCCTGAGCACAGCCCACACTCTGCAGAGGCTCCTGAGCACAGTCACACTCTGCAGAGGCTCCTGAGCACAATCCACACTCTGCAGAGGCTCCTGAGCACAGTCCACACTCTGCAGAGGCTCCTGAGCACAGTCCACACTCTGCAGAGGCTCCTGAGCACAGTCCACACTCTGCAGAGGCTCCTGAGCACAGTCCACACTCTGCAGAGGCTCTGAGCACAGTCCACACTCTGCAGAGGCTCCTGAGCACACTCCACACTCTGCAGAGGCTCCTCCTGCCTTCAAACCCCTCTTATGCCCCCATCAGCCCATTCACCTCAGAGGCACAAATGGACTGGCCCATCTGGCTCCAATCCAGAAGAGAATGAGATTCTCTCAGGGCTGCGCCCTGCCCCCCAGCCCCACCCCCGTCCCACGTGGCCGCCCCTCCCCCCCACCCTGGTGGAAGGCAGAGCCCCCACCCAGCCCCAAGTCATGATCATACCTGGGTCCAGAACAGCAAGCCAGGGTCAGGTAAGTGGCAAAGAACACGGCACTGTGTGTGAGCAGGAGACAGGTGAGCAAACCAGAGGGTCTCTCCTCAGGCTGTCTACCTAGTCCCAGTTTGTCCTACTCTGCCACCCCCACCCAGACTGTACCGAGCAGGATGGCAAGAGCAAAGGGGAGGGTGTGGTCATCCTAGGACTGGGCAGTGGGTAGGATGGTGGTCCAGTTCCGAAAAGAGAAGGTCATAGTTGGGTGGGACAGGCCCACTTCTATCAATATTGAATCCTGGGAGTTTACAGCCTCCATTTCTCACCAGGTGGCCTCAGAGACCTGTTGTGTTTATCTTTTGGAAGCAGGGACTCACTATGTAGCCCAGGCTAGCCTTGAACGCTCACTGAGCCTCCGAATTTAGCTTCCTGTGGGCTGGGACTGTGGACTCGCATCATCTCACTCGGCTAAGAGACCTTAGATAAAAAGCTCATCCTCTGAGAGCCCGGTAGGCCGCTCAGTCTCACACAGGGCTGGGGAGGTAACGCAGAGGGAGAAATGCGTGGCCAGCAAGCAGGAGGATTCATGCCCTGGTCCCCAGGTGAAGATGCTGGGCATGGGGGCGCTCTTGGAGAGGCAAAGACAAGAGGATTTCGGGGCTCAGCTTGATGGGCAGCCCACCTAACCTCACTGGGGGGCTGCAGGCCAATGAGACTGTTCAAAGGAGGTAGATGGCTTTCCTGAGGACGACACCCAAAATTGGCTTCCGGCCTCCATATGCACATGCACACATACACACCCACACCGATCCATTTGCACACATGTGCACACACACACCGATCCATTTGCACGCATGTGCACACCCATACATACACATGCATTACAACAACAATAACAAAAAAAAAGTTCATGCCAGGCATTGTAGTGTGGTGATGCAATCCCAGCCCCTGGAGGCTCAGGTGAGAGGATCAGAAATTCAGGGTCATCCTGATCTACTTACAGAGTCTGAGGCTAGCCTACTTCATGTGAGGCCCTGCCTCAGAAATAATAGACAAATAAAAAGCAAATTTAAAGTTACTATAGAATATATTTTGTGTGCTGAGTAGGGTGGTTTTTTTGTTGTTGTTTTTTGTTTGTTTGTTTGTTTTATTTTTTGAGACAGGATTTCTCTGTGGAGCCCTGGCTGTCCTGGGACTCTCTTTGTTGACCAGGCTGGCCTCGAACTCAGAGAGATCCAACTACCTCTGCCTTCCGAATGCTGGGGTTAAAGGCATGCACCACCACGCCTGGTGTAGATTTTTATTTTTTATTTATAGCTTTTGAGACAAGATCTCACTACGTAACTCCTGTAACTCCCACTGGCCTGGAACCATCTAGCTAGACCAGGGGAACTGGGTTGATAAACACTGACACTACCCTCGCTTCTTTATAGACTGTGTTCCTGGGCAACTTATCCAAGGTCATGCAGCTACCCTGTTGCTGAGGGACTGAACCTAGGTGCTCCAGTTTCTGGTTGCTGCCTTCCAACCACTGCCACGCACTGCCTCCCTCATCACTACCTGCAGCCATCTTGTTTTGCTTGACTATATAGCAGCCATCTTGTTTGCTTGACTATATAAAGTTCTGCCCTCCCACGCTGTGGGCTCAGCACGGCCTACCCGCACCCGGCAGAGAAGGAAGTGGAACCAATTTTTGGATCAGGTAGCCATGTCCAGTGGGAAGTAGCTAGTGGGTGGTTGACAGCTAAGAGCTTTCTGGAAGCAAGGGGCAAAGACGAAGCGATGGAGGATGGGATATGAGCAACAGAGACAGTTGGCCTACCAAGGCATGGGCTCCACCCTCAGCAAGCCTTCAGCTTGGCCTGGCAGCCCCTTCCCTGTCTCCTCAGCATGTTACCCACCCTCCATAACAGCAAGCCCAAAGAGCCTCCTTTCCCCTAAATCTCCCAGACTGCCTCACTCTCTGCTGCGTTCCAGAAAGATCTGAGGTGCGGCTCCTGTGGCTCCTGGCCCATCATCACCTGCAAACATCATGTGGCACTCCCAGGCCAATGCCCTCAAACTGAGGTCCCCAGGCCCTCAAAAGCCTGTGGGTCCTGTGGGGCACCTCGTCTTCCCTGTCAACCTCCTTGGCTTCACCCCATCTTCATCCAGCATCTTCCCTGGTCCTAGCTCCAGCAACCCTGTGTGCCCTCTCTCAGAAGCTCTACTTAGAAAGTCTCCGCTCCATCTCTCCGACCCGGCCTCAGCCCCACGTAATGAGAGCTGGCTTGGTCACATCAGGGTGACCTTGTTAAGTCCAGTTGTCACTCGTTGGCCCTTACGTTACCTGTCTTCTCAATGTCTGATCACCTCTATTGTTTCCCTGGTTCCTCGGTGACACACTTTGGGGTTCCCTCCTCCTGGCCTGGTTTCTTCAAGGCAGACTCTTCTCCTGTCCCACTCTCCCTAGGCAGGCTCGCCCACCCTCAGGATGAACCCATACTTTAGATCTTCGGTTTTTTTTTTTTTTTCCTTGCACTGGATTGGAACATCCATTTGGCTGCACAGTGAACAGCTGCTTGGATCGGATTCAGTGCGGTGGGACTGAGTTCTACTGTGCTCTCTGCTCCTGCACCCCAACTGCAGGAGGACACTGTGCAACCGTGCAGCCGCGCAGCCAGAGGTCTCATCATCACTCTTGGCTCTCGCCCTGTTACACCCAATTAATCACCTGGATCTGCTCAGCCTCCTACTCTGACCTCACTCTTCCCTCATCCCCTCCACCTCCCTTTGAAGTTGGGTCGCCTCTTTCTCTTTCTTTCTGGCTGGGATTATAGCCTCCCTGCAGCCCAGCCTTGCACCCTCCACACTTCAGGCCGATCAGACCACCCGGCTCCCAGGAAGACTTGGCAACAAGTACTGAGAATTCTAGAATTTTGGCTTCCTTAAGAAACACAGAAGTAAACCGGGAGTGGTGGCACACGCCTTTAATCCCGGCACTTGGGAAGCAGAGACAGGTGGATTTCTGTGAGTTCAAGACCAACCTGGTCTACAAAGCAAGTGTAGGACAGCCAAGGCTACAGAGAGAAACCCTGTCTCAAAACAAATAACCTCCTCAGAACAGCACAGAAATAATATAAGGCTGTGCTTTTGTTTTAATCCCAGGTGTGGGGATGGGGGCTGCTTCAGACTGTCCGAGGCAGCTGCTGACTATGATTTGCCTTGTGCTCTAGCAGAAGCATGGTTTTGCCAGCTGCAGGTAGTTTCTGTGATTGTGTGATATTTGGAATTCTGGGAACTTTGCAGAGGGTATATAAATACTAGGGCCTCAAGAGGCAGGATTGGTGGGTGTTGGTCATTCGCGGGGGGGTTGGTTATGATTTAGTAGTCATGCTCAAAGAAGAAACATGAAGAAAGAAATTAGATTCAAGGATCTCAATCTCTCTCTCCCCTCTGTCTTTCTTTCCTACCTAGAAGGGCAGAGAGACTCAGACAAAGACAGTGGTAGTTTTGGAGCCTGGTACCAGAAGTCCTGTCCCAGGCATGCCACAAGTCTGTGCCACGGACAAGGATTTAACTGCCAGTCCCTTGCTCTGCAGAACAGGAAGACTGGTCACCAGCCCTGGGAGGTCTGGTGGGAGCTTGCAGGTGAAGCACTTAGCACAGGCTCAGGCAGGAATGGAATGGGAGCCGCTTACCACTGTCCTTAGAAGCTGCCTGACAGCTTCCCCCGGTGCCCCCCCCCCCCCCGCCCCAGCCCTCACCTCACACATCATCTCTTGCTCCCTCTGCTCTGCCACAGACACTGTGCTCAGTGGGAGCAATCAGACAATAAGGAAAGAACCCAGCGGAGACAGACCACAGGGACCTTGGGAAAGCCGGGGCTGTTTGGGCGGAAAGAGAGGGGTTGTATGTGAGCGAGAACAGTTGGCTTCTTGTCAAACCCTCAGCCCCAGGGCCTGGGGCAGTTTGCTTAGTGTCAGGATGGGGATTGAAGACCAGGGACAAGCCCATTGGCCTTGCCCAGCTGAGTTGCCCTAGCACCCAGGGCCATGGCCAGCAGACCACGGGTGGGGATGGGGGGGACGACAAGTGGGTGGCTGTCAGGCAGTTCTGACTTTCAACTTTGGCTCTGGTGCGCATAAAGCAGCTCCTCTCTGCCTCAGTTGCCTCATGTGTGAAATGGAGATCCCAACAGTGCCGACATGGCAGGATTATTAGAACTATATGTTCTTGGCATGGTGCCTTATGCATTAAAAAGGGCTGTTTTATTCTGTTCTCAGTGCTGTTCCAACAAGGGAGCCCTTGGGGAGCATTTGATACACTGGAGGAGAGGAGGTGAGATGCTGAGGTGGAGGAGGCCCCCCTCCCGGATAGACTGAAGGGGTGTGGGTTGAGGGCAGGGCAGACCCTCAGGTATGCCTTCTGCAGGAAGAGGTGACATACCATAGGTAGTGGACCGTTGTGGCATCCCAGGAGAGCATAATCCATGCCCCCTTCCCACCTCCCTCCACCTAACCCTAACCCTGACTCATCACTGCTTTCCTCTCTCCTTCAGCATTCCGAGGCCAGGTGCTCCCTCCCTCCTCATCCCTACCTCTTCAGCACAGCACCATGGACTCTGCCCATCTTTCTGAACTGTTCCTGCCACTACGAACTCAGGACGTGGAACCTCACAGACTGTGTCATAGAAGAGGGGCCCAGGACACTATTTCCAAGGTCTCGGGGTTGGGGTGGGGGTGGGGGCACTAAGCCTGCCAGATAGTGCTGACGTGCTAGGAGCTATGCCAACCCGCTGTGTGGGCTGGCCAAGGTGGCCATCCCTGGGGACTCATTAGCTGTACACAAGGTGCCTCCCAACTCCCCAGAACTCAGCCCTCCCCCCACACCCCCTGGGGAGTCCATCTGTCCATCTGTCCTGTGCCCTAGGAAAGACTCTGTGAGTGGGTGCCCTCACTCCTGGAACCCCGGAGAGTTTCCTTACTGTTGGCCTGTGGCCCACTTGTGCCCACTCTAAGCCCAACTTTAAGACCACTCTAGTCTCTCTCTGGTCTAAGGCTCTGGTGGCCCAGGCAGCCTATCTGCAGAGCCCCACATTGATCCCTACTGAAGCGCAGGCTCCTCTGTCAGGCTGTGTCTTGACACTGCTCTCTCGGACAGGAGGGCCTCCTGTCGCCAGCTCAGAGAGCTCCCCCAGTCTAGCCCCTAATGGAGGGACCGCACCTCAGTGTTCTCACTCCTAAGCCTTCTGTTTTAACCACTCTTCTCTCACAGCTCCTAGCCCTAGCCTCCCTTGCAAGCTCCTTTGCATACACCACACCACACTACCCTCCCCCCTCCCCCATAGGCAGAGGCCTCCTGCCCAGGAGCCCCAGGACAGGGCTGGCTCACATTAGATGCCAACGGGGGACCGTGGAGAGAGCAGTTTTCTGAGTCTAGGCTGGTTCTGGCCCAGAAACACCACCGATCACTCCTTAGCTACCAGGGAGGAGGGTCCGAGTCACCTACCACCTCAAGCCTCCTCTTGCAACTCGCTTGCTACGCTCCCTAAAGAGTACAAGAACTAGGAGAAGCCAAGTGGCTGGAGGGCAGGAAGGACTGCCAGCCAGGAGGATTAGGAACACAAGTCTTAACTTGAACCCAGCTCTGCCGCCGACTAGCTGTGTGATACTGGACACATTACCCAACCTCCCTGAGCGCTAAGGTCCTCTGAGGAAATGACACCCAGTAGATTCGAGGATCAAACGCAATACCGCACATCAGCGCACAAAACAATGCCCAGCCCTTAATTACGTGGTGGCTCTTATGATTAATAATTTCACAAGCATTAATAACAATGCTCATGGGACATTATCATTAAAGAAGGTCAAGGTGTCCCAGCCCCTTCCCTCACAGGGCCACGGTAACAGCTCCCTCCATGCAGGGCCCTAGCCCCACCCTCGGCAACTCGGGTAGCGACTGCCTCTTGTTCTTCGTGCGCGCCCCCCAACCTCCAGTTGTCTTGTCAGATCTGAGCAATCGAAAAGTGGCCCCAGCCATGGGAGGGGTCTCTGAGGTCCCCCCACCCCATCCCCTGGGACGTGGGAATATCATGGCTTGGATCTTTCAAGCACAGCACAGGGGGCATCTCTAGGAAAGGGCCTGGGGTGGGGGTATACTCACTAAGATGCCCAGTACCAGCCCGGGTTGGCCTGGACATAGTCCTTAACGACGTCACTGAAGGAAAAGACGGGAGAGTCGGAGGTTACCCCAGGTCTGTTTCTGTCCAATGTCTGTCCCTGCCCGACATGGACTCAGAGAAAGGAGGCGAGAGTAGGCACTAGAAAGCCAGGCTGGGGCCTAGGGAGCCTGGATGGATGACTGCAGAGTGGTGCCAAACGATGCCTCACAGGCACCTGTGGCCTGGAGAGCCCGTACCACACTGTTTGAAAACGTCTCACATGGTATCCACCCAACACCCGCAGTCTGAGGGTAACCATGGCCCCTCGCCTCTCAAAGTGGGTATTCCAGGAGAGGTTTGATGGAGTGAGTCCCCTGCCCCAAGCCTAGCCATGGCCTTCCCGGAAGGCGGTAGTCCACACTGACTCACCAGAATGTAAAGAGAGCCACCACAGCCAAGGTCACCAGCAGCTGAACCAACAGGATGGTGTAGACCTGAGGGAGGCGGGGTGGTCAGTTTGGGGAGCCCTGAGCCCCAGCCTGTCTCTGAGAGAACCCAGCTCCCAACCCAGCTCCCAGGGACCTCCCCACTGGACACTCTCATTCTCCTTTACTGGGGGTCACCGGGAAGACTTCAGACAAGTGGGGGCATAGTAAAGATGCCAGACTCTCAGGTGGAGCAGCTTATAGAACCTGGAGGATATGGAACAGCCCCCGGCACCCCCCACCCCGGGGTGAGACCTTGGAAGCACATGCCAGCAGGAACCATGAGCTGGGGTGGCAGGAGAAAGGGGCAGGCAGAGGCTGGGCCAGGGTCCTTCCAGGGATTCCTGCACGGCCCTGCCTCCTCCCCCCCCCCACCCCACCCTCTCTTCCCCCCCCCCCCGCCCCGCCCTCTCTGTAGCCCAGAGCATGGGAGAAGTGGTCACCTTTCTGATGAAGAGCCTGCGAACTTTTTGGTCCTCCCAGCTGAAGGTGGTGAACAATTCATGGTTCCCTGTGGGGAAACCACCTTCGTAGCTGGAGCTGCTGCCTGGGGGGTGGGGGGTGGGGGGGTGGTGAGGAAAGGCTGTGAGAGCTCCCTGCCAGCCCGGCCTTCCTGTCAGTCTGGCTCTCTAGGTTCTGAAGTCCTTCTCCAGCCTCGCTGTCAGATGCCCCCTTAGCCCCCCCCCCCGCCCCCCGCCCATCTGTCTTCCTGGTCACTTGCTCTGTTCTGATCGCACGAATGAGCTATCTCCCATCCTCTCCCTCCCCAATGGTTGGGGCTCTAGGGACCAAGTTCTGTCATACAAATGTCCATTCCCTCCTGTGTCTTCATCTCCATCCATCCCTGGACACTCCAGCTTCTGTAAATCAGCAAGGAACAGCCTGCTCGCCCAGCCAGCCAGTGTGCCCTAGGACCAAAAATCCTGATGCTGGCTGCTCCAAGGCTCCCGTGGGTGGGTCAGGATCAAAGACTGGGGGCTCGGGGGGCGGGGGCAGCTGGCCCTGCTGGTGCTCCATTGCAAATCAGTGGGGGCTGGTGGAAAGGAGGTCGAGAAAGGGCAAGAGCACAGTGGGTGAGTGGGTGGGGGGTCTAGACCTGGCCCCAAAGCTCTGGCTTTTGCAGAGTCAAGACCACAGAGTCAAGCAGACTGCCAGGTGGATTTACCAGCCCATGGGACCAGTTGTGTGACCCTGAGCCTTCTGAGTCTCTTTTGGTTTAGGCAACCAATGGGCCCACTTCGCAGGGACCAAATTAGGTAAAGCAGAAAGTGTGTTCTGTGCCCTCCCAGGGAATATACTGTCTTTGGTCTTGTGCTCTCTTTAGGGCTGTTCTCAAGCCCTGAATGTAACTGCTCCTGTCCCCTCTACTACCCGCATCAGCTCTGGCTGATCTTTCCCTATCCTCCAGCCTCTGCGTTGGTCTCTGGAAGATGACCACAGCCCTGCCCTGTGGGAGCACTTCAACGGCTCCTTCTCCTGCTCACCGCTCAAGTTCAAGTTCTTTTTTGTTTAGTTTTCTAGATATGGTCTCAGGCAGACCAGGCTGGTCTTGAACTCACAATATGGCTGAGGATGACCTTGAACTTCTCACTCTCCTGTTTCCATGTTCTGAGTGATGGTTATGGATGTATGCCACCATGCCAGGCAAGTCTGAGTTCCTTTAAAAATGGCAGGGTGAGCAGTCTTCCAGCCACCCCTCCCCCTGAACTGTCTGTCCTCCCTCCCCCCTCCTCAGCCTGACTACATTTGTTCAGTTGCCTGCCTACTTGCCCCTGGACCCTGCCCACCCAGTGTTTCCTGAGGGACGTGCATTGTTTGCCTTTTCATATGCTGACTCAAGACACCCTTCAGAGCTCCTACATGCATCTAGGAAATCCTCCCTGACTGGCTGGCCAGACATAAGCCACCAATATAATCACCAATAGTGACAGTTCCAGGATCCCAGTGGTGGCACCTTGGCTGACTGGCTGAGCAGCCTGCTAGACCTTTGCCACTGGCTGTCCCTTGCTGATTCTTGGTCACAGGCACAGGAGTGTAGAGGCATGGGAATGGGGACACAAAAGGAAGGGACATTTATATGGCAGAGCGTGGTCCTCAGAGTCCCAACCATCATGGAGGGCGAGGATGGGAAATAGCTCATTCCTGGAGCCAGAGCAAGGAGAGCGAGAAGTGACCAGGAAGACAGATGTGGGGTGGCAGGGATGGGCCAAAGCGGGTATTTGAAAGTGAAGCTGGAAAGACTTCAGACGCCTAGAGAGCCCAACAGGTACAGTAAGGAGCTACCCAGCTCTCTGTGGCCACTTCTGAGTCACCGAGGTAGACATGCATTAACAGTCAGCTCAGGAAAGCCGAACCACGGACAGGACGCCGCATCCTCAGCAACGCGCTCAGGCTTGACACTTCCCAGGCCACACTAGTAAAATGTTTGTCACCTGTTGCCTTCCATCATAGCTGCTTAGAGGGTAGTCCTTAAATAAAGTTTCCATCCCAGCAACCAAGGCAGGAGAAACTGGAGAGTGAAGAACGCCCCACCGCACCTTCATGGACCTTCCAGTATGTCACATTGGAGTAAGGCAGCTGGGCTCTGGACTGAGGGGTGTTTTTGGAAGAGACCCGGACCATGGTGGCCACTGGCTCCTATGATCAAGGCTCTGTGAACAGAGGCTCTGTTGTGGGGGTGGGGCTGGGGTATTGTCCTCAGATCCCTTCTAGAACTTTGCCGGCAGTGAGAGGGTCACAGTGGGGGAGGGGCAGCAAAGAAACCCTGAAAGGTTTGGGAAAAAAAAAGTAGCCGGGGGTGGGGGGGGGGGTGGCGCACACCTTTAATCCCAGCACTCAGGAGGCAGAGGCAGGCAGATTGCTGTGAGTTCAAGGCCAGCCTGGTCTACAAAGGGAGTCCAGAACAGCCAAGGCTACACAGAGAAACCCTGTCTTGAAAAACCAAAAAAAAAAAAAAAAAAAGTTATTATTATATCCAAGTACATGTGTGACTGTGTATGCACACATGTGTGCATGTGTTTATAATTTGGGTGCATGCATGCTATAAGGTATGTGTGAAGGTCAGAGGTCAACTTTTGGGAGTCAGTTTTTTCCTTCCACCATCTGCTGTGGAAGCTGGGGATGAATTTAAGTCATCGGGCTTTTGTGGAGAGATGCATCTATCTGCTGAGCCATCTCACCAGCCTGTAGCCGAGGACTGAAGGGTCAATTCTCACAGCCAGTGGCAAAGGTCTAGCAGGCTGCTCAGCCAGACAGCCAAAGTGCCACTGCTGGGATCCTGGAACTGCCACTATTGGTGGAAGTGCTGGTGACTTATGTCTGGAGGCTAGTTTCCACACCCCTATCCACACCTGTGCCTGCCTGCCCCTCAAAAACCTGGAGAAAGGTGGGAAGGTGATGAAAGTGGCTGGGAGGGGCCTTAATTTCTGAAAACCCTAGCTAGGTCTTAGAGAGGCCTGATCCCACCAATGTTTCAACCAGACACTGTATAAACACTGTACTCAGCCCAAAGGGCACCTGCATAGCTTTTACACCAACCCGTTCTGATCACTCTGATCTCTGCCAACCCCTGATCTATGTCTCTTCCTTCTATGAGGGCATTTATTTGTTTGTTTGTTTGTTTATTTTGACAGGGTTTCTCTGTGTAGCGCTCACTGTCTGTCCTGGGCTCACTCTGTAGGCCAGGCTGGTCTCTAACTCACAGAGATCCACCTGGCTCTGCCTTCCGAGTGCTGGGATTAAAGGTGTGAGCTCTGTGAGGGCCTTTTTAGACTAGAATTTGGCTTCGGTCCCTTATCCATCCCCTCCAACTTAGCCCCGTGATTTGTAGAGAGTCCCTTCTTCTCGGGCAGAGAGCACCCTGACAGGACATCCCTCTCTCTTCCCTTTTAGCGCTCTCCTTGACCCACCCTCAGAGCAATCCTCCTGAAGCAGTGTCAACTGTTCTGCACAACTATGCCAAGCATGTGGTGTCTGCACACCTTCCTCCTATAGGTTTTCCATCTGTGCCCACTGCTCCCTCTACCCGTCCAGCCTCCGGTTGCTGAGAGACTTACTGGGATCCACATAGGCCCAGCTTGGATGGAGAGGTACAGCTGTGGGGCCTTGGGGGAAGGTCCCTGCTTTCAGCCCTTCTCCTGAGGTGGCCTCCTCATAGGAGGGCGGCGCCGAGGGCACGGCCGGAGCCTCCTTCTTCTCGCCATTTGCCTGCTGCTGCCCCTCGGTCCCGGTCCCAGGGGCCTTGTTAGCCACAGAGAGCTGTAGTGGAGAGGCAGAGGGAGACAGTTACCAGTGGCAGAGAATTTCAAGCCCTTCTCGCCAGCACCTTGATTTCTGGAGTCGGCCTCGGTGCTCTTCCAAGCTGTGGTAGGCAGTGGGGCAAGCAAGCAAGCAAGACCTACCCCCAAGTTCTGAGCCTAAGGAACTGAGCTCAGGAGGGGAGGGGCAGCCAAGGATATGATAGACAGGAAGCAGAAAAGGCACCAGAGTGCTTATGGAGGCCATAGGAGCACCTGGGGGAAGGGACTGGGCCTCGAGCTGCCCTCTGCCTGGCCCACAGGAGACCCTCGTACTGAACCAAAGGTTCTCACATTTCACTGTTTTCCCAACTTGCTCACTGTATTCCACCAATTTTATTTTACGTTATCTTTGTTTTGTTGTTTGGGTTTTTTTGGGGAGGGGGATTTGTTGTTGTTGTTTTGGTTTGTTTTTGTTTTTGAAACAAGGTCTCCCTACATAGCCCCGGCTGTCCTGGAACTTGCTCTGTAGATCAGGCTGGCCTCAAACTCAGAGATCCACCTGCCCCGGCCTCCCAAGTGCTGGGATTAAGGCTATATGCCACCATGCCTAGCTAGTCAACCAATTCTAAAACGAGGAAACCCAGAGACAGACAGAAAGAGCGACAGTGAAAGTCCCAGGAGCCACTGGGCTCAGGCTCAGTCCCTGGGGACAGGCTGCTTTATGTTGGGCTGGAAATACGGGGGGGGGGGGGGATGCGACGGGGAGAAGCGGGTGGGAAGGGAACCAATGAACCTGTGGGACAGAGGGAGCACAGGCCCTGCAGACGCAGCCTTCCCAGCCAGAACAAAACAACAGAGAGTTGTTGCTGCGGTGCCAAAGGAGACATTTAGTTTTGGTCCTTCCTTCCTGTGAGACAAGGAATGGAGACCCCGGGGAACTGTGTACAAGGCAGATTGAGAACTGCAGTCCACTTAACTCAGATATGTCCCCTGCCCACAGTGGACATGGTAGCTTGGCGAGACAATGACATCTGTAAGGGTCAGAGTGCTGGCCTCAGAAGGCACAGCTTTAGTCTGCCTGCAGGAGGCTTATAGGCTGCTAAGGAAGAGAGGTGGCCCTTGCAGAGGGACTGTTGAGGAGGCCCCTGACTTCAGTCGCTCTACAGCCCAGAGACCACTGGACCTCAGGAGGCTTGTAGTACCTCATCCCCTAAGAAACACCTGGGGGTGGCAGTCTGGGAGCTGAAAAACGGTGGCCTGGCGGTACCTACCACCAGAACAGAAAGAGGGGCTGGCTCCAGACTGGTGGAGTGGGGTGCAGATGGAAGGGGAGGTCCCAATTACCCATGCTTTGCTCAGTGCCTCGTGCCTCCTGCCTCCTGCCTCCTGGAAACGGGACCTGAGCCCGGGCCCCTGACTGAAGGAGGGCACGTCTAAGGAAGCTGCCTTAGCCCCAACCCTTCCACTCAACATTCCAGAAACCCTGGGGCCCCACGGCCTCTCACATAAGATATTCCCAAGTGACCAGTGGCAGGATGTAGTATTGTCCAGTGACATCATTTTGAGACCTTTGAGGAGCTTGAACACAGAGGGCTGAGGGTCTGGGCCAGGATTATGCCATTAGCTCTGAGGCTGGTATCAGAGGGGAAGAGTGAGGTACAGGGAAAGCCTTCTGTTGTTTTTCCTGCCCAGTTCTTAGCACCTCTCAACAGAGGGCTAGAGGACCCTCCCCCTTCACCCGAGGCCCTGGTGGTTGTATAATTCCACAGGCTGTTGCTGTTACATAAGCCATCTGCACTAGCCACGGCTCTGCCAGGGCCTCCCCTGCAATTCAGCCTTATAATGTGTGTGTGTGTGTGTGTGTGTGTGTGTGTGTGTGTGTGTGTGTGTGTGTATGCTGGGGGTAAGGGAGAGAATGTTTTTATTCCATCACCAGTCTCATATCTGGCCAAAACAAGAACAGAAATCAGAGCATCCTGCTGCAAGGTTGCCATAGAAACTCCCAACCATAGGGGACATATATCCCGATATCCAGAGTTTAGTAATGAAGGGAGTTGGGAGGAGGTGTCTGGAGGGATTGAAAGATGACCCTAAAGTGGATGGGTCCAGCACTAAAGGCATGCCCACAGGCGTTGCTCCTCACGGTTCACCCTGGCCCCCAAGCAGGACTGACAGTCTCAGTCTCTCTCTCTCTCCCCCCACCTCCCCCTCTCCTTCCCTCCTTCCTTCCTTCACCTAGTCTGGTTCCTACAGGGCCTAGGGTACCTGCCTGCGAAAGTTCTGTGATGCCACATCAAAGAGCAGGAGGAGGAGGAGGAGGAGGAGGAGGAGGGGCGGGAGACAGAAGAGGCAGGAGAGCCTTGGGGTTGGGGAAAGTCCTAGGCCCATTCCTTGAAACGGGCTGTTTGGTCCTTTGACATCAGCAAAGACCACAAGGACCTTTGCACTGGAGCCAGGAGAGGATGCTTAAAGTGGTCCAGAAAGCTTTCTCAGGATGGCAGGGAGGCAGGGGTCCAGAGAGTGAAGGATGAGGTGCAGGCGGCGGGGACAGGCCCCTACCTTTCCCTGGGTCATGGTGTCTTCTCTCGAGGAAGGGGTCCCTGAAGCGGGGGGTGGCCGCTTGGGTCACCACAGCCTGCCTGCGTCTCTTCCTTCCTCCGCGTGGATTCTAGCAACATCCACTGCAGCTCGGCCAGGCTTACCGGAGCGTACCATCCGCACACAGGGGGGAGGGGGAGGGCCCGGGAGGATGCTGCTGCGGACTCAGGGTGCTGCGGATCTGAGAGCCAGGGCAAGACTTGCGTTTTCACCTTCTCTATTTCCTCCCACACACTTCAGCCGCCCCCAGGGGACCGAGGAGCCTTGCACTGTGGAGCAGCAGGTGGATGAGTCCGCGGGGGAGGGAGGAGGCACCAGGGCTCCCTGACACCCGACCAGCTGATGCTGTCTGCCAGTCTGCCAGGGTACAAAGCTAGTATAAGGGCCTGTCTCCTCACAAGCAGCTACAAGCTGCAGCCTTGTTCCCCCTGCCTGTTTGGATGGCCTGGATTTGTCTCCATCTCCAGAGCTCCCTGTGTTTCATCATTCACCATAGTGAGAAAGTTCTGGATGCCTTATCTACTCTACCAGGGCCCCTGGGCCTTGGGCAGCCCCCAGCCATCTTTCCTTGCTCTGGTTTTCCCACCTGTGAAATGGAAACAATCACATCTCCCACCACCACCACCTCCACCCCCCAACCCCCCCCCCCCCCCCCCCCCCCCCCCCCCCCCGTCGGGCTCACAGGCACAGCTGGGAGGATGCGGTTTCTGGCTCTTTCAACCTTTTTGAGACAGGTATTTCTGGAGGCATTGCTAGTTCTGTCTCAAAGCCCCTCCCTGCCCTACTCTGTACTGTCTCTCAGCCTCCATCTCTTCAGTTCCATCCTCTCACCGTTCTACCAACTTCTTTAGCCTTGTCCTTAGGGCCCAGTCAGCACCGTTCCCACTTTCTGCAGTTTCCATAAAGCCCCTGTGAGATTCACAATCTCACCTGCTGGCTGTGTGACCTTGGCAGAGCCCTAACCCTCTGAGCTGCAGCATCTCCCAGAAAGCTAAGAGCAGGACTCAGTCCTCCATCGATTGCAAGCCCTGTGGGTAACGGTGGTAGGTGCACACTGAACACAGGAAGTTCTGCCAGGGAGGGAGCTGAGAGAAACCGAGGAATGGCTGACTACACTGTCTCCTGTCTCCCGTAGCCCCAGGGCTGACACTGAGCGTGATGTAGGAAGGGTCAAATCTCCTAGGGGAAGGTGGGAACCAAAGCCTGCAGAGGAGTGGCACATGGCTTTCAGCTCTTCAGTCATCTCATCCTCAGGCCCTGCAGCTCACACCCTCCTGTGCCAAGCTGTCCCTGGCTCCTAGTTCTGCCGCTTAAGCTGACCCCCCTCTCTGCACCTGTATTCTTCCTTCAGGAAGCCCTGGTGCCAGCTTTACTACCCTTGCTACATAGTTTCTAAGCACCTTAGTGCAGCTTCTCTCTGCACTATGGGATTCCTTGTCTGTCTTAGTAACATGCTACTGTGCCGGGTGTCTGTCTTAGTAACAATGCTACTGTGACAGGTGTCTGTCTTAGTAACAATGCTACTGTAGCAGGTGTTTTAAAGTTGCAGGTGTGTGAAATGCACTCAATGAATTGTTGCTATTACCATGTCTCCAACAGCTGGCATGACGCAGAGCCTGACTTCATGCAAGCCTTACTATGTTCTGGCACAGGCCAGAGCAGATCCCACACCCCTACTCCAAAGAGGCACAACAAGTGAGTGAGGTCCCCTCCCAGAGTCTTGGTCTCCCCAGCATTTAAAAATGGGGACAGTATTAGACTTGGTCTCAGTGGCCCACAGATAGATTCAGTGACACTGCACAGAAAGGGTTTAACACCATGGTTCTCAACCTGTGGGTTGTGACCCCTTTGATGGTATCCCATGACCTTTTCATAGAGGTCACATGTGGCTATCAGAAAATGCAGATGCTTACATCACGATTCATAACAGTAGCAAGATTCCAGTTAGGAAGCAGTAATGAAAATAATTTTATGTCTGGGGGCCACCGCAACATGAGGAGCTGTATTAGAGGGTGGCAGCTTTAGGAAAGTTGGGAATTACTGCAATTTAGCCCTTGGTATTAGCTACTGGTATGTCCTAAGGCTTCTAGCAATGGTGTTCAGTGAGATCCTTAGTTCCCACCCAGGTCAGCAGCCCTCGCTGAGCAGGAGGCTGGCAATACAGCAAGACAAGGCAGCACCAAGGACTGGTGCCTAAGAAGGGCAGGGACCAGCAAGGGATTCCTCTGCTGGGGAGGCTCTGCGGTCCCATCCTTGAATCCCCAGCCTGGGGGATGGTTGGTCTTACGCTGGGTTGTGGTGGGAATGTAGGGGGAAGTTCAAGGCTTTTGAGTGAGGTAATGACATGTGCAAAGGTAGCTTTCACAGAGATGAAACCGGTGTAGTGGGGTTGTTGTTTGAGCGTTGTCTTCAACAAGGAAGGGTTTGGTCTGAAGCATGTATGGAAGGAGCGAGAAGGGGAGAGATGAATGAAGGTGCAGGGTCAAACTTGTGGACATTGTGATGGTTCAGAGCCTAGGGACTGGAGTGGCGTTCTGGGGCCGCAGTGCTGGCCTTTGACAAGACACACTTGTTTGATTGTCATTTGCTCATCTACGCACTGAAGGCTGTGAGAACTAAGCCAGTCAGGATTGGCAAAGCACTTCAGAGAGAGCCACATAGCTAACAGATCTCTGGAAGGCTTGAGGATGGAAAGCAAGTTTTCTAGGACCAGAAAGGGCTTGAACAGGGTTGTCAGGACTTGGCAAGAGACTAGGTAAACAGTGAAGGAAGGCGGGGCTGGGGTAGGGTGGGGGACATGTTGGAGGAATGGAAGCTCTGGGGACTGGGCCACTGTTAACAGGGAAAAGGCGCTGTGCTCATAGGACCCTAGACAGCTAGCTCGAGCCTCACAGAAGTTGCTCCTAGCAGGTCTTCCTCCTGTGCAGCCTGGGATATGCCGTGTGTGTGTGTGTGTGTGTGTGTGTGTGTGTGTGTGTGTGTACACCACCTGCTTCCTGACCTGAATCCTGAGCGAGGCCTCAGAAGAAGCAATGGGCAGCCAGACTAGGCTAGACCTAAGGTTCTAGAGTCTGGTTGACTACTCTTCCTGTCATTCCCCTCCTCCCATGTCTCCAGCAGGCTACCCAGCTGAGAGATGGCAGGTGTGTTCTGGGCTCTGCTGGGAGCAGGAGGTGTGAGCTTGGCCAGTTCCTCTCTCCTCTTTTCAGCTCCACACCGTGGCAGCCCATCCCCACCCCGCGTTCTGCTCCGGTTGCTAGCCAGTGCTAGGGACAGGAAGTGGGTGAAGATGTGGAAAGAACCCACTTCTCATTTTACGGACGTGGAAGTGCCAGGCCAAGAGGTTGGGTTGAGTGACTAACCCAAAATAATATGACTTGCTGGGGACCAAGTCAGAGGGAGGAGAGTTCTCAGCCCAGGGACTCTCATCTCACGGCAGTGGTGGTGGTGGGGGGCACTTGCAGCCAGGGGCAGGTAGAGAGTTGCAGGAAGGCGTCAGATATTTTGGGTGACATAGCTTTGCAGCGCCACATCTTTGTCAGGTCTACGCATTTCCTGCTCCCCTCACCATCCTCCATCAAGGGAGAGAGAGCTTGTGCCTTTTCATTTCTCTTCATCTTTCTCTTCCATCTTTCCTTTGTTTTGCTTTTTTGAGGCAAGGTCTCTACATACCCTACCCCTACCATGCTTTTGAGACCAATGATCAGTAACCAGGGCAGGAACCCAGCTGCAGTGGCTCCCAGTAGGCAGAGCTCACAGACAGGGGTGGTCCAGGCGGTTCAGGCCAAATGTTGTGCTGACAGCTCCCCCATATCTATGGCTGCTCCCCACAAATGCCAAAGCCTGCTCTTCCTTGAAAGCTTCTGTTCAACATAGGGGACCTGACCCAGCACCCCTGAGAAAGAACAGACAGTGCTGTCTGACAGACAGCATTCCCCTTCGGGGAGTGTAGCTCAATGGTAGAGCAGTTGATACATGGCCCTTCTTTGCTAGGGTGTCCATTCCTGTCTCCCCACCCCTCCCCATATACAGTCTGCAAAACATGGCATGTTGAAAGCCCAGGCCTTGACAAGCTACGACACCTTCTATTCACCGCAGGGGCTACTGGCAAGATGTGGGCCTACACTCCTGTCCGTCTGCCTCTGCCTCCTGAGTGCTGGGATTAAAGGCGTGTGCCACCACCGCCAATTGTCTCTGTCCTTCTTTCTGCCCTATGTGTAGGTGGTACTGGGATCTAGGCCGAGGGTGGGGGAAGGGTGGGAGTCGGGCAGCAGGTGGGACTGGAGCAGGCTTGAGGCAGGAGTAGGGTTTCCAGGCTCTGCCCACCAGCCTGATGCCCCATCCTTCTGCTGTGCCCCCTCTTAGCCTGGTTCCGGTCCATTGCAAAGTAGAGTAATCCTACATATGGAGTTTTCAGAAAGCCACGTTCTAGCCCAGCTTCACCACTCACTACTGCTGAAAGCCCTGACGAGTCGCCTCTTTCCTCTGGGTCTTGGTGCCAGCCCTGGCAGGCCCTGCAATGGTCATGGGTTCCCTTTGCAGCACACATGCTGCTCTGTGTGCCTTTCTGCTTATCCACTAGACACAATGTGCCTTAAAGGTACAGGCTGTCTCTGAACCTCCTGCTGATGCTCAGTCCCTGACACCTGGTGGAGCTCAGTATTGAAGAATACAGGTGTTGAAATCAGACCAACAGGGGTGTGAATTCTTGTTCCTCACTTACCCAGAGAACGACCTTAGGAGGACCTCTCTGAGCTTGCTTCCTCCTCTGTAAAGTAGGCAGACATCAATTAACGTACACTGGACTTTTTAAAGTGAGGTAAAATTTGGAGAGCTTAGGCTAAGCTCATACTCAAGACAATCCTCCTGCCTCAGCCTCCCAAGTGCTGAGATTAAAGGTAGGTACCACCACACCCAGCTTCTGATAACTTAATAGCTATGTTAGTGGTCATGCCAGTCCACTGCATGTCAAGGGCTGAGGACTACGCAGAGATCCCAGCCTATAGGACTCACTTGGTAAGACTCTGAGTGCCTGTCACAGAGGACTCCAGAAGTCCTATAGATAAGGCTCAGAATAGTGCCTACAACACGGTAAGCATAACAAGCATCCATCCACGACCCACAATGCTCTGGCACCATGCCAGGTGCTGAGGAGACAAAGGTGTGGCACACCTGTTCACACCTCCAAGAGACCCACAGTTAAGTGTCCCTACAGCATGTCAAAGGCACTTCACACTACAAATAACCATACAACTCTCGAGTGTCAGGTCCAGCAGGGACGGCTCTCTGTGCGCATGATTGACACCTGCCAACCCTGTGATGTCAGGTGACTCAGAAGAAAGAGAGGTCATAACTGATTGGATGGTTGGAAAGATTTGTAGGCCATTACTAGATGTTAAGACCTTGTTGTTAAAGACACAACATACTTGTTGGGCAGTGGTGGCGCACGCCTTTAGTCTCAGTACTTGGGAGGTAGAGGCAGCAGATCTCTGTGAGCTCGAGGCCAGCCTGGTCTACAGAATGGGTCCAGGGCAACCAAGGCTACACAGAGAAACCCTGTCTCCAAAACCCAACACCTGCCCCCCAGAAAAAAGATGCCATATACTTTGGTTGCAGAACAGAGATGTCAATCTGTAACTGAACTGAAAACATCCTACTGTTGAGCATCCAGAGGAACAGAAGATGCTA
Source organism: Acomys russatus (assembly GCF_903995435.1). NCBI lineage: Eukaryota > Metazoa > Chordata > Mammalia > Rodentia > Muridae > Acomys > Acomys russatus. The sequence goes on from NC_067153.1 coordinate 61,470,333, forward strand.
TGCAGGCTGTTGTGGGGGGGGCGGGGCAGGGGAAGTCATCACTGGATAAACAGGCTGCTGTGGGGGGAGTCATCACTGGATACACAGGCTGCTGTGGGGGGAGTCATCACTGGATACACAGGCTGCTGTGGGGAGAGTCATCACTGGATACGCAGGCTGCTGTGGGGGGAGTCATCACTGGATATGCAGGCTGCTAAGGGGAAGTCATCACTGGATACACAGGCTGCTAAGGGGGAGTCATCACTGGATACACAGGCTGCTGTGGGGGAAGTCATCACTGGATACACAGGCTGCTGTGGGGGGAGTCATCACTGGATACACAGGCTGCTGTGGGGGAAGTCATCACTGGATACACAGGCTGCTGTGGGGGGAGTCATCACTGGATACACAGGCTGCTGTGGGGGGAGTCATCACTGGATACACAGGCTGCTGTGGGGGGAGTCATCACTGGATACACAGGCTGCTGTGGGGGGAGTCATCACTGGATACACAGGCTGCTGTGGGGGGAGTCATCACTGGATACACAGGCTGCTGTGGGGGAAGTCATCACTGGATACACAGGCTGCTGTGGGGGGAGTCATCACTGGATACACAGGCTGCTGTGGGGGGAGTCATCACTGGATACACAGGCTGCTGTGGGGGGAGTCATCACTGGATACACAGGCTGCTGTGGGGGGAAGTCATCACTGGATACACAGGCTGCTGTGGGGGGAGTCATCACTGGATACACAGGCTGCTGTGGGGGAAGTCATCACTGGATACACAGGCTGCTGTGGGGGGAGTCATCACTGGATACACAGGCTGCTGTGGGGGGAGTCATCACTGGATACACAGGCTGCTGTGGGGGGAAGTCATCACTGGATACACAGGCTGCTGTGGGGGGAGTCATCACTGGATACTCATTGTCATTGTCATCATCATCACAGCACAGGTTAGCAAAGGTCCCTTAAGGGTCAGGCACATGCGGGTCAGGCTGACCTCAGTTTTAGCCTGAGGTCAGGTCAGGATTTAGCAAATATGTTTTTCTCACTTTTTTCCCCCCTTGGCCTGTACACACACACACACACACAGCACCACCACCACCACCAACAACAACAACAACAATAGTTAAAGAAGAAGGAGAAGAAGAAGAAGAAGAAGGAGGAGGAGGAGGAGAAGAAGAAGAAGAAGAAGAAGAAGAAGAAGAAGAAGAAGAAGAAGAAGAAGAAGAAGAAGAAGGAGAAGAAGAAGAAGAAGAAATTCATTTCCTCGGGTAAGCATTTAGATTCCAAGAGGCACCTAGTAAGAAGAGAAACCACCTCCAGAGGGATGGGTGAAGGCTGGTTCTAGTACAGAAGGCAGTGGCTGGGAACAGTGAAAATCCAGGCTAGACCAGAGGGGCCAGGCCACCCTCCTGCCAGATCTTACCCATGACCTTAACTGAAGCGCATCCACAGCTGATGCAGCAGCTTGGCTGCCAGGCTGGTCTGGTTTCTGGGAAGAGAAAGACAGCTGCTGGTGTGGCCTTCATGACTGCCTCCTTCTCAGCAAGCTCTTCAGTCCTTCTGTCCTTCCTGCTGTTCCCCTAGGAGGGAGGTTGCCTGGGAACTTGCATATACGCATTCAACGTAGGGTATCCACCCTTGTGCCTTAGGGTGAGTTGGGACAGCACGTGTGAGCAAGGAACCCTACAGTGTGGAGGGGACGTGGGCCATGGTCCCACACTCACTCAGACTCACCCTGAGACCTCTGCCTAGAGGGAGAGAACAACAGTAGCTTGGGCGGGAGGAAGCAGTTTTAGGGAGGCCTGCAGAGACCTCTGAGGCAAACCAAATATGTCTGGAGCTGGAGGCAGTGGGCGGGGCGCCCCAAGGCAGAGGCTCCTGAATGATAGAACCCCTCTTTGGGCCTGTAGGCTGGAGAAGACTTTGGAAGTTGTAAGGAGGGGACTAAGCCAGAGGTGGAAGATACTAAATACTTCATGGGTGCCTGCAGGGCAGGGCCGACTGGGGCCTGGGCCAGGGTAGTGAGGTACCCTAGGCGTAAGCCCCAAGGAAACAGCAGGAGGAAGACCAAGGTGGTATGGCCTGGCCTGGAGTGCTTCCTTGGTGGTGAGGGGCCTTGGCTCCTTCCCAAGCCCTCCACTAGCCACCTGTATGTCACACGACTAGTTTCATGGAGGTAACAGCAGCCAACACATGTGGAGTGCTCCACATGCGCTTGCATCAAGTGCACTACATCACTAATGCCCCCAGGACCTCCCAGTGGTGGGAAGCCTCTGCTAATCTCCATCTCTGACTGGAAGCTCGGCCTTTCGCAGGTTGCGGTAACGTGTCCAGCATTTTTGCCTTTGGAAGGGTCTAGAGCTACCTTTCTAGGCCCAGCGGTCAGAAGCAAGGCCTGCAAGTGCAACCCACTGTGCAGTCATAACTCAGAGTCCCGGGTTTCTGAGGCTAAGTGGCACTAACGACAGTCCATCACTGAGCCAAGAGGCTCCTTGTGTGGTGTGATAGGCCATAGGCACTGAGCAAGTGCAGCGTCTCCCCCTTTCTCCTGAGCTAAGAGCAGCCACGAGCCTCATAAATATTTCAGTGGTGTCTCTGTAACGTGACATCTGCGCGCAGTGTGGGGACCGTGGAGCGGGGAGCGATCTCAGGACCTGTCTCAAGTGTCGGATCAGCACATTAAAACCCAAACCAAACCAGACCTCTGCAGAACAGCTGACAGTCACTGGCGTGAGACAGATTTATGGACTTTCTGCTTCAAGGCCAGATGACTCAGGTTAGGGTCCCATTTTACAGATGGGGACACAGCTGACATCCCTCCATGCCTGGCTGTCCCCACCTGTTAGCTCACACTCAAGGACTAAGACAAGCATCCTACCACTCAGGAGACCAGAGACAGAGACAGAGAGAGACAGAGAGACAGACAGAAAAACAGAGAGACAGAGAGACAAAGAGACAGACAGATAACAGAGACAGAGAGAGACAGAGACAGAAAAACAGAGACGGAGAGGCAGAGAGACAGACAGATAGAGACAAAGAGACAGAGAGACAGAAAAACAGAGACAGAGAGGGTGGGGGAAATGGGGGGATCTTTGACAGAATTGAAGGCAAATTGACCAGAGTGTGAGTCCAGCCCTCCTAAGGTGGACACCAACTAATCCAGAGGCAAAGAGAGGATGGGTGCATGTGAAGGAAAGTGTGACCTCTCAAGGTGCCTGTCTTCCTACTCAAGGCTTTGTGGTTTTGCAGATTTCAGGAGTGGTTTGACTCAGTCAGCAAGGAGCGTTTATATATCAGTTAAAAAGTAAAGTGAGGAGGCTGAGGCCATGGTGGTTGAGAGCGTGAGACCCTGGGATCGGATCCCTGGCAGCCTCATGGAAAGCCAAACATTATTGCTCGTGCCTGTAACCCAGCATTGAGGAGCAGAGACCAGAGAGCTCGCTGGCCAGCCAGCCAGCCTAGCCAAGAGTGGTACACAGACTAAGACATGATCTCCTGCTTTTGCCTCTGTATACATGTATGAATACATACACACATGCGTGCACCACATACGTACACTATACACACAGCACAGAAACAAAATTTAATAGTTCATAAGGAGAAGACAGGAGTACCGAGTCCTAAGGCAGCCAGCTCAGTTGGAGCCTTGGGCTGTAGTTGGCCTGTCACCCAGCCCATAGTGTGAGTGCCCTTAGGTGACAGACACTGTGCCAGGTCCCATGTGAATGTTGAAATGCAAACTCACACTCAAGATGTTGGGGAGAACCAGCGAGATGGCTCAGTGGGTAACAGTGCTTGGACACAGCCCCGATGACCCAACTTTAGTCCCCGGAACCCACTTAGACTAGGTGGATGATGCTTGGATTGTAGCCCAGCTCTCCTACAGAGATGGGAGGTGGAGACTCAGGGTTAGCTGGGAAACTCTCTTAGGTAGTGCAGCAGGCATAAATAACAGGAGAGACTCTGCCTCAAAACAAGGTGGGGAGAAAGAAACTAACTCCCCAAAAGTTGTCCTCTGGACTGAACATGCACTGCAGCATGGGTGCACATACACACAGACACACGCATATGCCCCAACACACACCACAGACACATAGACATAAACACACAGACACATACACACACACAGACACATGCATATACCCCAATATATACCACAGACACACACACGTATACCCCAACACATACCACAGACACATAGACATGAACACACACACACACAATTCAAATTACATTTTAAAAAATCCTGGGGAGGAGGTAAGTGGGCCCATTCAGACACAGTCTGAGCAGCCTCAGGTGACTCAGGACAGAGAGTGGGGCTGTGTGGGCCTGGAAGCCCTCCACACTGAGCATTTCAACTTTTCAACTGGTCTTTGAAGGCAAGGCAGAATTTAAAAACCAAATATTAATACAAATTACCTTTTCTAATTAATAAGTAATGAATACATGCTCATAATTTTAAGAAATCATCAATAAGTTATTAAATTACATAATTTAAGAATGTGGACAGAGGTGTAGCTTAGTACCTGCACAGCTTGTCCAAGGCCCAGGCTCAAGGCAATGCATTGCTTTAAAAAAGAAAATGTAGAAAACTAAAAAGAAGAAAATAGTTACTGAGTTGCCAAATCCAGAAGGAAGAGCCATTAAAACCAAGGCATGTGCCAAAAAACCAAAGCTAAACCAAACAAACAAACAAAAACACCAAGGCATGCGCCGAAAAACCAAAACCAAACCAAACCAAACTAACCAACCAAACAAACAAACAAAAAAGCCAAGGCATGCTCTCTTCCAGTCTTTTCTGTATGCTGCGGTGCCTTCTCTGCTCACTGGGTTCTGCGGTGGAAGCTGTCCATAGGATAGAGCTTTGACAGACGCCATTGAGGAACCAATGTGGAAGGGACAGCAGAGCAAGGGTGGGCCTTCCTAGGTCCCCTCAACCCTCTGATTGATTGGTTAATGGGTCACACCTTTAGTGTTAAGAGCCTCTGATTGGTTAATGGCTAATTGGTTAATGGGCAAGAGCCTGGGCTGAGGTTCCAGTCAGGGACCAGAGGCCTTAGTTACCTTTCTTCCTTGCAAAGCTGTCCAAGGAGAGAGAGGCTTTTCCTTGGTGAACGGTATTGAAAACTGAGCTACTGCATGTGGGTGTGTGTGCTGTGCAGTGTGCCGTCCACCAACCACATGAGACAACTGGGCACTTCATGTGAGATGAGCTACAGATGTGAAATGTTTGCTGTGATTTAAAGACGCTGGAAAACAAACACAAATCACCTTACTCGTAACTGTTTGTATTGGTTGCACGCTGAAGGGGTAATATTTCAGGTATGTTGAGTTAAATAAAATACATTACCAAAATTGATTATACTTTTTAAAAATATATTTTCGATGTTGTTAAAGCAGTTTCAATTGCACGTGAGCATCTCTGTCTCATATTGCATTTCTCTTGATTGAACAGAGCTGACCTAAACTGCACCAGTTCCTTCTCTCTCGCTCTCCTTCCCCCCTGACCTCCCCGAGACAAGGTTTCTCTGTGTAGCCTTGGCTGCCCTGGACTTGCTTTGTAGACCCAGGCTGGCCTCGAACTCACAGCGATCTGCCTGCCTCTGCCTCCCGAGTGCTGGGCTTAAAGGCGTGTGCCACCACCGCCCGTCTTCTCACTCATTTTTATGGCATGCTCACAGGTAGACCATGGGGGAAGACTCATGGTCTATCACACATCAGAACAGATCTGTCCAGACCAGGACAGGGTCTAGGGTTAGGGGACGGGAGCTAGAGCATGGGTGGCCCCTGAGGAAACTGGTAGCGTGTCGGGTACACTCTCTTCTGCCCTCATAGTCTCTGTGTGCGCGTGGCCACCTCCCTGAGGATGTGAGGAGCCTGGGAGTTGAGACTATGCTCCATTCAGTGTGGTATCTGCAGGGCCAAAATGGCTCCTGTCACAGGGCTTAGAAACACTCATACCATCAATAAGGAGGTGAGGGATGTGAGGGACAAATGGAGAGCAAATGTGGATAGAGTGAGCGGCTCCTCGGATAGAACGGGCAGGCCTGGGTGGCTCCAGGGCTCCCGGGATTTGGAGATTTTAATCCTTGAATCCTGAGCTGGGGATGTCCTGTTCCTGCAGACGGCCTTAGAGCCCCAACCTGGACTTTTTGTTCTCAGGCCTTCCACGGATGCATACACACCTAAGAGACCGTCCCGCAGGTGACCCATGAGCATGTCAGGGTGGTAAAGGCTGTGCCAGCAGCGGGCAGGAGGAGACTTCAGGAACTGCAGGCTGCACACTCAGCGTCCTCTTCAAGCGTGGGCCCCACCCTCGGCTGGTTCATAGGTCAGTGCCTTCAAGTACCTTGACTCTCAAGGTGGGGTCCCACTGGCAGGTTCCCATGGTCCCCACCCTGAGGAAGCCTGTTCTCATGATGAACAGCAGAGAGACCGTCCAACAGCCAGACACAGGCTGAGGCGTTCCCCTCCATCTTAAGGCACCCACACATCCCCAGTAGAAGAGGACTTTTCTCTGTGCATGTGCACATGTGTACTTGTGTGTGTGTGTGTGTGTGTGTGTGTATGTGTGTGTAGGTGGAGGCAGATCCTTAGAAGACATCTACCTTGTGTTTTGAGTCAGGATCTCTCACTGGGACCTGGAGGTCACTGGTTAGTTGAGGTTGGCTGGCCAGCGAACCCCAGGGATTTGCCTGTCTCCACCTACACAGAGCGGGGTTAGGATGTTCTGTCCTGCCTGGCTTTATGTGGCCACTAGAGAGCCAGCCCAGATGCTTGTGCCTTTGTAGTGCTGCCTCCCCAGCCCCCAGAAAGGACTGAAAAAAGGGGGGTACATTTTCATATCCACTATTGCACCCCAAAATAAACAATATTTCAACACCAAGTTACTTTTCTAATTTTCTGATTTCTAAGATAGTTTACTTAAATCATCCACATAAAGTCTGCATGTTGCTAATATTTAGTGTCTCCCTGGTCTTTTGTTCAAGGTACCCCCTTCTTTCTCTTTTGTTTCCCCTGCAGTTTATCTGTTGAAGGAAGTAGCTCTGAGTCCTCCAGCCTGGAGTCTGCCTGTGGGATCTCAGCTGTGATAGGAGCACTTCCCTGGGCTATGGCATCCTCCATCCGCAGACAAGGACACAACCAGGGCCCAGGGCTGGGTCAGGGCACACGCAGGTTCTGCCAATCCTCCGCTGAAATACTTTTTCCAATAGAAGCCGCTCTAGTCCAGGGTTCTCAACCTGTGGGCCCGAGACCCTTCAGCATCAAATGACCCTTTCACAGGGGTCAGCTAAGACCATCAGAAAACACAGATTTTTACGTTATGATTCATAACAGTAGCAAAATTACACTTATGAAGTGGAAATGAAAATAATTGTATGGTTGGGCTCACCACAGCATGGAGAATGTATTAAGGGGCCGAAGCGGCAGGAAGGTTGAGAACCATGCACTTGTCAGTTAACCTGAGCTCGCTTTTGTAAACAATACACAGGCTGAGTACTTCCTTTCCCGTTTACAGTTTCAAATAAGGAGGTTTCCAGGTGCCCCCCCCCCTTTTTTTTTTCTTTTTTTTTTTTCAAGACAGGGTTTCTCTGTGTAGCCCTGGCTGTCTTGGACTAGCATTGTAGACCAGGCTGGCCTCGAACTCACAGGGATCCACCTGCCTCTGCCTCCCTAGTGCTGGGATTAAAGGCTTGTGCCACCATGGCACAGCTTCCGGGCTCCTCTTAAATGGTCCAAAAATTTTGTTCTCAAGAATGCATGGGTTTAAGCCTTTGAACTCATCGCCATTATACTTTTGGCATTAAAAAAAAATTTTTTTTTTCCCCCTGAAAGCCAGACATTGGCTTGAGCCCAGGTGACCTGACTCCAGGGCCACACATCAGTTCGTATGAATGTAAGAGACCACCCGCGTGCCTGCTGAACGGCAGCACCATGCCTGACTCCACAGCCCACACTCTGCCACGACCCTGGGCGCCCAGCTTGCTGTGTCACTGAGGGCTGTAGAAGGGCCCACCGTGGGAAACGGGGACGGGCTCCTCAGACCGGTGCACAGGCAGGCAGCACAAGGCAGGGGTTGACAGCCCTGCAGCCACAGCCTCCCCATCTTCTCTCCCAACGCCCCATTCCTTGCTCTCGCTCCGGCCACCATCACTGCTTCTACTGAGATTCACGGCCTCTACCAACATGGGTCCATCCTGCGGGCTGGTCATTAGCATCGATACTGACGAGCCCCCTTCCCTCCCTTCCCGCGGGTTGAGGGCCCGCAGCAAGTGTCAGCTCCTTGGTCCTTCTGTACGTCAGTCAGCTCACCTTCACCTCCTCCCGCCTCCCAGGGGAGGGGTGGTTTTATTTTCCTTTGTCCGTTTTGCTACTGAGGAAACCAAGGCGAGGAAAGGTAAGCAGCTTTGCCCCAGGTCGCTGAGCAGGGTGGGGGTGGGGTGGGGGTAGGGGTATGGCAACAGGATCTAACCGGCAGCCCAACGCCACATCAAGCACGCACGGACAAGAAGCAAGGTGATGTTGGAGTCTCGGGGGGGGGGGGGGCACTCTCAGCCCAGGAACAGTCTGTGCAAAGGTGTGAGATGTGACACGGTGTGAGGCTGGTGACTAACTCTGGCTACAGGGAAGGGTGCGGTGGGCAGAGGAGTGGCAGCAGCTACAGGAAGGGGGTGGGGGTTAAGAGGGAGGAGCTTGGGTTTCAGGCCCAGGAGTCTGAGCTTTGTCCCTAGGTCGGAAGGGGGCCATGGAGATGTCGGGGTGAGGAGGCTGATGTGGTTTGGGTTTACATAGGAGCGGCCAGGGGATCCTTGACCTGACTTCCCGACCCCTGTATCCATCCTCTTTGCTGGTGGCCAGAAGAAGAATACAACCCAGGCTTCTCTGCTAACCAGGAACAGGGAAACAATAGCAGGAAAATTGACCGAGTTCTGGCTATGTGTTGGAAGGACCCTGCTGTTTGAGGTTGCAGTCCTCCTGGTCCGGATGGCCATTCTGAGCTCAGCATTACATTCAGGACTCCCTTTCCCCAGCAGGACCTCTGGCTCTCTGCCTGACTCCATCTGGAGAGTCTTTAGGCATAGATGTCCCTAACCACACTTGACACATGGCCCTTGACACAGATCCCTGCTAGCTCTCCCCTCCCTGTGCCTATAGGACAATTAGGTGCTGTGTGTCCTGCTCATATGATAGGAGGGTGCTGCCAAACGTAAAACCAGCAGCATCCGAAAAGTGCCTGGTTCCAAGCAATTATGAACGCCTATCCTGGAAGCTCCCCTCCCACTTCCCAAGGGATATATAGCCTTGTTCTCCCTGATTCAAAGTTGAACTAGCTCCTGAAATAGTCTCTAGAGTGTTTGATCATTGGGCTTACCGACCCTGTGTCTCCTGCTTCTCCTGCCTTGGTGGGCTGGTGGCTAACAGTGCCACCTTCCTGGAAGAGGAGAAAGCAGCTATGTACCACTAGACACTAGGCTAGGATGAGGGCGGGGTGTATAAAATAGAATAGCACTTGGTGCTGCCTCCGGTGTGAGGGTCCTTTAGACTGGACCACAGGGTGGCCCCACAATGGCCCCAAAACCTAGGAAGGGCTTCGCTTGCAAAGAGGCCCCAGAATGCTAACACAGCCTCTAATTAGACCATGACCTAGGCCAGGCCAGGCTCTGAGGGTGCTTCAGCAAGCCAGCTGCTCAGGGAGGGGCCCGCTCCAGGGTCTGGTATCTGAGAGCCTGGAGAATGTCACAAACCAGTTCCGGAGGTCTGGGGAAGGGAGTCTATGGCTGGCATGTCTTCCCAGACTCCAAGAGCGATCTGCTGAGAGCACACTGCTTAGAAGTGAGATTCGCAAGATCCCTCCACACTCCGTTCAAGGAGCCCAGTGTTTGCCAAGCACCTCCTCGGCCAGGTGCAGCTCTGCAGGCTTGGAGTATGACCAGCAAACAGACAGAAAGACAAATAAATGGAGTCTCTTGTGGTCAGAGGTGCTGTGAAAAGAGGAAGGCGGCCGGGGCAAGGTGGTGAGGCGTGCAAGGTGAGGGCAGTTATAGAGACAAGGGACTCAGAAGAGCCAGCATTAGGGGGAAGGAGAGAGCCCAGTGGATGCACTGGGGGGTATGGGGGTGGTGGGTGGGGAAGGACCATAACAAATGTCCTGACAGGTGAGCATGCTCGCAAGGGAGCCGGTATAGCTAACGCCAAGTGGACAGAGTTGGAGAGGGATGAGAATAGAAGCTGGCCTTGGTGCAGGACGCTCCTACCTATAGCTGTTCCCAGACTGCCCTGAGGAACTTGACCTTGATCTTGACATCCCCCACCCCTCAGCTCCCCCGCCCCCACTCCCACCCCCTGCCAACATACACAACTCCTTTCTGACCTCTCCCCCACTCGCCTTCAATTTTAGGGACCCACCCATCACAGCAAATGTGAGAACAGCCCATGTCAAAACAGCGTTACTTGTACATTCGTGTGTCACCTCCGTAATCCTTGGTGTCTTCAACCTCTTTGGCTGCTGAGCCACCCAAGTATCCTGCCCGCCCGCCCTTTCCTGGTTCCTTCCTTGGGCCCCAAGCATTTGTAACTCAGAGGACAGGAGGCAGGGCAGCTAGAGAGTATGTGACCGGCTCTGCCCCAGTGTCCCAAGGAAGCAGTAGCTCAGAGAGTGGTACCCAGGCAAAAGGAGAAGCTATGAGCGACCGATGCTGGCATAGCCTCCTCAAGGTGAGCAAGACCAGCCTTGGCCTCCGGCTCCCAGCCTGGGAGGTGGTGGGAGGAGTGGGGCCCGGTAGGGAAAGAGGTAAACTCAGATCTAGACAAATGCATGGTCTTGTTTGGGGTCTTCAGGAGCTGGCATCGAGAGGAGGGAGCTGTACCCCTCCCCCCACCCAGGTTGTGGAGCTGCTATGAATCTAGAATTCACCCTCCTCTGGGGCCTTGAAAAGCACTGGCTGACGCTGCTTGCTATGTGCTAAGATGATGCGCATCTTAATTGGGGAGCGGGTTACAATAATGACTCACTGACTGAGGGCTCCTCAGAGCCAGACTTCTGCCCTTACTCTCCCCTACCCCAGGTCTGCCCCCCTCAGCAGCACCCACACAGCTCCTTCCACTGTGCCAAACACACCACCAGGGCACACCTGTCAAAAGGTGCATCGTGGCTTGATGCTTCTAGTGTGATGTCATCAGCAAAGGGCACACACAGCTGACGTAATGGCTACTTTAAAATGTTTCACAGAGATGCACTGGTGCTTCAATTGTGACGGCAACCAACTTCAGTAAACATTGATTTTTTTATATGTTTTAATGGGGCACAATTAAACTTGAATTTCAGACATACAACAGATTTAAAAAAAAAAATATGTTCCAGGTAATAATTAGGGTAATACATATACCACAAAAGTACTCATCTCAAGTTTAACTGTCTGAAATTTTATCTGGTCCCTTATTGAAGGCAGTTATAGACTGGCTGGGGACAGCGCAGCTGCAGGGCTGGAAACGGTTGTCTAGATTCTAACGTAATGAACAGAGTGACTTGTGTCAAGATTCCCGCTGGGGCTGTGACATGATTACCACATGTGTTAAGCTGCTGTACCCAGCAGGTGTAAGCCTTCTTTCCCCCAGGGCCAAACACCAGGCTCTGCTGTGTGCTGCTGGAAGTCGGCTCCCTGGAGCGCCACGCATGTTCAGAGGGTAACAAGTCCACTGCTGCTGTGAGCCAACTGTGGGCAGGTGCGAGGCGAGGTGCTCTGAGCATATGAACAGATACGGCTGTGTGGTTGGGATGCCAGCGGAGGTTAGGCCAACCCCCCCCCCCCAACCCAACGTCTCTTTCCATTGTGTGACACCATAGCTTGTTCAAGTCCCAGCATCCAGGGCAGTGAAGGTGAACACAGGGTGCCCTCGGTGGACCCCTACCACTGCCCAGGCATGCTTTCATTTGTCATGAAGATCTTCCCAACAGCACTCACAGGGAGACCCTGGAAGCTCACGCACCCTGCTAAGGTCACTCAGGGTAAGCGGCAAGACAGAGGTTTGAACCCAGGTCTGGCCACTTCAAAGTCTAATTTTGCCCTCCTTTGTGCATCTGCGGGGGAATAGGGGAGCAGTTCCACAGTCCTCTTTTATCTGGGAAGCAAGGCTGCCCAGTGCTCCCCAGGCCTTGCTCTTTTGGGTGGGTTTGGAACCCTGCAGTCAGTACTCAGCCAGGGTTAGCGTTCTCAGGTGTGAGTAGCCTTCCCACTGTTCCTCAGTGAGCTCTGGCCCTGTGGCAAGGCAGAACACCATGCCTGAAGCATGTGGCAGTGGAAGACTGCTCACCTCACCACTGCCAGGAAGCTGTGAGGGAAGACATGGCTCATGGTTAAGATCACTTGCTGCTCCTGCAGAGGACCCAGCGCCCCCTGTAACTCCATCTCCCGGGCACTGGACGCTGCCTTCTGACCTTCGGGGCACCCACATGCATGTGCCGACATACCCAAGTGTGTGTGTGCGCATGCACATCCGTGTGAGTAAAAATAAATATTTCCAAAACTTTAATTAGAAAGAAAGAAAACGAAGACGTGTTCATTTTCAGTAGGCCTTTCAAAAACAATCCTCAAGTGTTTTCTCTTCCACCAGATGTCTGGGCAGTGATGCCTTTGCCGAGTGACACTTCAGTGTCATACCCTTGGCGTCGAGTGGTGGCTGGCAGGAGAAATAACCATATATATGGTCCTCTGAGCAATATCAACTTAGCAGCTGTGTTAGAGTTCTGTTTCTATGACAAAATAACTGAGATAGATTAACTTAAAATGAGGAAAGGTCGTTTTGGCTTAAGGTTTCAGAATATATATATTATATATCCCTGCCTAGCATTACCACCAAGGGTACCACTAAGGTGATTAGGGGATCAAGGACCATCTGCTGCTCTTGCAGAGGATGGGAGGGTGGTGCAGAGGGGGAAATAGGGGTGCGGGGGCAGTTTAAGACCAACTCCAGCACCTGGTAGCTCACAATTGCCTGTACCTCCAGCTCCAGGGGATCTGACTCCCTCTCCTGGCCTCTGTGAGTACTGCAGACAGCACAGTGCATACACAAGCAAGAAGGGAAAACACTCGTGTGCACGAATAAAAGGATCTTTTTAGAAAATAAAAATAGCCACAGTGGCATTGTCTAGTATAGGAATCTATGCTATTTGTGTGAAAGAGGCCTCCTGGATGTGCCTGTAATCCTGAGGCTTAGGAGGAAAAGGTTGAGATTCCAGAAACTCAAGGTTACCCTCAGCTACTTCAAGGTCAACCTAGGCTACTGGAGACCCTGTCCTCCCAAAATGGGACAGATTTTTCTGATATATTTCACATAATGGTAACTATAAAAGCCATTCTGATTCCCTTTTCTCCTTGGCTGCCAGGAAGCTCAGCACCACATCTGGTGACCATCACAGTATCAACACAACTGGGATGGATGGCACAGTATCTGACTTCTCAACCCTTGGGTGCCCTCAGCTGTCTTTCTCCTTTTCCGTCTCTCTCCTTCAGTTGTTTCCTTCATTTCTGTTTCTTTTCTTCTTCTTTTTTTTTAAATTCCCTAATTCTACTTTAACAAAAATTATTGTGTTCCTTTTAGAAATCATTAAAAACAAAACAAAACAAAACAAAAAAAACGTTCTCTTAAAAGTAGGTAGGACATGGCTAGGCAGTGGTGGCGCACACCTTTAATCCCAGCACTCAGGAGGCAGAGGAAGGCGGATCGCTGTGAGTTCAAAGGCCAGCTTGGTCTACAAAGCGAGTCCAGGACAGCCAAGGCTACACAGAGAAACGCTAAAGTGAAAAACAAAAACAACAAAACAAAAAGTAGGTAGGACATAAGTTAAAACTAGACTGTCAACCTCCTTCACTTTATAGTTAAGAAAACTCAAGTCCTCTGGAAGTTAAATGACTTGTCTCCCTCTGTTAATTAATACTTAATGAGCATGCTGTGACCCCCCCCCCACATGCATATACACACACTTTACTCTAAGCTCTACGATCCCCTAGTAGCCAGCCCTGACTGGGCATGCAGTAGGTGCTTAATACATGCACATTTGATGAAAACATTGTAACCTATGAAATATGGAGCACTTTTGCATGGAACAAGGGCTGGCAGGCATCAGGGCGTGGCCTTAGCCCCTCCCACCACACCCCAGTACCCCCATCACCTGGCACTCTCAGGGCCGGGCCCAAACAGTCACTCTGCCTTGGTCTCCACTTCCTCATTGCTCCTCTTTACTTGATCCAATTAATTTCAAACATTTTTGAGTTTCGCCCTGGGTGGGGACTGCACACTTGCTCTCCTGGCCCTGAGATGCCTGGGGGGCTGGGGAATGGTGTCACCTTTTGACCCCTGAATAGCACCCTAAAAAAAGAGATACTCATTAGTGGTAACTGATACAGGGCTGAGCTCTGTCAGGGCTGTCTCCTCCTTGTAACCCTTTGACTGTGAGTGTTGTGTGCTCCTGGCTGGGCAGGGATGGCAGAGGCTGAGAGATCCACCCTCCCAGACTCTCTGCCAACCTTTCGGTTTTTGAGATAGGGTCTCACTGTGTAGCCTAGGCTGGTGTCCTGCTACCTCAAGGACAAAGGGCAAGACAAAGCAAAGGTCAGGCTGGGCACAGCAGAGGGGACCCAGCTTCATTCTTGTGCTTCTTTCTGCAGGACCCATTAAGTGAGCCGCTTTCCTCAGACTCTCAGCCTTGCACCCCGACTCTTGCTTGCCTCGCATCCTCATCCGTGAAGCCTCCAGAAGGAAAACTGATGTCTCAGCAAGGCCCTTCTGACCCACATTTGCTGCCTTTTGGGCAACCTGGGTTGAGAAACTGACCAGGCGAGCCAAGCTTCCTGACCACACCTGCCAAACTATGGGCAGTCACTGGCTTGGGGCTCTCTGGAGGGAGGGAGGGACAGCCTGGACCTATGCCTTCTGCAAAGACCAAGGGTCCTAGCTGCCCCTCAGCACGCCCCAGTAAGACTCTCTGCCCTTCTTCCTCACCCAAGACGTTCAGTTCCGCTGTGCAGCCACCAAGGAACCACTATGGGATGGTGGCATTGGCGGCCGTGGTCCCCCGTGGGCTCTGACCCTGACCCCTGGGTGTGGGAAGTGCACAACGGGGTTCCCACATGTCCCCCTGGGGACTTTTCACACTGTTCAGGTCTCAGAAGAGGCAAGAAAGCAACGTGATTCAAACCGAGATGGGGGTCACATCTTGGAGCCCCTGGTGGCAGAACTTGGGTAAAAGTGTGAGGTCTGAACATTCTGGAATCTCCCTGCTTCAGTGCAGGGTCCACTGGCCCAGGCCCAGTGCCGACTCCTGCAGGCCCTGGGCACGTGCCCTGCTGAGCACTAGCAGCCACACTAGCAAAAGTTCTTCCGCTTGTTGTCTCTCCCCGCACCCCCCCCCCCAATCTTTTTGAGTCAGAGTCTCACTATGTAGCCTTGGCTATCTTGGAACTCACTCTGTAGACCAGGCTGGCCTCCAACTCAGGGAACTGTCTCCCTCTGCCTCCCTAGCTCTGGGATTAAAGGCGTATGCCATTACGTTCTGATCTCCCCTTTTCTTTTCTTTCTTTCTTTCTTTTTTTTTTTTTTTTTTGTTTGTTTGTTTGTTTTTGTTTTTTTGAGACAAGGTTTCTCTGTGTAGCCTTGGCTGTCCTGGACTCACTTTATAGACCAGGCTGGCCTCGAACTCACAGCGATCCGCCTGCCTCTTCCTCCCAAGTGCTGGGATTAAAGGTGTGTGCCACCACGCCCGGCTCCCTTTTTCTTTCTCTCTCTTGTTTATTTTTGGAGGTGGGGTCTTACGTGTCCCCCAGGTTGGCCTCAGATGGAAGTGCCTCCTGCTTCAGCCTGCAGTGCTGATATTGCATTGTACACTATCTTGCCTGGCTCGCTCACCCTTCCTTCTTTTTTCACTTTTTGCAGTGCTGCGGATCAGCGCTGGAGCCTTGCATGTGCTGGGCAAATGTCCCACCCCTGAGCCACATCCCATCTCTGACTGTTGCTTCCACTGTGACAACCTGGAATTGTTTAGAGCTGGAGCTTGTATGCAGCTGAAAGGCCACAGAACTCCGAAAGACTGCCGTAGACTGCTGTGGCCGGGGATGGCTGTGGCTGGGGATGGCTGTCTGTCTGTGGCCGGGGATGGCTGTCTGTGGCCGGGGACAGCGGGCAATGTTCATTCCAGGCATAAATATATACAAAATCCACAGACTACCACAGGCACAAGTTTGTTATTCAATAAAACGAGTTCTTGCCTTTGTCATAATAAACTCACCAATTATTCCATTATAATCAAGATTTTTACATAATTTTGTTCTGTTGGTCATCAAATTTGACAGTCTTTTTGATCGTTACTGTCCTTGTGATTTTATGAATTTCTATTTATGACTACATAATTCTCAAGGCAATTTGAGGATGCAGAGCTAAGCCCTAGATTTTGTCTATCATGTACAAGCAGAATAATGAAGTGGTGCATCACGAATTATTGCTATAATGAAAAAGGGTTTTCAAAGTGTTTTTGTTTAGTGCTGTAAACTTCTATCACCAAAACAGCAGTAAAGATTCTTAAAGCACTATCTAGATTGTAGATATTGTACCTGTGTGGATGGGCAGTTCACGTGTACCTGTGTGGGTGAGCAGTTCACGTGTACCTGTGTGGGTGATGAGCAGTTCACGTGTACCTGTGTGGGTGAGCAGTTCACGTGTACCTGTGTGGATGATGAGCAGTTCACGTGTACCTGTGTGGATGGGCAGTTCACGTGTACCTGTGTGGGTGAGCAGTTCACGTGTACCTGTGTGGATGATGAGCAGTTCACGTGTACCTGTGTGGATGATGAGCAGTTCATCTGTACCTGTGTGGATGATGAGCAGTTCACGTGTACCTGTGTGGATGGGCAGTTCACCTGTACCTGTGTGGATGATGAGCAGTTCACGTGTACCTGTGTGGATGATGAGCAGTTCACGTGTACCTGTGTGGATGATGAGCAGTTCACGTGTACCTGTGTGGATGATGAGCAGTTCACGTGTACCTGTGTGGATGATGAGCAGTTCACGTGTACCTGTGTGGATGGGCAGTTCACCTGTACCTGTGTGGATGATGAGCAGTTCATCTGTACCTGTGTGGATGATGAGCAGTTCACCTGTACCTGTGTGGATGATGAGCAGTTCACATGTACCTGTGTGGATGATGAGCAGTTCACGTGTACCTGTGTGGATGATGAGCAGTTCACGTGTACCTGTGTGGATGGGCAGTTCACGTGTACCTGTGTGGATGATGAGCAGTTCACGTGTACCTGTGTGGATGATGAGCAGTTCACCTGTACCTGTGTGGATGGGCAGTTCACCTGTACCTGTGTGGATGATGAGCAGTTCATGTGTACCTGTGTGGATGGGCAGTTCACGTGTACCTGTGTGGATGATGAGCAGTTCACGTGTACCTGTGTGGATGGGCAGTTCACGTGTACCTGTGTGGATGATGAGCAGTTCACGTGTACCTGTGTGGATGATGAGCAGTTCACCTGTACCTGTGTGGATGGGCAGTTCACCTGTACCTGTGTGGATGATGAGCAGTTCACGTGTACCTGTGTGGATGATGAGCAGTTCACCTGTACCTGTGTGGATGATGAGCAGTTCACCTGTACCTGTGTGGATGATGAGCAGTTCACGTGTACCTGTGTGGATGGGCAGTTCACGTGTACCTGTGTGGATGATGAGCAGTTCACCTGTACCTGTGTGGATGGGCAGTTCACGTGTACCTGTGTGGATGGGCAGTTCGCCTGTACCTGTGTGGATGATGAGCAGTTCACGTGTACCTGTGTGGATGATGAGCAGTTCACGTGTACCTGTGTGGATGATGAGCAGTTCACGTGTACCTGTGTGGATGATGAGCAGTTCACGTGTACCTGTGTGGATGATGAGCAGTTCACCTGTACCTGTGTGGATGATGAGCAGTTCACATGTACCTGTGTGGATGAGCAGTTCACGTGTACCTGTGTAGATGGGCAGTTCACGTGTACCTGTGTGGATGATGAGCAGTTCACGTGTACCTGTGTGGATGATGAGCAGTTCACGTGTACCTGTGTGGATGATGAGCAGTTCACGTGTACCTGTGTGGATGATGAGCAGTTCACGTGTACCTGTGTGGATGATGAGCAGTTCACCTGTACCTGTGTGGATGATGAGCAGTTCACGTGTACCTGTGTGGATGATGAGCAGTTCACGTGTACCTGTGTAGATGGGCAGTTCACGTGTACCTGTGTGGATGGGCAGTTCACGTGTACCTGTGTGGATGATGAGCAGTTCACATGTACCTGTGTAGATGGGCAGTTCACGTGTACCTGTGTGGATGGGCAGTTCGCCTGTACCTGTGTGGATGATGAGCAGTTCACGTGTACCTGTGTGGATGATGAGCAGTTCACATGTACCTGTGTGGATGATGAGCAGTTCACGTGTACCTGTGTGGATGATGAGCAGTTCACATGTACCTGTGTGGATGATGAGCAGTTCACGTGTACCTGTGTGGATGATGAGCAGTTCACGTGTACCTGTGTGGATGATGAGCAGTTCACATGTACCTGTGTGGATGATGAGCAGTTCACATGTACCTGTGTGGATGGGCAGTTCACGTGTACCTGTGTGGATGGGCAGTTCACATGTACCTGTGTGGATGATGAGCAGTTCACATGTACCTGTGTGGATGATGAGCAGTTCACATGTACCTGTGTGGATGATGAGCAGTTCACATGTACCTGTGTGGATGATGAGCAGTTCACGTGTACCTGTGTGGATGATGGGCAGTTCACGTGTACCTGTGTGGATGGGCAGTTCACCTGTACCTGTGTGGATGATGAGCAGTTCACATGTACCTGTGTGGATGATGAGCAGTTCACGTGTACCTGTGTGGATGATGAGCAGTTCATCTGTACCTGTGTAGATGGGCAGATCTCGTAGTTTTTGTAGTTTGGACCACTTTGCACTTCTAAAAACTACTGAGGTCCCTAAGGAGTACTATTTATCATCTATTTGTTTGTTTGTTTTGTGGACTCACGTAGCCCAGGCTGTCTCAAACTCCCTATGTGGCTGAGGATGACCTTGAGTTCCTGATGCTCCTGTTGGGTGAGTTCTTGGATTTCAGGCGTGTGCCACTACACCCAGCTAATATGCAGCGATAGGGGTCAAACCCAGGGTTTCATGCATGTAGGCAAGGATTTTGCCAATAAAGCCGCATCCCCACCTCACACTGGTCGCTGAATGCACACAGGGCTGGGGGTGGAGGGTGGGGGGTGGACAGCACGTGCTTAGCATTGGCAAAGCTTCAAGGTCAATCCCTAGCATGGGAAATAAAGCCACAGGTGAGCACACGGCCCGTTAGTCATCAGAGCTGCAGTGTCATAACATGCTGAGCTGTTTCTGGAAAACTCCACTGTCCATTTCTCAACTAGTGTGAAGAGGGCAAATGACATGATGAATTATTCAGAAAATGGTTTTGATTTCTTAGATCTCTGGGAAATGGCTCAGTAACTGCCAAGGTAGTGAGACCATGCTTTGAGCGCTGCCTCTGGGCACCTGTGAGGAGCCGCCATGCCTGGACTTATAAACATGTAAATAGAAGACCCAGAAGAATTTACCCTGAGCCAGGAGTGGGATAGATGCACCTGTGATCCCAGCGTTTGGAAGGCTGAGGCAGAGGAGTGAAGCATCCTCAACTGTCACACTCTCTGACCTGTCACATGACCTATCACATGACCTGTCACAGAGCTGGAGCACTCAGGGAAACAGGAAGTGCTTTAGGAAGGAGTCTGACCCTTGCCCCCTTCTAGGAGGAAGTAAGAGGGATGCTTTGTTTTCCAGTGTTTTCTTTTTTGAATTAGCATACAGGCTATTAGATATCATTATGGCATTTTCAAAAAGGCATGTTTCCTGCTTCTCCTCCCCACCCCTACCCCATCTCCCTTCACCCACCCCTCATCCCCCACCCCTACCCCATTTCCCTTCAGCCACCCCTCATCCCCCAACCCCTACCCCATCTCTCTTCACCTACCCTTCATCCCTCCACCCCTACCCACCCCTCATCACCCACCCCTACCCCATCCCCTTCACCCACCCCTCATCCCCCACCCCTACCCCATCTCCCTTCACCCACCCCTCATCCCTCCACCCCTACCCCATCTCCCTTCACCCACCCCCAATCTCTTTCCCTTTCATGCCCTATGTGTTCTTTTGTACACTTCCATCCTTCCCTGTCACTTGAAGTTGTAAAGTGTGTGTGTGTGTGTGTGTGTGTGTGTGTGTGTGTGTGTGTGTGTGTGCACGTGCCAGAGAAGAGCCTTGGGTGTTGTTCCTCAGGCACCACCCCCCTTGTATTTAGAGACAAATTTTCTCACTGGCCTAGAATAAGCTGGGTTGGCCGACCAGCAAGCCCTGGGGGCCCACCTTTCTCAGACACCCAGTGTGGGGATTATAAACACTCACCACCAGCCTGTTTCTGGTTTTGCTTTTGTTTTTAACTTGGCTTCTGGGAATGAGACTCAGACTTTTGTGTGTCAAGTACTTTATGGATTGATCTCCAGCCCCTAGATGTCATTGTCACTGCCTTCTCCTCCTCCTCCGCCTCCTCCTTTTCAAGACAAACTCTCACCATGTCGCACCCTGAGCTCCAGGGCTCTTACAAGCCTTCCTGTCTCACCCTCTCGAGGAGCTGGGACTACAGACGCACATCACCGCGCCCAGCAAAATGAGTATTTTTGTCATCGGTTCTACTTTGAAACCCTCCCTGGCTCCACATACCTACCTCCACAGAACAGGAACAAGGCTCACTGGCCTTCCCAGTGTGGGGACCCTGCAGCCTTTGGCTTTGGGTTGGGGTGCCTCCTGAGCAGCAGCTCCTCCATCTGCGTTGAGAGTGTCAGCAGCACGCTTGTGACGTGGCGGGGCACCCTTGTGGAGACCTTAACTGCAGTCACATGGTCATGGAGTCAGTCTCACCGCTTGTCAATTGTGTCTGTGAGAGCTCCCGTAAGACTGTACAGACTTCAGGTCTGTGTGTCGGGACCCTTGGAAGGAGCACGGAGTCCACTACGGCGCAGACTCTGCAGCTGTGGCCTCATTCACATCGGGTTGTTCGGAGCCTTGGTGTACACTTCAGGCTGATGCTCGCTTAAGCCTCTCCAAGCTCCCTTTTCTGTAACAAGGACAACAGGACAGCCATCCATCTTTGCTTCCCACCTGGGCTCTGTGCACAGCTGGAGGGCGGGCCCTGACTTAGTCACCTTCCTGGCTTGACCCACAATGTACCAGGTGTCAGGGAGGTGAGCACGTGCCACAAGGCTGTGCTGACGGATGGACGAAGGTGCCTGTGATGGAAGCTCCGCCATTTGGAACCAGGAAACAGATTAGGCCACTAATCTGCAAGGGGAGCAGTGGCACTCGTAACTAACTCCCTCGGCACCTTATTCACAGGACCTGACAGGCTCAACCCATGGCAAGCACCTGACACGGGGCACCCAGAGAGCATTTAGCAAATGTTAGGGATTGCTCAGTGTCTAGGCATGCAGCTTGTGGACAGACAGATTTCTCATAAGTCAAGCCCTAGCTTGACCAGGGCAAGGGCTGGGGCTTGTGTTCCCATGGTAATGGCCTCCAGACAATGTCAGCTGGATCACCTCAGAACTCTTCCCCATCGTGTGATGGGTGGAGCTAGCCCCCTCCCTAAGGCCCTCTGCAGGTTGCACCATTGCTGGCTACACTCCTCCCATCCTTCCTCCCACTACATCATCCTCCAGCAGCAAGCCTAAAGAAGGCTTTCTCTTTTTTTGTTATTTTGTCTTTTTTTTTTTTTTTTTTCAGAGCTGAGGACTGAACCCAGTGGCTTGTGCTTGCTATGCAAGCGCTCTACCGCTGAGCTAAATCCCCAACCCCACTTTTTGTTTTTAAGCAATTATTTCCAAACTGAACCTGCTAGGCATGAACTATTCTTTAAAAGAACAAAAAACAGCCGGGCATGGTGGCGCATGCCTTTAATCCCAGCACTTGAGAGGCAGGCAGATCACTGTGAGTTCAAGGCCAGCCTGGTCTACAAAGTGAGTCCAGGACAGCCAAGGCTACACAGAGAAACCCTGTCTCAAAAATAAATAAATAAATAAATAAAAATAAAAAACAAAATAAAATAAAAATTCAATACAATGTAAAAGTCACCCTGCACAGTTCAAGGCTGTGTGTGACAGCACATGCAGTTTGGAGGTGGAGGCAGGAAGGTCAAGAGTTCAAGGTTAGCCTCAGCTACATAGCAAGCTTGAGGACAGCCTGGGCTATAGGAGACCAGAACTCAACAAACAAATAAAGTAAACAAACTATATAACTTAGTGGAGTTTGGTGTATCTGCACAGCTGAGCAGCCATCGCTGCAACCTCATTTCACAACAGTCTTGGTGCCCCTTAGAAAGCCCTCCGTAGACACCAGACTCGGGCAGTCACACCTGGTCTCCCTTCTCTGTCTCCTAGCAACCACTTACTTATTGTCAGCCTCTGGATTTGCTTGCCCAGAATTTTCCATCTAAATGAAATCCTGTTTCCTTTTGTGACTGGCTCATTTCACCTGTGATGTTGTCAACACAGTTGGTCTGCATTGTAGCAGATACCAGAATTCCCTCTTTTTTCTAGGTTAAGTAGTCCACCTCACGGGCACGTCACTGCCTGTCAGCCGGTGATGAGCCCTGGGCTGGTCTGACTTTTCGATATTATGAAAAATGGTGCCATGAACCTTGGCACACAGTCCTCGTTTTAGTCCCTGTTTGCGGCTCCTTGCAGTGTAAACCTAGGAGTTGAAGTACCGGATCACATGACAAGGCTCCCCCCCCCCCCCCCCCCCCCCCCCGAGACAGTGTTTCTCTATGTAGCCTTAGCTGTCCTGGACCAGGCTGGCCTTGAACTCACAGAGATCCGCCCGCCTCTGCCTCCCTGGGTGTTAGAATTACAAGTGTGCACCATCGCGCCCCCACCACTTGTTATTGGCAGTGTTTCATTTGTCTTTGTTTTGTTTTAATTTTGTTTAATAGCCATTCCAGTTGGATATTTGAAAAGCACCCTACTCGGGTTTGCTTTGCATTTTTCCTAGTGATTAATGATGCCTGAATGTGTTTTCATTAACCATTTGTATATGTATTTTTGAGAAACATCTATTCAAATCTTTTGCCCACTTTTAAATTGAAGTGGCTTAGGCCGGGCGTGGTGGTACACACCTTTAATCCCAGCACTCGGGAGGCAGAGGCAAGAGGATCGCTGTGAGTTCAAAGCCAGCCTGGTCTACAAAGTGAGTCCAGGACAGCCAAGGTTACACAGAGAAACCCTGTCTCAAAAAAAAATTTTTTTTGAGGTGACTTAATTATTGAGTTGTAAGCATTCTTATACATTTTAATATATTACAAATATGACTTGACAATACTGACTTTCATTCTTGATGTTTTTGTTGTTGTTGTTTGGTTTTGTTTTTGATAAAATATTTCATGCATTCCAGGCTGGCTTCAAACTTGTTATGTAGCTGAGGCTGGCCTTGAACTCCTGATCCTTTTCCTCTACCTCCAAAAGTCCTGGGAATATAAGCATGCATCTTCCACACTCAACACAAAAGTTTTCTTTTAATAAAAAAAATTAAAATAGTTTTAGTTATGTTTATCTTTGTGTAAATCTGTGTGTATGCGCATGTAAATGCAATGCCCTTGGGGGCCAGAAGAGGGAGCTGGATCCCCTGGAGCTGAAATTTCGGGTAGTTGTGTGCGTCCAATGTAGGTGATGGCATAAGGAATATCAAATACGTCTTTTCTATCAAATACTATCAAACTTACGTTTACAAAAAGGAATTTAAATCTTTTTTTCTTTCTCACCTTGTAAGACTTTTATGCAAATGTTTCAAGCACCACCACACATATCTGGTATAAATCTTTGTTTACACAAAATCTCCTGTTAGCCTGGTGTGGTGGTGGCTCATGCCTTTAATCCCAGCACTGGGGAGGCAGAGGCAGGTGGATCACTGTGAGTTTGAGGCCAGCCTGGTCCACAAAGTGAGTCCAGGACAGCAAAGGCTACACAGAGAAACCTTGTCTCGAAAACCAAAACAAAAAAACAACAACAAAAAATAAAGAAAGAAAGAAAGAAAGAAAAGAAAGAAAAAGAAAACCAAACCAAAACAAAAAAGCTCCTAGCCAGGCATGATGGAGCACTCCTTTAATCCCAGCATTCAGGAGGCAGAGGCAGGCAGATTGATATGAGTTCAAGGCCAGTTTGGTCTACAAAGCTACTCCAGGACAGCCAAGGCTAACACAGAGAGACCCTGTCTCCAAAAACAAAAACAAAAGAAGAAGAAGAAGAAGAAAAGAAAGATGTTCCTGTTAAATTCTAGGAATTGAATGGCCTGGAGCTGTGACCCCCTTTCCACTCCTCCTTCATTTTCAAGAGTAACCAGTTTAGTGAGGCTGTGAGGTGGGACCCCAGCTAATGCCAGGAAGGCACAGTCAGCAGCCCAGCTAATGAAAGCTGAGTGCACTTCCTGTCTAGCCCCTCCCACCCCCTTGGTCACAATAAAATTGTGCCTTGTCCAGACACTGTGACTGGGCTGGTGGTCTCTTTCTGGGTAACCCTAACTTGTTTTTAACACTGAGAACTGAATTTAGGTTCCTCTGGAAGAGCAGTGTGTGCTTGTAAACCCCAAAACATCTCCCCGTCCCCCAAAGTGGTTTTTTGTTTAACTTCTGTGGTGCTGGGAGTGGCACCCAGGGTCTTGTATGTGGCTAGGCAAGTGCTCTACTCAGCCCACAAACATTTGTAGTTTTATTTAGTGAAATCTAACTTCTCCTCCTCTTTCCAGTGTCTTAGACGTCTAGAGTCCCCAGTTTGCCTGATTCAATACATCTGGCCTGTCGGTTTGATCCCACTGGGCCAAACCAAGCCCACCGTTGCCATTGGATTGCCATAGTTTGAGAGCTTGACACATTGTCCTGCAGTCAGTTTTAAAATCAGGAGGTGTGACTCCTGCAACTCCCATCATTTTCTAAATCGTTTCTGTCACTCTGCCATCTATCTTATGTATTTATTTGCTTGTTTTTGCAGTGCTGCGGATCAAACCCGGGGCCACTTACGCGTGTTAGGCAAGCAAGCGCTCTACCGCCGAGCTACGCTCTTAACCTGTCCTGTTGGCCCTTCACATGGACCTATTAACAAAATGCCACCCTTTCCACGTAACCGCCAAGTGCCAGCTCTCTCTGCATCCTGGGCCTTTCTCTTGTCACCCTCTTAATACTCCACTCATAAGGGCTTGTATTCACCTGGAGATTTGGGGATCACTAGTGTCCAGGTAGAAAGATGAGCTCGGCTACTTGGGGATTATTACTCATCTCAAAGTATTGCCCTGGGCCCTGGAGCGGAGGCCGGGGCTGCGGTGGGGCTGAGGATATGCCAAATGAGTGAATGAGTGGATGGAGAAGTGAGTGGCCCTGGAGTCACTCAGGCATCAGAACCTGGGCAGACATCCTTAACAAAGGAGGAGTTAAGCAAACACGTTCATTAGCTTTGAGGCTACACCTCTATTGACAAGTGTAATGATACGTTGTTTCACCAGAGGTTTCCTTGGTTTATTACAGTCATTATAATGCCCATCAATAAGAGAAAAATGTGCCCAAATGACTTAAGGAATTATGCATGAATTGCACACTCAGGCATTCCACAGCCAGGGCCCACCCTCGATCAATACTGCAACACAATAAAGGCTCTTATCAAAGCATTGGATCTTGCTTAAGCCAAAAGATTATCGGCCTTTGAATTAGCACTGCAAACAGGACTCTCCATTAATCTGCTAATGATTTCCTTTGCTTAGAGGGGACGGTTCTAGTCTAATAGTGTCTGTCCCTTAATCCCCAGCAGAGAGCTCTGCCCTGGAGGGAATGGCTCAAAGTGTTCTTTTGAGTCTGTGAGGGCAAGTGTTAGATGGAGAACCAGGTGGGGGCAGGGAGGTGGGGAGATGTAAGGCCACGTTAAACTGAGTCTAGGATTTACTGAGGACTGGCGGCACCAGCCAGGGATAGTGGGCAAGGTGTTCCTGGCAAAAGGGACACCTAGAACAAAGGACGTTCACGTGAACACAAGTTGGGCAGCTGTCAGCCTGTCTCATACCCACGTCAGTGTCAGTACCTCAGGAGGGCACTGACCACCTGCTGGCTCCCTGGCCAGCACTGGCCTGGCCGTTTCCTCCATGGTCCTTTCACATTGCAGACTCACTGCAGCTCAGATCCCAGGAAGCTGGGTGAACCAAGCCACAGGCCACTGACCCTGTGAAGCGCTGACACACACAGAATTTTCCACCTGCCCCATGGGACTTGCAGCTGACCAGCCAGGCCAGGCGCCTCTCCCTGCTGTCCTGGATTTAAGGCTTTGCTTGGAGGCTCTGTTTTTTCCACCAACCAAGCCTCTATCGACCGACTTGGATGTCAATTTGTAATTAAGGTATACAAACATACATTAAGATGCTCACATCATTAGTGAATGACTTGGTGCATTTTTGCCAGCTGTGCACACCTGTGTCACCAGCACACTTGTCCCCAGCGTGAGCAGCACCCTAGGTTCCTGTCCCCTTCCTCCCAGCACCTGCCCCAACCTTTTCCCATCTTGTGGCAACATAGATTCATTTCACTGAGGTGTGTGCTTTATCTGTGTTTAAATATGGATTCTTTTGGAATTGACTTGTGGGGGGCACGGTATGTGTGTTCACGCATTTGTGAGTACATAAGTCAAATGCCATGCTCAGATATGGTCCCTCAGGTGCCATCCTCCTCGCTCTTTCTTTTGAGCCAGGGTCTCTCACTGTCCTACTAGGAACAAACCTAGTAGGCTAAACTGGCTGACTGGGGAGTGGGGGGCTGGAGGAGGGGGGGGAGGGAGTCGTCCCTTTCTCTGTACCCATCATGCCTTGTTTCTGTTCATTTGTTTCCTTTGCAAGGGATCTTGGGATGGAACTCAACTTTCCATGCTTGCAAGGCAAACACTTTGTTGACTGACTTCTAACCCCCAACCCCTGACTTTATTTTTAATATTTATTTGTTTGTTTTAATGTATATGAGCAATCTGTCTTCACACACACACACACACACACACACACACACACACACACACACACACACACCCAGAAGAGGGCATCAGGTCTCATTATAGATGGTTGTGAGCCACCATGTGGTTGGTGGAAATTGAACTCAGGACCTCTGGAAGAGCAGCCAGTGCTCTTAACCACTGAGCCATCCCTCCAGCCCCTCTGACTTTTTTTAATTTAAGGACAAGGCCTTGCTAGGCTGGAACTTCCTTCTGCCTCTATTAGCTACAATCTAATGTCATAGTAGGCATGCACTGCCCACCCACCACCCCCAGCTTTAGTAGTTATTCTTTTTAAAAGGATTTATTTTAAAAAGGGGGGATTTATTTATTTATTTATTTATTTTTGGTTTTTCAAGACAGGGTTTCTCAGTGTAGCTTTGACTGTCCTGAAACTCACTATGTAGACCAGGCTGGTCTCTGCCTCTCTGAGTGCTGGGATTACAGGTGTACACCACCATGATGGATTTATTTATTATTTTTACTTATACATATGTGTGTAGGGTTCTGTGCATTTATATGCCGTGTGTCTGCACATGCCCAAGGAGGCCACAGGGCATTGTAACAGGCTGTTGTTGGCCCCCTATACGGGACTGGGAAACAATCCCAGGGTGTCTGCAAAACCAATAAACACGCTTAGCCACTGAACTGCCTCTCTAGCCTCTAGACCAGTAGTTCTCAGTGAGGCACGTTGCTATTTGATTACAGCTTTCACAGGGGTCGAGAGCACAGACATTTACATTATGACTCAGAACAGCAGCAAAATCACACTTATAAAGTAGCAACAAAAATAAGTTCACGGTTGGGGCCTGTATTAAAGGGCAGAAGCATTAGGAAGGCTGAGGACTGCTGCTCTAGATCCAGTGTAAGAGACGGTTGTTTCCCTGTTCTGTTTGTTTGTTTGTTTGTTTGTTTCCCTGTTCTTGTTAAGAAGAGGAGGAAGGCGCAGACTCAGATCTGCAGCAGGTAGCGAGCCCAGTGGCCCAAGGTTGAGAGAATTCCAGACAAGGCTCATTGCTGTTTGATGGCAGATTTCAAGTTAAGGCAACCTTCAGTGAGACCCAGCAAACTGTGAGTGGATCCTTCCCCTAGCCTTGGGGCAGCTGAGCTGGACTCCTGGCCGGACAGGTAAACCCCTAACTTTCCTTGTAGCCCGAAGAAACCCCAGTGTCTGGAGGTGTCCTGGAACTGACTGCAGAGCTGTACGGTGTGAACCCCTCCAACAGGCTCTGTCTCAACCCCACCCCCGTTCTCTCTTTACCCAGCAGTCCTCTCTTTACTCTGTTGGGTGGGTCCTCTGGGTGAAGGCTGCCTGTGTCCCTCCAGGGGACTATGGAAACTCTTTGTTGTTTTGTTTTGTTTATTGTTTTTGTTTTTTAAGACAGGGTTTCTCTGTGTAGCCTTGGCTGTCTTGGACTTGCTTTGTAGACCAGGCTGGTCTTGAACTCACAGTGATCCACTCTGTCTCTGCCTCCCGAGTGCTGGGATTAGAGGCGTGCGCCACCATGCCTGGCCAACTGTGAAAACTCTTGATTGTTGTTCCCTGCAGCTCCAGGGTGTACCCACCAGTCCAGAGAAATCCCCAGGGTGCCTAACGAACATGACCTGGCCTGACTACCGGAGCCCTCTGTTTCCTAGCCCTGGCCCTATTTCTGCCTATGACCCTAAAATGGGGGGAAAGTCCACTTGAGGGACATAGGGGACCAAAACTAGAGAGGGCACAGAGAAGGAGGGAGCCGAGGGAGACTTGGTCAGAGAAAGCATATGGGAGGAGCGGAGACAGTCCAGGTGAGTGAGTTACATCTTGGACTCTCCATGGGGCACTCCAAGCTGTGCAGAGACCCAGGAGTCCCAGCTGAAGGGATACAGTAGCAAAAAGTGATGGCGGTAGAAGGAGAGGGTGTGACTGGTGGGGACTGGATGCAACTGTTGAGGACCTTGAGTGTGATACCAAGGCATATGAAAGCTAGGCTTGGCTGCTTCCATCTGCAGAAGTCGGACAGCTGGGTGAGCAGTGAACAGCCCACAGCGTTCCAGTCTCATTGTCTTCAGGGTGCAGTGAGGAATGAAAGTGACCATAGGAACCGTGCTGGGATGAAGTGCTACCAGGCTGGGTTAAATGACACAGGAGGCAGGGGGTGAGGTGGGTAACACAGCATGGAGTTAGTCTGAATTAAACAGAAATCTTCAGCACAGCGCAGCCCAGCCCCGCTCAGCAGCTTGTACTGAGTGCTCACATAAGGTGAGCTGTTGGAGACCGTGAGACCCATGGCAGGCGGGAAGGAAGGAAGAGCAGGGCAGAATGAGGCCAGGCTCAGATGTGGGGAGCTCTAGGACTACACAAGAGGGTGTTCTCCTCCCTGAGGGATGGCTTCCTGGAGGAGGAGAGGGTGAGGCTGGGAGCTAGCCAGAGGAGGAGGAGGGGGAGGTCCTTCCGGAGGAAGTGGCCTTTGTGTTCAGCCATGGAGGACAGAGCTGGGGAACACAGATGAGCAAGTGTGGCCTACGCTCGAGATGCATACGAGTGAGTGGGCGCCGAAGGTCACCCTGCGGGCCTGGGGGAGGCAGGAAGCAGGCAGCTGCAGAGAGGCTGGGGTGCCTCCCTTACTCTGGCTTGGAAAGACATCCCTGTGGCTGGTCAGAGTGTGGCTCCATTGACTGAAACTTCCGTTTCGATCACTCAAGGCTACGGTCCAGCGACAGTGCACTGGCTACTTACAAACACCACATTCAGCGAGGGATACCCGCTTGAAAAGAATGCGTAGGGGCTGGAGAGGTGGCTCAGAGGCTAAGAGCACTGCCTGCTCTTCCAAAGGTCCTGAGTTCAATTCCCAGCAACCACATGGTGGCTCACAGCCATCTATAAAGAGATCTGGTGCCCTCTTCTTGTGTGCAGCTGTGCACATGCAAGCAGAACACTGTATAAATAATAAATAAATAGATAAAAAGAAGCTTTCTCCGAAGGGCAGCCCAGGCTGCAGCTGCCCTCCTGCAAGGCTGGGATCCCTCTCATGCTGGGCTCTACAGGGGATTGTTCTGGAAACTGTGTGTATAGCTCGTAGCCATCAGCAGTTCCTGCTCCGCTTCTCCCACCGCTCCTCCCTTTGCCTACTCCTGGCACAGTACCCTGGGACAAGCCTTGCCCTCCTTCAGTGTGGTCCCCGGAGGCCTCTCTCCATCTTCCAGCTGTGCTCACTCTGCTGTCAGCTGGTGAGGGTCTAACCTCTGCTCCACTGCAAAAGGATATCCCTTGTCTTTGTCAGTCAGGCCCCCAGCCCACACCTGGGAATCACCCGACCTTAAATCCCGTGACCCTCGAAGCTCATAGTCTCTTCTTTAGCCACTTCCCATCTGTCTGGCCTTCAGTCTCGCACCCCAAGACTCTTGGGCTGCACCATGCCTTCTCCTCACCCCAAGCTCTCTGGCCTTACAGCCCTTCCCTGTCTGCCATTCCTGCCAAGAGGTCTAACACACCATTTGGTGGCCTCTGGGCCCAAAGATCTGGCTGCCTTTCTGGCTTCTGCTGGGCCACTGAGCCCTACTGGAGAACTGCTCGCTGCTATGCCCATCCTGGCCTCTGACCCTCAGCAGGCTCCCTGCACCCTCTCACCACTCTCTACCCTGTCCAATGTCCTCTCCTTCCTCCTCTCGGCTGTCCCCATCCATGTTCCCCTGGCCTTTCTCTTTTCTCCGCTGTTAACCCTGTCCTGGTCCCTCCAGCACTGCCTGTTAGCTTGCTGATAGCCCACGCAAAGAGCTCAGAAGTACAGACATGGAAAAGCCCTCCGCCTCTGCCTTCATATCTCCCAGTCACGTGCACCTCCCTCCCGATTCCTGCCTGAGAGCAGCCTACAGTCCAGCCTGGCTCTGGTGCTCTCCTTGAACAAGGAGGAGCTCACACCCTCAGTCCCTGTCGCCAGCCAGCATCCTTCGCCTGATATCCTCTCATCATCGCTGAAGGCCCCCTACTCCACCCCCCACCCCATCCCCCGCCCCCACACCCCCATCCCATCCTCCCGCCCCCACATCCCCATCCCTGCCTGCTGCCCTTCCGCCTTGCCTCTCACACGCGGCCTTTAGCCTCTGCAACTCCCTGGACATCTTTTGCCTGTCCCAGAAGCAGGTCCACATAGAAATGTCCAGAAGAGTGATTCCTTCTCCAGCCTGCACACACACGACACCTCGCAGGAGTCAGGTCTCTTCATCCACAGTGTGGCTCTTGTAGATTGGACTCAGGTTTCCCGGCTTAGCGGCAAGCACCCTCACCTGGCCAGCCATGCCTGCGTTGCTGCACTAGGCAGAGGGCAGGGGGTGTTTGAGAAGAGTAAACAGTTGCTTTGTTTTTGAGACAGGGTCTCTCTGTGTAGCCTTGGCTGTCCCAGACGCCCTTTGTAGACCAGGCTGGCCTCGAACTCACAGAGTTCCACCTGCCTCTGCCTCCCAAGTGCTGGGATTAAAGGTGTGCGCCACCACCGCCTGGCCTTGTTTTGTTTTTTGTTTTGTTTTGGTTGGTTCAGTTTTGGTTTTTCGAGACAGGGTTTCTCTGTGTAGCCTTGGCTGTCCTAGACTCCCTTTGTAGACCAGGCTGGCCTTGAACTCACAGCGATCCGCCTGCCTCTGCCTCCCGAGTGCTGGGATTAAAGGCGTGCGCCACCACGCCCGGCTGCTGTTATTGTTGTTTTCTAGTGCTGATCATACGCAGGGCTTCCCAGGAGCTGGGTCAATGCTCTCTACCGTGGAGCTTCATCTTGGCGTGCTCACGCCTGAGGAGGCTGAGAGCCTGTATGCATCTCTGCCTCATAAACGCTCTGTACTGCAAGCTGCCTTGTTCCCTGGTGAACGGCCAATGCTTAGCCCATGCCTGGTGCTCAGGAGATATCTGTCACATGGCTAAGTGGGTATGAGGGACTGCCTCGGTATTCTAAAGTCATGAGAAAACAGCCATCCGCTGACTAGAAGCACGCCGAAAGGTGAGTGGTTAGCTGGGCCCACAGAGCCTGCAAACCCTGAGAAAGCCCTTGGAGGTCCTGAGTGGCTTCAGGCCCCACAGCCGGGCAGCTGATGAGGTGGCTGTGGACCCCCGTACCTTGCACCACTGGGGAAGATGCTCCACCCCAAGATCAGTGCTCAGCCTCAAGCAAGTCTAGGGGTGAGGGGGACAGCGCGGGTCCCTGCTTGAAGGAGGAGGAGAAGGGTCCGAGGGTCCGCAGACGGAGGAGGCCGATATTAAACTGCTGCAAAATGGACGGAGGGTTGGGCCTGGGGCTATGTGGCCCTTGTGGGGGCAGGGGTGGATGTGGTGGCTGAGATGGGTCCATACCTCACCTGCCTGGTCCATACTCACAGAGCTGTGGGATCTGAGCCTGTCCTGGGTGAGGATAAGAATGCGAGGAGTTCCAGGTCCCCTAGGGGTGGGGACAGAAGCTGCCTGACTAGTCAAGGAAGGCTTCCTGGAGGGTGTCAGGGTGGGGTGGGGTGAGCTCCAGGAAGAGCTAGGTTTGAATTATAGCTACTTCCTAGCCGTCTGACCTTGGGCAAACATGTGTTCATTCTACAAACATTTTTTTTCCCAGCATCTATTTCATGCCAATCAACTGTAAAGCGTTAGGACAACAAAGGTGGATTAGATATGGCTCCTGTCCTGGGAGCTTACAGCTCATCCAGGAAAGCACACGCTGTGTCCCTGCTGTGGGATGTGGGACAAGGGATGGGGGGGGGGCGGGGGGGGGATGGGGGTGGGAGACAGAGGAAGTGGCTGCCAGCTAGCTCCTTCAGCTTTCTGTCCCATAATCCAGATATACTGTCCCACGGTGCCTTGTAATTGAGAGGACAGAGAGAGAGCTAAACTCAGTGTGCTGGTTGCTAGGGAAGGCTGGGCAGGTTTGGGCAGAGGTTGTTGGGGGTGAGACTTGGGAGGCAGGGGATGTGGTGAGAGGCCTGTGGTGAAGGAGAGGGGAGCCTATGTGCACCCAAGCGTGGATGCTGGTCACAGGCACGGGGAGCCAGGATGTTATGAGTGGAGCGCAAACAGGTTCAGGTGACCTTTGCACAAAGGTCGCTGGGTGTTGCTTGTTACCAACTCTTCTTGGCTAATGGCCATGGTACATCCTGACTGCAGTCACAGCTCCCCAGTCTCCCTGGAGGTCAGTGCATCAGACTTCCAAGGCCAGCTGATGGGTGCTTCCCAGGCCCTGAGTGATAGAAACAGAGGGGACTGTAGGAGCCCTCAAGTCACCCTCAGCTCCTTGGGCTTCCAGTCTGGTCAGCTTCTCCCAGATATCAGAGGTGAGGACATCAGGGATTAAGAAAGGTTCAGAGCTGACAAGAGAGGAACAGTAGCATGAGACAGACAGTTTTTGCAGCCTCTCCTAGCTTCCTTCTCCTTCTGCTAGGGTCTGTCCCTCCTGTCATTGCTCCCCCACATTGCTTGTGCTGAGGTCCGGTGCCGCCCATCCTGTTTAGATCCCTTCCAGTAAGCAGGAACTCATTTCTTCCCAAATTGTTAGACTGGTCCCTATACCCCCAGCTCCTCCCACTTTTTTTTTTTTTTTTTAAATATCCAGTTTTTTTACATCCAAGCAAATGTGTTCCTGGTCCTTCCCACATTGCCAGAGCGCAAATACACCCCCTTGCTCTCCCTCTAGCCTAAGCAGCAAGAACCAGCCTTTCCTGGAATCAGTTCCAGCAGCTGGCTCCTTCACAGAGAGTGAGGATGGAGGGGTCTGAGCGGAACAATGCTGGCCCTTTGTTCTTTCCGTCCCTCAACAGTTATTCAGCAGTTACAATGTGCCTGACCGTGAGAAGTGCTGAGGCTGCAAGGGAGAGCAAACCAGAAATTGCCTACAGGTTCCTGCCCCTCGTGGGCGGAGGAGAGACCGACCACGCCCACCGGATTCCAGTCAGCTGCTTAGAGTGAGAAAGAGGGTTCAACAGCCCAGGGATGGGGCTGCGGGTCCCTCCCCAGGCGAGGATACACTTTCTCACCTGGGATGCCCTGCAACTAGGGATGTGCAGTAAGATCGATTTTGTCTTCATAGGAGTTGCTTACTTTTTGGCAAACTAGAATTCAAAACATCACTTAGGGATATTTTCTGAAATGTTAGCTTCAGCCATTTTTTTCTAACCGTCCCTCACTATTTGAGAGATAACGTTCATGGGGATATTAAATGTGTTTCTCAGTGCAGATCTCAATCAAAAAGGTTTGACAGTAGAACCCGGGCCGTGAGACCCCTGTAGGACCCGGGCCGTGGGAACCCTGTAGGACCCGGGCCGTGGGAACCCTGTAGGACCTGGTCCGTGGGAACCCTGTAGGACCCGGGCCGTGGGAACCTGAGGATGGCGCGTGGTCCGTGAATACATATCCGGGTTCAGAGACAGGAGGAGAGAGAGGAAGGGTAGGTGAAGTGTGTCCCCCCACCCTACCCCTCCACAATGGGCAGCCCAGAAGCTCCAGGACTCTCTGTCACCCCTGGACCCGTGCCCTTTCCTGCCCCTCTGCTGGGCCCCTGAGTCAGAGCCACAGGTGGGAGTGAGAAAAGGCAGCCTGTGGGGGGAACCCATGGCTGTCCTCACTCCTCATGGCTGCCCTCACTCACTCTTCATGGTTGCCCTCACTCACTCCTCATGGCTGTCCTCACTCCTCATGGCTGCTCTCACTCTTCATGGCTGCCCTCACTCACTCCTCATGGCTGCCCTCACTCCTCCTGGCTGCCCTCATTCACTCCTCATGGCTGCCCTCACTCCTCATGGCTGCCCTCACTCACTCTTCATGGCTTCCCTCACTCACTCCTCATGGCTGCCCTCACTCTCTCCTCATGGCTGCCCTCACTCCTCCTGGCTGCCCTCACTCTCTCCTCATGGCTGCCCTCACTCCTCCTGGCTGCCCTCATTCACTCCTCATGGCTGCCCTCACTCACTCCTCATGGCTGCCCTCACACCTCACCAGCCTTAAGATCTATGCAGCTGTTACAAACTCTGCCATGGAAAATGGTGCTACTGAGATGCAAAGTCATTCTGAGGACTCAGGATGTAGCCCTCAGTTACCGCTCCAGTGCAGCGCATGCCACCATCACCACGCTCCCGACCATGACGAAAATGTAAGCAAGCTCACAATTAAGTGCTTTCCCTTTTGAGTTGTGTTGGTCATGGCCTCTTTTTGGGTTTTGTTTTGTTTGGCTTGGTTTGGTTTGGTTTGGTTTTTTGAGACGGGGTCTCTCTGTGTAGACTTGGCTGTCCTAGACTGGCTTTGTAGACCAGGCTGGCTTTGAACCCACAGAGTTCCGCCTGCCTCTGCCTCCCGAGCGCTGGATTAAAGGTGTGTGCCACCACACCTAGCAGAGGCAGGCAGAAGGGTGCCAGCCCCCTTTCAAGCTACCAGCAACGGGCACACTGACAATTACTTAATTACTTATTACCAGGAGCTTCTAGTTCTCTTTTCATCTTGATTTTATTTTACTTTTTTAGATAGAATGTCACTATGTAGCTCTGCCTAGCCTGGAACTCGATAGGTAGACCAGGCTGGCCTCAAATTCACAGATATTGGTTTACCTTCACCTACCGAATACTGGGATTAAAGGCATGTGCTATGAGACCCATGCCATCTTGACTATTTTAGGGAATGAAAAGAGGTTCACTTTCACGCTTGAAAAAAGGGGGGTCCCTTGAAAGGCTAGAGGATGGCACCCACAGTTAAGATACATATGAGTCTTGCAGAGGATCCAAGTTCAGCTCCCAGCTCACCCACAGGGCAATTTACAGCGCCTGTAGTCCAAGCTCCTGGGAATCCAATACTTCTGGCCTCTGAGGGCACCTGAACCCATATGTGCACACCAACACACAACACATAATATTAAAAACAATAATAACAATAAAAAATCTGTAGGCACCGTTTATCTATTTTATTTCACTGAGAGACCTACTACCTTCACCCCAATCCCTTGCAGCACCCCAACACCAGGTAGCAGAGAAGGTTAGTGGGGAGCTGGGTGTTGTTTGTCTCTTCATTATGTCCTGCAAGTCAGGGTCCTCAGGTTCCTTGGGGCAAGTCCAATCTTTATTTCATGGTTTGGTTTTGGTTTTGGTTTTAGTTTTTCAAGACAGGGTTTCTCTGTGTAGCCTTGGCTGTCCTGGACTCACTTTGTAGACCAGGCTGGCCTTAAACTCAGAGGCCTGCCTCTGCCTCCCAGAGTGCTGGGATTAAAGGCGTGTGCCACTATGCCCAATAATAAATCTTTTTATTAAATGCCCCCATAGAGGGGTTGCAGAGATGCTCAAGAGACAGGCTGATCGCTGTGAGTTCGAGGCCAGCCTGGTCTACAAAGCAGGACTAGGACAGCCAAGGCTACACAGAGAAACCCTGTCTCGAAAAGCAAAACAAGGGGCTGGAGAGATGACTCAGTGGTTAAGAGCACCGTCTGCTCTTCTAGAGGTCCTGAGTTAAATTCCCAGCAACCTCGTGGTGGCTCAAACCATCTATCATAAGATCTGGTTCCTTCTTCTGGTGTGCAGGAGTACATGCAGGCAGAACACTGTATATGTAAAAAATAAATCTTTAAAAAAAAAAAAAAAAGAAATCTTGCTGGACATGGTGGCACACACCTTTAATCCCAGCACTTGGGAGGCAGAGGTAGATGGATCACTATGAGTTCGAGGCCAGCCTGGTCTACAAAGTGAGTCCAGGACAGCCAAGGCTACACAGAGAAACCCTGTCTCAAAAGACAAACAAAACAAAACAACAACAACAACAAAAGAGTTCTCAGAACAGTGTTTGACAGATTTAATACATATTTAATCAGTGGCTGTTGTAGTCCATCAATCTTATGGTACGCCTCATTTTCTCATTATAATGTTCCTTACGATTGTGAGTAGCTGTCATCAAGCCTGGCAGGTTTCCAAAAGCCTTCTCTTGGCTACAGAAGTTAGTTAGTGCTTGCAATGCCTTCACACAGAGTGATTGGCGAGTGCTTATAATCCCAGCACTCGGGAGGCTGAAGCAGGAGGATCATAAATTTGAGGTCAGCCTGAGCTCCATAGTAAGACTTTTTCTTGAATGATAAAATGTCTCCAAAATGCTATACAGACCACTTTCTAGATCTGAGCCAGGAGGGAATTTACGCCTGGTACTGTAAACCTGTTCAGAAGTGCATGGCTGGTGAGGTCATAGGCTCTAGTGGGGGATGGGGGGAGACCTAGCTGTTTTGCTAAGTGGACATAGCGTGTCTAACTACATTCAAAATGCTTCTGTTTACAGCCAAAGATCCCTGCTCAAAGATGTTTCGTTATGCGGCGGGCAGCCGTTAACGCAGAGACTCATAACTCATCATAGTGTGGACAAGAAAGAACTGTGGTGGAGCGCCTGATCTGTGCCTTCCCTGAAAGGCGCAGGCAGCATCCAGAGGCTGGGAAGGACTTCTGGATGTGACATGGGTGCTGTATCTGTGCACGCACACATATTACCTGCACACAACCTGTACAAGGTGGGGCCACTAGCATTCCAGCAGAACTGGGGTGGAGCTCGTAAGGCCTCGCCCTGAGGAGCCATGGGTAGGAAGTCACATTCCTCAGGCCATTGGCAGGCTTCTCCTGGTCATGTGGCTGATCTGATGTCCACGCTCATCCGACCTTAAATGTCGTGGGTCACAAATAAAATCTCACTAGTCCAGGACGTCAGCTTGGGAAGGAAGACCTGGGTCACGTAAGGGAGGGGATAGAAGAGGAGGACATTGTGAACGAGTGAACAAATAAATAAACATACACAGTTCAGCATTAGGCAAAGCTGTTGAGCACTCAGGAAAATGCCGAAACAGATGAGCAAGACCTTGGTCTTCCTGACTCAAGAATGAGCACAATTTCCTGTCTCCTTGCAAAAAACAGCCAAGTGTTGATACCTTCAAAAAGGAGAGCCCACCAGGAGACAAAATGCGTCACCGTGTGGGTTATTACTGAGGAAAGAACAGAACAGAATCGTCACTGTGCACACAGGAGTGGAGCCAACGCCAGCAACAGCGCTCACAGCGTGGTATCTGAGGGCTGGGAGGAATTCTGAAAGGGAGCAGCAGCTGTCAGTCAAACCTCAGGTCGGCAGGATGGCTCAGCAGGTAAAGACACTTACCTGGCCGGCCTGAAGACAAGTTGAGTTCCCAGGACCCACATGGCTGGTGAGAAGCGACTCTCTCTCCGACGTCCACACGCATGCCTGCGTGCCGTAGTACACGAGCAACCTCCCAACACACTAAATAAATGAATGTTTTAATGAAAATGGTACGACTCATTACCGCTCCCGGTGGCACAGAATAGTGCAGAAGCTACCCTTGAAAGGCGGGGGGGGGGGGGGGGGGGGGGGGTTTAGGAGAAGGAGGAGGGGCATCTTGGGCAGGAGGATCAGACTCTGAAGCCAGTGTTGGATACAAAAGTGAAACCTCAAAAGCATGAAGTGGGCGAGAGCAGGGCAAAGCGGCTCGACTTTAATCCCAGCACCTGCAAAGGCAGGTGCATTGCTGTGAGTTCAAGGTCAGCCTGGTCTACAAAGCGAGTCCAGGATAGCCAAGGCTATACAGAGAAACCCTGTCTCAAAAAACTGAGAGAGAGAGAGAGAGAGAGAGAGAGAGAGAGAGAGAGAGAGAGAGAGAGAGAGAGAGAGAGAGAAACAGAAGTGGGTGAGAAGGAAGAAAAAAGAGCATCTCCTATCAGCCAAAGTTGGACTTGAATGGGAGTAACCTGGGGACCCTTTGCTATCTGTGCAGTGTTTCTGGCTTGAAGAATCAATTTCTAAGGAAAGATAAAAGATTCTTTAAGTTGGGCTGGAGAGATGGTTCAGTGGTTAAGAGCACTGCCCACTCTTCCAAAGGAACCAGGTTCAATTCCCAGCATCCACATGACAGCTCACAAGTGTCTGTAACTCCAAGATCTGACACCCTTACACCAATGCACATAAATTAAAATTAAATATATATGTATATATACACACATATATATTTTTTTTAAAGTGGTAAGAAAGCATTTTTACTTCTCTGAATTTAAGAATAGTCTTTTTAATTGTTGCATCACATGCAACGTAACCATCAGAAAGCCTTCCTAACTTCAGGGCTGTGAGGTGCGTTCCTATCTATCATCTGTGAATCACAGATGCGTAGCTGGCCCTCATGACCTCAGTGGGTGCTTGGACAGACAGGCTGAGACTTAAGTCCCTCTCAGAACCTCTTTATGCCTAAGAAATTTTCATGCAAACCCAGGTATACAGGTGTGTAAAATAGGAACACAACTCAAAGACTTGACTAGAAATCATAAAGAAATTTTCTTTTAGAAAATTCTTTAATATACCTGTCACGTTACTGTTTATTAAAGCAAAAGCAAATTTGCATCCTAACAGATTGTTTATTTTTGCGAAACGTTTGATACTGCAAGGTGGACATGTTCAGCATTTCTAGATTTAGTTTCTACTTGGATTTTACAGTGGTCAATACAGGAACACTGGTTCATGCAAATATAAAGTACAAAGCAAGCACCTGTCCAGTCAGTGCAGAAACCATTGGAAAAGTTAGATTGAAAGCCCAAAGCCTACACAGAGAGATACTGTTTCAAAAAACAAAAAACAAGCCCAGGCGTGGTGGCACAAGTCTTTTATTTCAGCACTGGGGAGGCAGAGGCAGGCAGATCGCTGTGAGTTCAAGGCCAGCCTGGTCTACAAAGGGAGTCTAGGACAACCTCAAAAACCAGAAAAAAAAAAAAAAAAAAAAAAGATGTTTTAAATGGAATCAGCAACTTTTATTATATTTTTAACAATAAAATGTGTTTGTTTATTTATTTGTGTGTGGGTTTTTTTGTTTTGTTTTGTTTTTTTAAAGAACAGCGCCTCACAGAGCCCAGACTAGCTTTGAACTTGTTCTTTAGCCCAGGCTGGTCTTGAACTCCTACCTCAGCCTTCCAAGTGCTGGGATTACAGATATTAACCACCATGTTTAGCTGAACAGCAATGTTTTTCTTTTTTATAGTGTGTGTACATGGTATGAGGTTTGTGTATCAGTGTGTGTGTGTGTGTGTGCGCGTGCGCGTGCGCGTGTGCACGCCCACGCATGTGCAGATGTATGTGCAGCATCTTTCCCTGAACCCAGAGCTCAGCACTTTGGCATGTGGCTGGTCAGTTTGCCCCTCATTCGGTTCTGTGGCCCACAGTTTAGGAAGCTGGAGGGGCAAGGAAAAACAAAAATAAAAATAAAAGCCAAACCAAGCTGTGGCCTTGGTGAGTGTGCTGACTGAAGGTCACAGCAGGAGGCTGAGGCCCCTTTCTCAGCCTCCCAGTACTGGGATTACAGGCAGGCTGCCACACTCTCCCAGTTGATAGGGAAGTACCAGGAATTCCATGTGTGTGACAAGCACCCTATGTACTGAGCTACCTCCTGAGCAATATTTTCTAAAAAAACAAACATTCTAACATAATATAATCTACAGGTATTTGATCATGGTATACACTGAGAAATGATGGTAGGAAAATATTAAAAATCTTTGTTTTTCATAATTAAATCATTAAATTTTTTTTTTTGAGACAGTGTTTCTCTGTGTAGCCTTGGCTGTCCTAGACTCATTTTGTAGACCAGGCTGGCTTTGGACTCACAGCAATCCACCTGCCTCTGCCACCTGAGTGCTGGGATTAAAGGTGTGTGCCACCACGCCCAGCCAAACCATTAAATTTCTATATGCATAGAAATCTGAATATGTACAGTAAAAACACTGCAAGTTACAACACAACAGTGTCAAATCTCACCAAGGCATTTCACTCGGGGCTTGCTGGCCTTGGGAAGTACGCCACATGTGCATACCAAGTACAGGAGCACTATGCCCAGAACTAGGGCTTCAGCAAGTCCCACAGTACAGCAGAGCTGGGCCTGCAAAAAAAAAAACAAACCAAACCATGGGATCCATCAGACGTTTGTTTTTTAGCTAAGTTTTTGGCTGTTGTAAATTCAGAAGAAACCTTTTACTGTTGCCAAATTTGTCATGATCCCCTCATTCGGTTCTGTGGCCCACAGTTTAGGAGCTGGAGGGGCAAGGAAAAACAAAAATAAAAATAAAAGCCAAACCAAGCTGTGGCCTTGGTGAGTGTGCTGACTAAAAGTCACAGCAGGAGGCTGAGGCCTGGGTGGATCGCGGCTTCCTCCCTGGCATGAGTGAAGGGCTGAGGGCAAAGCCAGGGAATGGGGCGTTCAGTTCTGGCTGACTTCCCCCTCCTGCCTGGCTTGGAGCCAGACCAGAATATTCTGACAGCTCCTGGAAGCACAGTCTCTGCAGACAATATGTTCTAGTCTATGAGATGACACCCACAGGTGTCAGGGTCTGTATAATCCCAGCCTTGGATTTTGTTTTTGTTGGTTTTTTTGTTTTTTGTTTTTTTTTCCAGTGCTGGGAACAGAGCCCAGGGCTTCACTCTTCCACGGAACCACAGCCTAGCCCCATGTATGCCAAAACCACACAAACCTGTGGCAAGGTGTCAATGGGCCACACAGAGACAGAGACACCTATGCTGGGTCTGTTGTGGCACCAGGCTGGATCAGAACCAGTGAACGCTGCTCTCTGGATCACAAGCAGGGTGTATACCAGAAAGGGGTGTGGATCATCCAAGGCCACACAGGAACTCAACAGTTAAGGGTGGGTTCTGAGCTCCTATCACACTGTAGCTCACAGAAGGCCTGCGGGGGGCATGTCCAGGCACCCCTGAGACACACAGAGACACGCCGAGACTGAGCATAAGAGGAAGACAGTGCACGGTATGGATCGTCAGGATGCCGGCAAGATACATCCCCTGGGTGGGCCATTTTCATGTACCAAGTCCGGGTATGCTAGGGTTAAAGGAGGAAACTGAGTCACAGGTACCTTTCTCAAGACAGGGCTCTACCACCCTCACCTCTGGCTCTCTCTGGAGAGCCTAAATCAGGGGAGAGGACCCTCAACTGGGAGCACCTGGGGAACAGGTCCCTTGTAGGACAAGCGTTACCTGAGACCCAAGGCCTATGAGGCTCCCTCCTCCTCTGCAGCTTTCCTCTTTGGTTTTCTTCCTCCACACTCTCATCTTTCTCTGTAACAGCAGGAGTTACAAGTCATCTGTGTGTGTGTGTGTGTGTGTTGTGTGTATCTCTCTCTCTCTGGGTGTGTGTGTGTCTCTGTATATGTGTATATGTGTGTCTGCACACGCACGTGTGTGTGTTATGTATGTAGGTGTTTGTTTCTTGTGCATCTTGCATGTTCTGAAAACAAATGTGGGGGAGAAACATCCTTGACATTCTTGTCCTGTGAGGAGGCCAAGCCTCAGGCCAGGCCTGGGCAGTAGAGAGTCATGGAAAGCTCGCCACACTGGGTTCTAGTCCCAGCTCAGCCACCAACCTCTGGGTAACCTAGGATAAGTAACTGGCCCTCCCCTGGCTCAGTTTCCCACGTTAGCCATAGGATAAGTGTCTCCACTCCACACCGGTCAGTCCCTCTCAAAGTTCTGTTCCTGGCCAGGAGGACCAGGCATGCCTTCTGGATGCATCGTGAGCCTTCCCGGATTTGGATCACCCCACAGAAATGGCTTCCTCCTGTGCTGAGGGTGGCTCCGAGCTCAGGGGCTCAGGGGCGGTATCCAGCATCTGCTGCAGCTTCAGAGACTCTGCATTTGGGGGACCTATTTGCCTCACAATGCAAATAGCATTGAGCAATGGCCGACAGGACCTGAGCTCTTCCTGAGAGCCAGTGAGACGAACCAGAAATGTCTCATCTCAACGACAGCAACGAATGCTGCGGAGCCGAAGGAAGCCCTTGTCCTCCTCAGCTGACCCTGGACGACTCTACCACACAGGGCCAGCATCCCAGGGCCACTGAACCCACCCTTGGCTCCAGGCAACAGGAGTTACTCCCTAGCTGGGATTCCTGGGAGGAAGGCGAACCATAATGGCTTATGGGTGATTAACTGCAAGAAATCAAGCCCAAGACAGCCTTGGAAAATTGTCACAGGCCAACCAGTTGTTTTCCATCCCCTTCCAGAAGGAACGTCCATCCTGTCAGCGGAGAGGTCGCGCCAACATTTCCTCACAGTTTGGGGTGAGCCATTGCCCCTTCCTCGACCAGCCTTTTGGCCAAAGAGCAGGTTGCTGGAATCAGTCTCCTCAGCAGCAACTGGTGCTGGTGGTCACTGTGGGGGCTGAGGAAGCCCTGGGGCAACTCCCTGGGGTAACCGAGGGAACAAACACGGAAAACTGGGGACGTCAATCCTTATCTGGAGTCCATTAATGAGGAGAACATTAGTCATCTGTGAAAGCTAAGATGGGTTGATAGGCCTTAGGGTGGGCAGGGGGAGGGGAGGGGGCAAGGCCACCATGGGAGAACATGGCATTGGCAGGAACGCCTCCTCTACCCCACGTGCCCAAGTCTAGGATGGAAAGGCTCTATAAGTGCCCAAGGTCCAGCCTCCCTAGAGGCCCAGAGAGAGAGAGAGAGAGAGAGAGAGAGAGAGGAAGAGCCACCCCACTCCCACCCCTGTGGCCCAGACCCCTGGCCAGCACTCAGAAGGCTGGGCAGCATGTGGGAACTCCGGTCCATAGCCTTCTCCCGCGCGGTGCTGGCCGAGTTCCTGGCCACGCTCCTTTTTGTCTTCTTCGGCCTTGGCTCAGCCCTCCAGTGGGCCAGCTCCCCGCCCTCTGTGCTCCAGATTGCTGTGGCCTTTGGTCTGGGCATAGGCACCCTGGTTCAGGCTCTGGGCCACGTCAGCGGGGCCCACATCAACCCTGCTGTGACTGTGGCCTGCCTGGTGGGCTGCCACGTCTCCTTCCTTCGAGCTGCCTTCTATGTGGCTGCCCAGCTGCTGGGGGCTGTGGCCGGGGCGGCCATACTCCATGAGATAACTCCAGTAGAGATCCGAGGGGACCTGGCTGTCAACGCTGTGAGTAGCCTGAGCTCTGTCCCTTCTAGGAGGGGCAGACACAGAGCAAAGGCCTTTGTGGAGGGGGGAATGGGTGGGGCAGGTCCTGAGTGGGGGAAATAAGAGCCTAAGGCCAGGAACATAGCTCCCCTCGGAGATCTGAGGAAAGAGCCCTGAGT
The DNA here is from genome assembly GCF_903995435.1 of Acomys russatus. Taxonomy (NCBI): domain Eukaryota; kingdom Metazoa; phylum Chordata; class Mammalia; order Rodentia; family Muridae; genus Acomys; species Acomys russatus. The sequence goes on from NC_067153.1 coordinate 61,514,515, forward strand.
GCCAGGCGCAGAATCCTGGTGGCATCTAGAGGGCCTTCCTCCCAGCACCACCGAGGACGAGCAGCCTCAGGTTTGTTGGATTCCACGGGAGGGCTAAGACAGAGTGCAGCAAGCATGTGACGCCCCAGCACGGATGGGCCTAAGGGATGTGACACCCCAGCAGCACCCCAGCACCCCTCCCGAGGCAAACACTGCCAGCTCTGTAGGGTAGGGGCAGGCTGTGGCAAGGACGGGAGGGGTTCCACTAAACCCCCAGCTCCTGATTCAACCACAAATCCCACAATCTCTTCTTCAACCAACTGTCCGAAGCTCGATCTGGACTTTGTCTTGCAAGCCAAGAAAAGGACACTTGGGAAGGGACGTGGTAGCTCAGACAGTCTAGAGTCTGTTAACACCAGACCCTAGCAGAGGCCGACTGACCGGACATGCCTGCATGTTAAGACAGCACCCAGGGCATGCTGAGCGTTAAAGGTGAAGCCGCGGTCTCCTCCTCTCCACCTGTGCAGGCCTAGGGGGTCCTGTCAGCACGCACTCTGTTGCCCTACCCCAAGCCAGGAAAGCACGCACCTCCCAGGCCTCCTCCCTCAGCCCTGCACACACAGTCCTCTGTAGAGGCGGCTTCCCTCGTGAGAGGGGCAGAGGCCCTCCAGTCAAGGAACACTCTTCAAACACACAAAATACAGAGAGGCTGGGCCCCTAGAGCCAAAAAGGACAGAGGGGCCGAGGTGAGGAATAGAGTGTGTCAATTTCTATTGTTAAATACGTTTGTTTTGGGGGCTGGAGAGATGGCTCAGAGGTTAAGAACACTGTTCTTCCAAAGGTCCTGAGTTTAATTCCCAGCAACCACATGGTGGTTCATAACCATCTATAATGTAGTCTGGGCCCTCTTCTGGTATGAATACTGTATAAATAATAAATAAATCTTAAAAAAAAAAAAACCCAAATACATTTGTTTTACCACAGAGGGACTTCTGGCTACAGCCAAAGAGGTTGCTGAGAGCATGCCTCAGGCTTGCTGCAGCAGCGAGGCACTGGGGAAAACTAGGCCTGGGGAGCAGCCAGTCCGTCCTTAGCCTCCATCACACCCCAGGCTCCCTGGCACTCACTCAGTGTCAAAGACTGTCATCCCTCTGCGTTGACCCATCTTGAGTGGCAGAGAGAACCCTGCAATAAGACAGCACAGGACTCATTTGCCCCGAGGCTAGGAAGAGGCCACTGACCACCCCAAGCCTGAGGATGCCACCGAGAGTCAGCTTAGCCCCTAGGAAGTTGCCACTGACACAGATCTGCCCTCTGCCAGGCCACACCCATCTTTCCCTTGGTACAGCGCTACAAGTTGGGTTCTGAGGAGTCCCCACCCCCACCCCCGTAGCTTCAACTCAGCATTCAACAGACCCCAATCACAGGAGCCGGCTGTGTGATACCAGACCCCACTGAACGGCCATTACCATCAAGAGGGGGGTTAAAGGCTCGTCCTTGTCACCCTCAGTCATCCGGGATTGGCAGGTATCACCCATGTTGTACAGAATGACGCACTGAGGCCAAAGCGAATAGTGTCCCAGTGAATGGGGGGGGGCGGTGAGGGGGGGACCAAAGCGGAAGTCCCGAGTTCTCAGTCCCCTCTCTAGGAGACTGGAGCATAGCAGAGGCTGAAGCCAGACCTGGGAAGACCTTGAAGCACCAGGCTGGGAGCTCGGGGCCTAGAGAACAAGTGTGGGAGTTAAAAGCTGTCACCGGTCCACCCTGTGCAGCGCTCAGCCCCAGAGGGTAGGGTGTGGGGCGCAGGATGACAAAATCTGGAGAGACATCCAGCACTGGGTGTGGCCAGGTTAGGAAATGGCCTCTGAGCTCCCAGGACAGGGGTTTACAGGGACCGACCCCTCCGTGGTTACGGAGGCTTCATCTTCAGCATTCTAAAGCCCCTGTCTGCAGCCTCCACAGGATGCCACGGGGCGGCCTGAGCAGGGAGAACAGCAAGGCTTGAGTGCAATAGGGGGAGGGAGAGGCAGACAGAGGTGAGGGGAACCAGACTATAGGGTCCTTGACCATGGGACCACAGGAAGACTGACCCCTAGACATCCTGTTGCATCAGTATGACCTAGAAATAAAGGTTTTTCTTTTTTCTTTCTTTCTTCCTTTTTTTTTTTCTTTTTCTTTTTTTGTTTTTGTTTTTGTTTTGGTGTGTGTGTGTGTTTGTGTGTTGTGTTTCAAGACATGGTCTCTCTATGTTAGTCTTGACTGTCTTGGACTCACTTTGTAGACCAGGCTGGCCTTGAACTCACAGCAATCCACCTGCCTTTTCCTGCCAAGTGCTGGGATCAAAGGTGTGTGCTACCACTCCCAGCTCCTTTTTTCTTTTTGTTTTGCTTTTTTTGTTTTTGTTTTGCTTTTTGGTTTTTCAAGACCAGGCTTGAGCCGAACTTGGTGGTGCATGCCTTTAATCCCAGCACTCGGGAGGCAGAGGCAAGTGGATCGCTGTGAGTTCGAGGCCAGCCTGGTCTACAAAGTGAGTCCAGGATGGCCAAGGCTACACAGAGAAACCCTGTCTCAAAAAAACAAAACAAAACAAAACAAAAAAAAAAGACCAGGCTGGCCTCGAACTCACTGAGATCCAACTGCTTCTGCCTGCCAAGTGCTGAGGTTAAAGGCGTGAGCCACCACCGCCTAGCTAAAGGTTTTTCTTGTACCAGGTCCAATGCTTCCTGCTGCAACAGGGACCTCTTGCCAAAATCCTAATCACAGCATCTCTTTCCTCTCACAAACCTCAGCCTCCTCAGTCTATTAGGTTCTGGGATCCACCTCCCAACCTCAGGTTGTCCCAGGTCTACCCCCTGCCTTGGGGCCAGGATCCCAGTGGTTACAGTTAAGGCGGAGGGGGCAGTATCTCGGGTCTCAGCCTCGAGGTCCCCACGGAGCCAGAGCGAGGAGCAGGCAGTGTGGCCAGCTCCCTGCACTCACCCCTTCCCCTCACCTGTCCCCAGCTCCACAACAATGCGACAGCTGGCCAGGCGGTGACCGTGGAGCTCTTCCTGACCCTGCAGCTGGTGCTCTGCATCTTCGCCTCCACCGACGATCGCCGGAGTGACAACCTAGGCAGCCCTGCTCTCTCCATCGGCTTCTCTGTGACCCTGGGCCACCTCCTTGGGGTAAGTCAGTCGTGGCCACGGGTCCCAGCTGCCCTACAAGAACCAAAACACACATGTCCCCCAAAGAAACAGCCACACCGACCACTGTAGAGATAGACACACACAACTCCTCAGAGGGACCGCCTCACAGAATTGCCCAAGGAGGACACAGAACGCCAAGCTGTGGCTCCTAAAGAGCAGATAGCCCTAAAGTGAATGGTTTTTCTGACAGGGTGGTAGCCTTGGCTGTCCTAGACACTCTTTGTAGACCAGGCTGGCCTCGAACTCACAGTGATGTGCCTGCCTCTGCCTCCCGAGTGCTGGGATTACAGGCATGTGCCACCACGCCTGGCTTTCTTTCTTTTCTTTTCTTTTTTTTTTTTTAAGACTGGGTCTCACTATGTAGCCCAGCCACTGTCCTGAAACTCACCCTGTAGACCAGGCTGGCCTTGAACTCACAGAGATCTTGCCTGCTCCTGACTCCCAAGTGCTGGGATGAAAGGTGTAGATCTAGTCTCACCTTTTATGGATTCACTTGAAGCTGAAGCCAACATTCCCAAGAACGGAAGATGAAGACCGCTCAGCGTGTTCTCACCCCTCCCCCATCCTCCTCCTACAGATCTATTTCACGGGATGCTCCATGAATCCAGCCCGCTCCCTGGCTCCCGCGGTCGTCACCGGCAAGTTTGATGATCACTGGGTAATGGCCAAACCCCTGCCTTCCCCATTCCTAGAATTCATCCCAGGGATACATTAGGGCCTATAATACACGTGTGTATCGGGGGCGGCGGGGGCGGAGGGGGGTATTTTCCAATCCCTCCCCACTTGTCCTGGGGCCCTGAGAAACCTTTGTTCCACCCTCCGGAGCGGTGCCAAAGATTCTATCTTCCCTTGTTCCTTGCTATAAACGAAAATAGCAGTCAGTATTTTATTGGCTTTCTTGGGGAAATTGAGCAAGCTTATCTCCGTAACACAGTGCCTGGCATCCAGAGCCCAGTAAATGATATTCATGGTTAACAGGTAGCTTGGTGGGTGCCTAGTGTGTCTTTCTCAGAGCTTTGCAAAGCCTTTTAGGGAAAGGCAACAGGCTCGGAGAGAGTGACTTGTCTAAGTTCACACTAGTGATGGAATTAAGACTCAGCCAGGCAGCCCGCCGACTTCAGAATTTGCCCACTCGCCCCCCACACTAACGAATCGCCCTTGGCGGCTCATAACGACTTTTGTTGCATAAGTCTTCACTCTATCAGAGGTAAAGGGCCGCTTCCTACGCCGGTACAGCAGCGTGTCCAGGCGGTGCCGCGCGAGCTGGTTGAGCGGGTGCTAGAGCCTTCTCCCGTCCCTCAGGTCTTCTGGATCGGACCCCTGGTGGGCGCCATCATCGCTTCCCTGCTCTACAACTACCTGCTGTTCCCCTCGGCAAAGAGCCTGCAGGAGCGCCTGGCGGTGCTCAAGGGCCTGGAGCCCGACACCGACTGGGAGGAGCGCGAGGTGCGGCGGCGGCAGTCGGTGGAGCTCCACTCCCCGCAGAGCCTGCCGCGCGGCAGCAAGGCCTGAGCGCCCCCGCCGCGCCCCCGCAGCGCACCGCACCGCACCGCAGCCGGCCGACGGCCCGCCCCCTCCCTCCTTCCCCCTGGCCCGCCGCGGGCCTCAGTGCAGAGTGGCTGCCCCAGCGCCCGCGAGCGCGGTGAGCCTCAAAAAGGGGTTCGCCCCAGAGCCTGGCAGCACCCCCGCCCCGAAGCCTTGGCCCGATCGACCCTCTGGCTCGCCCGTTGCAGGGAACCAGGCACTTGGGAACCGGGGCGGTGCGGAGGGAAGGCAGACGGGCGGGAGACGGAGAGCTCTGGAGAGCCCGCACCTGGTGCCGGGAGAGAAATGCTTAGAGACCACCTTGGTGGGCGGGGGCGGGGCCCTCCGTGGTTGGTGCATCTGGTTTTGTTAGGGTGTAAAAGCGCTCGCCCATCTCTGTGCTTCTCTCGTGCTTCTCTCCTCACGTGCAGGGCCTGCGTGGGCCTGAGTGTGACCCCGAATGCCTGTGGTGATACAGGGCCAGGGGACTTCTCACTCCCGCTTCGGCCTCCTCCTACACATGCAATAAATCCACTTCCTCTGCTATGGATGAGTCGCCCATTGCAGCTAGCCCCAGGAAAAGGGGGAGGAGCTGGTTTCCAACTCCTTCTTCGACCCTCTGGGAAGATTCCACAAGGTTCCATCAGTCCTCGGCCCAAAGACTTGCCAGGACCCATTGCTGGAAGGAACGTGTCAACTAGAGAATAAATCCCCTCGACATGACCTCTAGTGAAGGCAGGATTGGGTATCCAAGGACTTTCTTTCTGGCCCGAGGGAGGGCTGGCTCTTCAAGGGAGAGAGGGGGAGTGTGTGCGCGCGCGACTCCCATCCCCAGGGAGCCCACATACACCTAAAGATTAGCCTTCCACTTGGGCAAAGAAAACAAAAGCCCTCTGTGGGGCCCCAGCTTTTGTGCCGGGAGGGGGCGGGGGCGATTTGCAACTAGACACTGCGTGAAAGGAGACACTCAATTTCGCAAGTAAGCCCTGGAGTCCAGCACAGAGCACATGCCTATGGCTGGCAAGGCAAGGTGTGAGGCATGCAGACACAGGACCGGGGCAACACCCTCCATCGCTGTCCCTCTTCCCCATCCGCCCATTCCCCCCACCCCACCCCACCCCACCCCACACCGCCCCCGGAATCTCAGTTCCCTCTTGCCTTCTTCCCTGCCCTGTGCCCCACCTCTTCCAGCCCCCCCCCACCCCCGCCTGACAGTTACTGTGGTGTGAACCTTGCAGCCGGCAGAGGCGGGTGGGAATCTAGAACCCAGGCTTCTTTCTAAATGCCTGGGCCCAGGCAACGTTCCTCAGAGGAGATTAAGCTGGGATTAAGTAGAATGATGCCCGCTGCAAAGGCGCTGTGACTCTTAATGCCATTATCACACATTATCAGGGTCATTTCCATTATTGTTACCTTGACCTCTAACCTCCCCTGTTTCTTGTAATTGGTGGTTAAAGCAGAGTCCTGGGTCCCCAATATTTGCCAATCGCCCTGTCCTGGTCTGGCCTCTGAGCTTTTTCCTTATTGCCTGCACCTTGGCAAGCTTCCACCTCCTTCCTCACCCACCCGGCTTCTCCCTCTCTCTCTTTCTCCAGCGGCTGCCTGAGTAATCTAAGGGTCACAGCCTGAGCCCCTCCTCTATGCTGTCACCCCCACACTCTCAAGGCCTTCTGACTCTGGTACTCCATTCACGTGACCGTGTGTTAGGGAAATCTGTCACTGACCTTTCTGTCTCCTTGGAGGCATGAAGAGGAACACTGGACATAAGCTCTGTGGAGAGGACCTTCCCATACTCCAGCGGCTGCTGACAGTGGCGTGACTTTCATGGCTGTTGGAAGAGTGGCATCAGTGACCTCTGGGGGCTGCCTCTTAGTCACTGCCCTGAAAGTTGACAGCGTCAAGGCCCTTTATCCTCAACACACCCCTATAGAAGGTCAAAAAATGTATCTGAACGTCTTTCTGAGTCACATCTAAATAACGGAGGGTGGGGGGAGCAGCCAGCGGTGCTGCCCTCCTCTCATGTGTGAACTCATTTCATGCAAACCTTCTTCGTCCAGGCTCAGGAAGTAGCCCCCGGCCACGTAAGGCCTTACTACTTCCAGGCAATTCCCTTAGCTTCTGAACCCCGAACCTCGTGAGAGAGGCAGAGCAACCGTTTCTTTCCCCATTCAATTCTGAAAGCGAGGCCCTGAAGGCTGCCCCAAAGACACACAGCCACACGCAGTAGAGCCAACCCATGGACCCAGGACCCCTTACACAAATCCCGTATCTTCCCACGGAGGCAAAGCCCTACTAGGCTCTTCCTGAGAACCCATGGCAGAAGGCAGAACATTCAGCAGGACTGGCCCAGCCCAGCCCAGACCAGACCCCTGTCACGTAGAGGACAAGGAGCCTTGAAGAGGGCGGTGGCTGGGTTGGGAGGAAATGACAGAAGGACTCCTGCATGGTTCCTGCCCTTGAAGAGCACCCCGAGAGGAAGGTGGAGGCCAGGCACACCCGAACTGGACAAACACAGGTGGACAGGCTTCCAGGTCTCCACGCTGGGGGACACATGGCTAGGGGCCTGGCAGGAAGAAGTGGCTGACCACCTGTCCCAGTAGCATCCCTCCCTGCTTCCCACTTGACACCTCCAAAAGCTGCTTCCGTGTTTGTATCACTAGGCTGTGACCTTGTATGTGCAACATGCATCTCCTCCAGCAGAGTGTAAACTCTTCGGGGTGGTGAGGCAGTCTCTTACCTACGTTCTCCCCTGGCCTTATCTGACGCAGTGCTCTGCCTATGGTAAATACTCAGCAAGTGCTCATTTGTCAATAAATCACTGTTCGGCATAGAGCAAACACTCAATAAATGCTCACTTGTCAATAAATGTTTTCTCGCACAACTGAGAAGTGGTCGGTACAGTTCAGACACCAGAGATAGTCCCAGGCCCCTAACATTTCTACTGGAGGCCTCTCCTCCTCCCAGGGAATCCAGAGGTCCCTAATTAAGAGAGATGCTAGCTTCTTTGCCACAAGTGGGAAAACACTTCCCAGCCCAAAAAAATCCCAGGGAACTTCCTGTGAGCAGGAAGGCCAGGACCTTAACAGCACAGGGCAGAGACAATTCTGTTGTTGGTTTGGTTTGGTATTTGCTTTGTTATTGTTGTTTTCTAAGTCAGAGTTTCTTTATGTAGTGTTGGCTGTCCTGAAACTCACTTTGTAGACCAGGCTGGCCTCGAACTCACAGAGATCCCCCTGCCTCTGACTCCCAAGTGCTGGGATTGGAGGTATGTGCCACCGTCATCCAGTTGACAATTTTTCTTACTATTATTACCACTTTTATCTTGTGTGTTATGAACATTTTGCCTGCATATATGTCTTTACACCATGTGTGTGCCCGGTGCCCATGGAAACCAGAGGAGGGCATCCTTCAGACTCGATTACACACCATAGTGAGCTACCATGGGGGTGCTGGGAGTCGAACCCAGGTCCTCTGCAAGAGCAGCCAGTGTTTTGTTTGTTCATTTTTTGAGACAGGGTCTCTCTGTGTAGCCTTAACTGTCCTGGACTTGCTTTGTACACCAGGCTGGCCTCGAACTCACAGAGATCCGCCTGCCTCTGCCTCCCGAGTGCTGGGATTATAGGCGTGTGCCACTGCGCCCAGCACAGCCAATAATCCCTCTAGCCCCAGTTTTAAAACATCACACCTATGACAGCAGTCACAGCCCATTGTCACCCACAAGCGCCCAAGTTCCCTTAATCTTTAGTTCAAGTTGAATCCTTGGCTTTGACACAGAAAAGAACTCCAGGAGAAGCCAGTCTGAAGTGAGTTGGAGTTTATTAAAAGAAAAATAAGGACCTCCTGAGTGTGTGGGTATGAGCTTCTCAATGAAGAGACCAGATGAAATGTCTAAGCACCAGCGATTTATAATGTTTTGGTGACTCTCAAAGGGTTGCTAAGAAACTTTTTTTCTTCAATAAGTGAGATTCCAGGGTGGCTCTGGATAGGATTACAATTTGATAAAATAAAACCAGAAACCACTAGGGTTGTGCAAGAGAGGTTACGATGGGTTGTTTGCTGTAAAGGCTCTTTCTGGTGAGATTTGTTAGAAAATTGCAGGTCTACAACAGAGAAGGAAATGCTAATTGCATTGGAATTACCGACTCTGAGCCAGCGAGTCCCCTTTCTATAACAGGTTATAAGGTGGCTTCCAACGTGCCTTGTGTGGGGTTCCACGAGATAAGGAAAGGCTGACAGGTACCACGACTTCATAAGTTGGCTAGGACACCTTTTTGTGGCATTGGGGGGGGGGGGTCTTTCCTTCCAGACCCTGAAAACTCAGGGTTTGCAGGTGGGGAGAGAGAAAGGCTTTAAGCAAATGTTGCTAATTGTGTTGGAATTCACAGGTCTCCGGGCTGAGGGGCTCTTTTCTCTTTCCATATCCCCATATAATGTTACCAGCGATTCTACCACACGTTATCTTCAGTAAGAGACCTAGTGACCCTGATGGTTAGAGATGGAAAGGCTTCAGACGCAGCCTTGGAAATGGAATCGAATCGGCTGCCCCCTGGGGGAACCTCCACAGATGGGACCATTCCTTGTGACCAAGTCTGTGGGACAACTTGTAGTCTCTATTCCAGGCTGCTGTGCCAGCCTAAGCAAGCGACTTCTGAGCTCTGAGCTCCTCACATGTCCCTTGAAGCTAAATTGCTTGCAAAGTAGGCACAATTCTGACCTATGTTTTAATCCATAAAATGGCAGGAACTGGCCCTTTTGTTTGTTTGTTTTTGAGACATGGTCTTACCATGTAGCCTTTGGCTGGCCTAGAATTGGCTCTGTAGTAGATCAGTCTGTCCTTCAACTCATAGAGATCTGCCTCCCAAAGGCTGGAATTAAAAGCTGCCATGCTTGGCCAAAGCTAGCTTACCCACCCGCAACTCCAGCACTGGGAATTGAACTTGGGGCCCCATATATGCCGGGCAAGGGCTCTACTACTGAGCTATATGTCCAGAAAGAAAATGTCCAGAAAGAAAACAGATTCTTGGTCTTTCCAATCCTTTTTAGCTGGGAAAGAGTAGGCTCAAATCTTCAGGCCTCAAATTTGATGCGTCTGTCTCTTGGGAGCACTTGAGTCCTGCCCACTCTAAGAAGATAGACTGTGAGACCTGTGGAGTCAGGAGGACAGTGCCTGGGCAGAGAAAATGAACTTTAAAAGGGAGGGAGGGTGCCTAGAGAAGGCAAATTAAGTGCAGCCGTAAGGAAGATATCTGGCCCCAAGGTCTCTGAGATGATCACGGTCATTTTCCAGTCTGAGTCCCAAGGTCTGAGGAAAATCCTGAATGTAGCTGTCATGCCCTGCTGGGGGCATAGCCTGGCACCTCCACGGAGAAAAGAACAGTCCACCTGACCAGAGCCGTTGGGGAGGAGTTGCCCAGCAGGAAATGCCAGGCAGGATGGGGAACAATAGTGGGGTTTCTTTGGACCCTGTTTTCTTTGGCCCAGAGTCCCTCCTCCAGGTTCTCGCCTTTCTGTGGGCTCCTCCCCCCATACCTTGCTGGACACACACTTCTTTTCTCTTCCTCTGCTGCACCCTATGGCTCAATTGCCCTAGGAGGAGGCTTTTAAAATGGATTATGGTATGAGATGACTTTCCCATGCAAAGTGCTCTAGGATGAATGGGGGTTGGGTCGGGGAGGGGGCGAGGGCAGGGCAGCTCCTTTTCCAGGATCCTGAGGGTGGGCCTTGCCCTGCCCCCAAGCTCTGGAAAGCCCTGGAACGCCCACGAGCCTCCTTACACACACACACACACACACACACACACACACACACACACACACAGCACCTGGGGAGGGAAAGATGGAGGAATCAAAGAGGCAAATGGACAGAATCTTGGAGCCCAGAGAGATAAGGACAAGAGGGAGCCGGGAACTAGAAAAGTGTGCCCAGCTGAAGAGTGGAAGGCCTTGATGGGGTGGGGATCTCGGAGTCGGGGGCCGGGGGCCGGAAAGACAAACTGTATGGGAGTCAGACGTAGGAAAATGAGACAGAGACAGGTGGAAACAAAGAGCCACGGATTGAAAGAGACTAAGGGAGGCGGGCGGTGGTGGAGCACATCTTTAATCCCCGCACTCAGGAGGCAGAGGCAGGTGGATCGCTGTGAGTTCAAGACCAGCCTGGTCTACAAAGGGAGTCCAGGACAGCCAGGGCTACACAGAGGAACTCAGACTCGAAAAAACAAACAAACAAAAAGAAAACCAACAAACAAACATAAAAGAGATGAAGGGAAGGTGGAATACATAGTAACTAGAAACAGTGATGGACAGAGTGACAGTAAAAGGAAGAAAGAAGCAGAAACCAAGAGTCAGAGAGGCAGGCAGAAAGAGGAAGACTTAGAGGTCAAAAAGTGACGACTGAGAAAAAGAGACAATAGTAAAGAGACAAGGGACGGGGGGGGGGGGGGGGGAGAGAGAGAGAGAGAGAGAGAGAGAGAGAGAGAGAGAGAGAGAGAGAGAGAGAGAGAGAGAGACTGCCACGTTGACAGAAAGACACAGCCACCTGGAGAGCAACCAAAACTAAATAATTAAATGAGGGTTTAAACGGACCATGGCAGGTAACTGAGGAGGAAGAGAGAAGAAAGCCGAGGTCAAAAGGGTTGGAAACAGGAGAGGCCGAGGCTCTTCCCTCTAACCCCAGGCCCAGGGCCTCTTCCCTACGCCCAAACAAGTCCTAATTGGTTACTACCCCAAGCAAGGTCCCTAAGGGCTGCCGCGGAGAATGCCTCTTAGAGCCTGCTGCCTAGAGCCAGCGCTGCCACACGAGGCGTCGAGGATTGCCAAGGCAGAGCAGGCTGGCGCTGTGCTCCCAACCGAACGCCCCCGCTCCCGCCGGGCCGGACCGGGGAGAGGCCCACGATCACTGGACCGCCCCCGGCACGGGCGGATAGGGAGCTAAGAGGCGCTGTCCTCAGAAAATCGCATCACTCTGGCCCGGCCTTGGCTGAGGCCGGGTCAGGATGCTCCGATCGCGCGAGGAAAAGGAGGAGCTGGACCAAAAGTCCGAGGAGGAGAAAAAGGGAGGTCTGCCTGCCGTCCTGGGACACCAGTAAAGGCCGGCCGGAGAGGGATTTCCAGAGCTCTGTGCGACCAGAGAGACCAGACCGCGCCCCGCACGCACGTCGGCCAAAAGGGCGCAGGAGCAACGCGGAGGTGCGCAGGATGCGCGCGCCCCAGACCACGGGGCCGGTCTACACCGCCGCGTGGGTCACATGGCCCGGGCGGGTCCGCCGCTGTGCGGGCGGGGGGCAGGGGGCGCGCGGGGCCGCGGGTGGTGAGCGCGCGCCCGCCAGGCTCGCTCCCTGCGGGCTGCGCTGGCCCCTGGGCACGGGAACCGCCCCCGCCCCCCCCTCGCTCTGCCCGCCGCGGGGCGCGCGCCCTCTATATAGCGCGCCCCTGCCAGCCCCGCGCCAGGCCGCCTGCCACGGAGTGGGCACCGCACCGCGCGCAGAGCCCCGCAGACAGGCGCCCGCCGCTGCCAGTGCAGCCCCGACGGCCGCCCAGCGACGCTGCTGCCGCAGCCACCGGGCCCCGAAGGCCACCATGAAGAAGGAGGTGTGCTCGGTTGCCTTCTTCAAGGCTGTGTTCGCCGAGTTCCTGGCCACCCTCATCTTCGTCTTCTTTGGCCTGGGCTCCGCACTCAAGTGGCCCTCGGCACTGCCCTCCATCCTGCAGATCTCCATAGCCTTCGGTTTGGCCATAGGTACCCTGGCCCAAGCCCTGGGACCTGTGAGTGGTGGCCACATCAATCCAGCCATCACTCTAGCCCTCTTAGTAGGCAACCAGATCTCGCTGCTCCGAGCTGCCTTCTACGTGGCAGCCCAGTTGGTGGGCGCCATTGCTGGGGCAGGCATCCTTTACTGGTTGGCACCAGTCAATGCCCGGGGCAACCTGGCCATCAATTCGGTGAGTGTCCACCAGACTGTGGAGGGGTGGGGCAGGGACCCTCCATGCTTTTCCATCTTCAGAATGGGTACAACTAAAAAAGGTGGTGCACGGCTTTGCCGGGAAGAACAGGCGAACCAATCTCCTGGCCAACCTGTGCCCCCCAACACTGTACTTCACCTACCCTCTGCTCTTACACTGCGCTGCCTGGTCTCACTCCCCATGGCTACCAAAACACCTCTCCGGTCTCTAGTCTCACCTGCCATGTCCCTGGTGGTGGATAGTCATGATCTGGGGTAACTTTGATGTCCCTGGGTCTCCAGTTGATTAATCAGGACATGGAGATGGTCATAGCGCAGCAAATGTCAGGTGGATTACACTTAAAAGCCAGGATGTAATAACCAACCCATACTGGCCCGCCCCCTTTTGTGACCCCTGCTCCTGCCCCCCTGCTGTCTTCCCATTTTTGCAGCCCTAGATTCAGCCCCCCCCCTTGTCCCATGTGAACTGGGTTCATTAATCAAACACAGAGGAGGAATTTCGCGGCCATTGTCAAGCCGTGAGTCAGCCACACTGGAGAGACGGGTTTGAGGTTGGCACCAGCAGCGGGTCAGGCACAGATAGGAGGCCAGGGGCTGTTTGCAGTAGGCAAACTGGGCAGCTGCCCACAGGAGGGAGGGTAAATGCCAGCTCATGGGGGCTGGCGATTGGGCAGAGCCGTTGACACGATGATGCCCAGGAAAACTAGCTGACACCCTACCCTCTGGCTACAGGCCTGAGCTTCGAGCTTGTGCACACTGAAGTAGTTTCTGCAGTGAATTGCCAGTCTGGGTCATGCACACAGCTTGGCTTCCAACAGCTTAGGCTCTGGTGTCCCTGAAGCCCAGAGCCTTGCTTGGCTAGCCCTGTGACCGAGCCCCGAAGGCAGCAGGGTCCTACCCCAATTCTCCCTTGCAGCTGAGCAACAACACAACATCAGGCAAGGCTACAGTGGTGGAGTTAATCTTGACCTTCCAGCTGGCGCTCTGCATTTTCTCCTCCACTGACTCCCGGCGAACCAGCCCGGTGGGCTCCCCAGCCTTGTCCATTGGCCTGTCCGTCACACTGGGCCACCTTGTGGGGGTGAGTAGTGCTGATGCAAGCTGGGGTGTCACGGAGATAAACAGTGGAGCCCCAGAACACCATCTCCTCCAGATGGACGAGACCCAGCAGAGTTGAAGGCCTGGTCTTGGGGCTGTAGCTTCCCTGAACCCTAGCCCTCCTCCCAAAACAATGTGAATAAAAGCCCAAGGCGAGGCTGGAAAGCAAGAGGACACGGTTCAGGAGTACTGTGGTTTGGGGGACAGCTGGGCTGCATGGAACTGGGATGTGGCTGGCCCCTGCACTGTGGGACCTTGAGAGAGACAGAATTCTGTGGGAAGGGAAGGGAGGGTACCCTCCTCACTGTGACACCCCCCCCCCTAATCTATCCAGATCTACTTTACCGGCTGTTCCATGAATCCAGCCCGTTCTTTCGGCCCAGCGGTGGTCATGAATCGGTTCAGCCCCTCTCACTGGGTGAGTGTGGGCCTTCTCCTGGCTCCCTAATTAGTGCTGGAAGCCAGGGCAGCGTGCTAGACTGAAAGGACTTTGTGGATGTTGGGGGTTGGGGAAGAGAAGAGAGGACAGTAGGGGCTGAAGCGCGGGGTGGGCCAGATCACAGTTTCTCTAGAGCTGCACTGGGGATCCCTGTTCGTCTCCTCTGAGGATTTTTGTCTGTCCCTCTGTGTGTCTCTCCTCTGAAACTGGGAGTGTGTTCTCCTGGGACTGTTCCCTTGGCCAGCAAAGTGCCTCCATATGCCAGCCAGGCTCGGAGCTCCAAAAAGGGAGGCAGAGCCTCTCTGGAGCTTCAGCAGGGATGCGGCTGGCCCAGCCCTCCACTCTGGACGACACATGTGTTGGAGGCTCTGTCTCCTCAGAATGCCTGCTTGCCTCTTTGTAGAGTGGGATTGGAAAACCTGTCCCTCCTGCCTGCTCCTTGGAAGGTCTGTGACTTTGTCATTGAAGACTGGCTGATAGTATTGGGCCCCCCAAGATGGAAAGGCATCTTTCCCTCTGGAGGCCTGGAAGTCTACATGTCTGTTTCCTCTCGGGGGTCCACAGGTCTGTGATCCGGTGAGGATGATCACAGTCCCTGAGGCTGGAGGCTCACCCTAACCCTGTCTTCACAGGTCTTCTGGGTAGGACCTATTGTGGGGGCCGTCCTGGCTGCCCTTCTGTACTTCTACCTGCTCTTTCCCTCCTCCCTGAGCCTCAGCGACCGCGTGGCTGTCGTCAAAGGCACGTATGAGCCGGAGGAAGACTGGGAAGATCACCGAGAGGAGCGGAAAAAGACTATAGAACTGACAGCGCACTGAGCAGCACCACCAGGCAGGGGCCAGGCCCTCCGCTCCTCAACTACTGGAGAAAAAAGAATCAAAGCAGACCTCAAAGCATCTCTCCCCGACGGTCCTCTTGGCTGGGGAAGAGGCACCGGATCCCTGTGCTGCAGACAGGGATGGGAGCAGAAGCTCATGATGGGACACTCAGGGTTGGGGCAGGTGCTGGAGTCAGACAGGGACAGGGCCTCTTTGGGATTAGGCAGAATGTCTGCCATGGGCCAGGGCTCAGAGACTGTGAACGCAGCGCCAAGCTCACAGGCTGCCCAGCAGCAGAGAAAGAAGGAGAAGCCTGCTTATCCCACCCAACCCAGCAACTCAGGTGCCACGGCCAGCCCCCAGGCGGGCAGAGGGACCTCAGATGATTCACTGTATGCCATCTTATTTATTTCTGGTCAAGGGTAGGTGGGTGAGGGGCGCTACTGGTATTTGAATTGGGCATTTCCCAATAAATCACCGATCTTCATATTCTGCCTTCTTCGTCTCCTTCTAGAAGCCTCTTGGGGCAGCGGCCAGTCAGCCTCTCCTTTGTGATGCCACACCCTCACGCATGCTCACCAGAGGGTTCAAAGACCCAGAGTGGAGTCCTGTGAAAAGGAAAGGGAAGGAAGCTGAGGCTACTCGAGGTTGAGAGGACCAGAGAGTTGGGTGGGGTGGGGGTGGAGGAGAAACCAAACTGTAGGACCAGCTGTAGAGACAGGAGAGGGCTGAGGGCTAAGAACAGGGGCCGTGTCCAAGTCACGTGACCCTCCCGCCCATTCCCTTCAGCTATGTCAAGTCCCAGCCACTTGAGGAGGGCCTGGGTGTGCCAGGCAGGGTGGGGAGGTGAACCAGCCACAGCCCCTTGAGATTCCAAAGGGATGACCCATCAGGTTCAGGCCCCGCCTGGAGCTTCCTTTTCTGGGTCTCCCACTATTTCCAAAAGGTGATGTGTTGGGAGCCTGTGTTCAGAGGTTGAGGCACTGCAGCTTCACCTCACCCTGCTCCTCCTTCCCTTTGAGGGCAGGGAGGCCTCTTCACACCCTACCCCCTCCTGCCCTGTCCTTGCTTGCTTGTTCAGATGCCACCGACACTCAGGAAACTTCTGAGCTTCCGTTTTTGGTTGGTTGGTTTTGGTTTTTCAAGAGAGGGTTTCTCTGTGTAGCCTTGACTATCTATCCTGGACTTGCTTTGTAGACCAGGCTGGCCTCGAACTCACAGTGATCCGCCTGCCTCTGCCTCCCAAGTGCTGGGATTAAAGGCGTGTGCCACCACGGTCCAGCAGAGGCTATGTTCTTTTAAAAAAAGATTTTATTTATTCTATATATGAATGCTCTATCTGCATGTACACCTACATGCCAGAAGAGGGTATCAGATCACATTATAGATGGTTGTGAGCCACTATGTAGTTGGGAATTGAACTCAGGTCCTCTGGAAGAGCAGCCAGTGCTCTTAACTGCTGAGCCATCATGTCTCAGGCCCTGAGCCTCCATGTTAACCTGTGAAATATATCACAACACTTTCTCCTTACACGTCAGTGAGGAACCAGATGAGGTAAGAGGGTGAAGGGTGGTTGGTCCCCACTGCCTCTCTGTGAGAAACAGGGTAAAGACACACAAGCTGCTCAGGACTCATCCCAGAGTCATGGTTAAGGAGTCCAGAGTGGCCGGGCGGTGGTGGCACACGCCTTTAATCCCAGCACTTGGGAGGGAGAGGCATGAGGATCCCTGTGAGTTCAAGGCCAGCCTGGTCCACAAGGCGAGTCCAGGACAGCCAAGGCTACAGAGAAAGGCTATCTTGAAAAACAAAAACAAAAAACAAAACAAAACAAAAAAAAAAAGGGTCCAGAGTGGAAACTGACCATCGGCATCCACTTTTTTTTTTTTTTTTTTTTTTTTTTTTTTTTTTGTATACTATTTTGGTTTTTCAACACACAACACAGGGGTTCTTTGTGTAGCCCCAGCTGTCCTGCAACTTGCTCTGTAGCTCAGACTGGCCTCAAACTCAGAGATCTGCCTGCTGCTGTCTTCCAAGTGCTGGGACTAAGGGCTGCAGCACTAGCGCCCAGCCCCACACCCAGGTCTTTTGCAACTGGAGTAATGGGTCTTTACATTGGGATATATTTGCCTGCCATATGGGCCGCCGTGAGGAGAGTATGGGATAATGACCGGGGGTTAGGCACTAGCAAGGACAGCACCTCTGAGAGACGGGCGAGCCACGCGGGCTGCCCTAGGCACTGCCTGACACACAGTAGGGCCTCTCCCTCGTCCCTCAGCTTTGCCTCAGAAGGGCGCAAGGCAACACAAATGCGAAGAAGCTGCAGACCCAGATGGGGAGGCCAGGCCAGCGCCCCTCCAAAGCAGCCTGGGGTCTGAAAGGCAGTGAAAACTACAGGACCAAAGCCTTCCTTCCCCACAGGCTTCCACGGAACACCAAGCCACCCAGAAACGTGGGGGAGGAGGAAACCTGCCCAGCTGACTGCAAATGCCAGCTCTGGCCAGCAGGGGGCAGACTCGCCCACCAAATCCAGAGTCATCACATCTCTGGCACTGGGCTCTGGCCAGGCAGGATCAAGCGCACAAAGGGCGTCTCAGGCGTAGGTTCCTGAGGCCACCAGGGAGCGGCCCCTCACTAGCCCTCGCCCAGGAGGAGATTCAGAAGAGAACAGCTTTCAGACAGCTCCGGTTTGCATTCCTCTCTCTAATGGACCCCAAGGACTGTGTGACAGGATGCACAGGGGGCCTGCAAGAGACAGATCTTTCAGCGTGGGTGGAAAACCTAGCCAGAGGGAGTTACATACTGGTCTGCTGCTTCCTGCAGGTGACATCTTTCCTGGTGTTGAGTGAGGATCCAACTAGGGCTTTGGGCTGGCAGGTTGCTGTGGTTGGGCTGTTTTGCCAGCAGGGGGCACTGCGGGCCTGCAAGTGATGGTCCCAGAACTGATAAAGCCGCATGACAGTGGGCGCGCGCGCACGCACGCACACACACACACACACACACACACACACACACACACACACACACACACACACTAATCCTGGACAACTCTGGGGCTTCTAGCCCTCTAGCCCTATGCTTAGGGAGGTGTGCTCCTCTTTTCTCAGCATGGGCACGCTCGCTCCAGGTGTTTGGAGCCACCGGTCACTCTCCATGCATTCTCCAGCACACCTCTATGAAGTCATACCCAGGCACACACGTGCTCTGTCAGGTCTCTGACACACTTTTCTGCCTGAAGAAGGAATGTAAGAAGAGCCCAGATTCTCCGTGTGAAGGCCTGGCCCTCCTCCGCAATCTGCTCCTGCCTCCATGGACAGGGTGCTGGGACAGACGGAAGAGGAGTGGAGCTAAAAGTGGACAGTGGTGGGCAGAGGGAAGGATTTCGGGGGAGGATCCGGTCTCAGCTTCGCTCAGTTCAGCACCCCCTCCCCTCCCCCCTCAGGACAAGAGTGAATAAGACGAGCCACTCAACCTGGCAGCCTGCCAGCGTTTGGTCAGAGTCAGGACAATGGCATGGAAAGTGTCTGGAACCCCTTCCTTCAAGTTAATGCTTTTGTTCTCTCTTGCTGGCCTTGCCTCCCTGGGGGCTGAGAAGGCTTCAGTATTCCACACGTGCAGGAGGAGCAGCAGGCAGTCAGGTATAGTCAGGTATAGGGCTGGGACAAAAGGCTTCTGAGCAAGAGTGAGCTCAGAGCTGCCTGGGCCCAGGAAGGTGCTGGCTGCTGCAGGAAAAACAGGAAGTAGGCAATGCCTGCCTGCCCACAGGGGGTGAAAGACCTTGTCCCAGGCTAAGCTGGATCCAAGGAGGCTCCGTCCTATATGATCTTGGGAAAGAAGCTGGTCGCTGCACAACAAGCCCTTCTCCTTGCGTAGCCAGAGCAGGGCCCCAGGTGGTCCTTGGCCCCAACCTGCCAGAGGTCAAGACCCTTCCCAGTCCAGCTAATCTCCACTGCTGTGCCCTGGAGGTGAAGGAGTGTGATACAACAGCGTTTCTGACTAGAAACACTTTCCAGGTGTCTGCAGGCACTTCTCCCAACATGGGGGGACATGAGATTACAACAAGCAGCCGGGCGTGGTGGCGGGTGCACACCTTTAATCCCAGCACTCTAGAGGTAGAGGCAGGCGGATCACTGTGAGTTCAAGACCAGCCTGGTCTACAAAGCGAGTCCAGGACAGCCAAGGCTACACAGAGAAACCCTGTCTTGGAGGAAAAAAAAAAAAAAAGATTACAACAAGCCCGATGCTGAGATCACAGGAACCAAGCAGTTGGTGAGGAGGGCAGTACAAGTGGCCACAGTCAGCGTGCTCCTGTTTGTCTTACCCACAGCATTTCCATGCAGGCACCTGCGGTTGGTACACGTCCCAAGCCAGCCAAGGTCAGACGTGGGCACTGGTAAATGCCCATCCTGCTACCAGGCCCAGGCCGGGAGAGGACAGGGAAGCAGGCCCCTCAGCGATGCTCATTTATTTGTAGCTCAAGCCTGCTTCTCTAGGTAGCTCCCTCTGATTCTGCAGAGGAGGGACACCAGAGAACACTTCACAGGGGACCACGCTTGAGAACTGTGGAGGGAGTGAGGGGAGAAATGTCTCTTCCGGTGTGGAGAACCTCATTAAAGAACACTGTGTTTGGCTCCATGTAGCAAAGCCAAAGGGAGAGGGGGAGGGGGGCCGGCGAGGAACAGGAGGAAGTAATCCTTTCTCACAGTTTGGACGTGGACTTTCAGACTTGAACCTGAGGTGATGAGAAGCCAACAAAGGTTTGATGGGCCGTGGGGTGATGTGAACAGTACGGCATTTTGGAAGGATCTCTGGCGCAAGAGACAGCCCCCCCTCTAGCTTAGAGCCACGGGCAGCTAGCTAGGTAGGATGTGGGTCCCAGGTGGTGGCCTGGCTTTCTAGGTAGAACGGGAGGTTGGCCCACGGCGCACAGGAGCAAGGAGTCTGTGCAGAGTGGGTAGGTTTGAAGAATGGGAGAGATAGATCGGGGGTGGGGGTTGGGGGCACGGCTAGTGAGAAAGACATCCGTGTCAAGCCAGTTGACCTTGAGAGTTCAAGCCCTAGGGCCCAGGTGGTAGAAGGAGAGAGCTGACTCCTGAAAGCTGTGCTCGGAACAGTATTATGTGCACATACTCATGTATACAAAGGAAAATGAAAATGTAAAACAAAACAAACAAACAAATTTTAGGAATGGGAGAGAGTGGCCAGGTGGTGGCGCACACCTTTAACCCCAGCACTCTGGGAGGCAGAACCTGGCGGATCTCTGTGAGTTCCAGGCCAGCTTGGTCTACAAAGTGAATTCAAGGGTGGCCAGAGCTGTACAGAGAAACCCTGTCTCAAAGAAACAAACTGAAAAGGAGCGAACCTTCTGGGGCCACTGGACTGGTGGAAAGATGACCGAGCAGAGCTTTGGCTCCTGATGAGGCCAGAGGGCACACGGCACGCTGGCCCCAGCACAGTCAACCTAGGGGGTGAACATAGAAGGGAACTGATTCCAAGCCTCCGCCAATCCTCATGATCCGGCTGATGTCACATATCCGGTAAGAAGCTGGGGGGAGGAGGGAATGGGAGTCACAGAGACCTCCCGTCACTCTGGCCGTGCCTGCATGGCATCCAGTCCCACCAGCTGGGCCTGGCACTGCAGACCAGGCGGCGAGGTGTGGATAAGAATAAGAATGGGGCAGCGGAAAGGGCAGGGGGACCGGCGGGGACTGGCGGTGGGGCACTGGCAGGAGAGTGCTGTGCCCAGTAAGAAACGGAGGGTTCCTCTGAGGAGAGAGAAGGGAAAGCCAGGACAGCTGGGAAGGACAGGAGGCAGTAGGGGACTGAGACAGGGGCGGGTACGGTGGAACCTGTGGTCCAGAATTGGATATTTCCCTCGAAAATGTCAGAGGGTTCTGTCCTGTGAGGGCGCAGGGGGAAAGCCACAGGAACAGCAGACCGGAAGGAAGCCATCATGACAGTCCCCTGTTCTCATTATTGAGTATCTATGGAGCCAGTCTCCATGACAGACGCTATGTATAGGGATGAACAAAATGTGACCCCTTCCTCTTAAGGGCTTATCACCCTGTTGGAGAGACACAGCAAGGCAGTGTGCTGGCTAGTATATGGAAATGCCTAGCTATGTGACAACACACAGGGATGTCCTTACCCAGACACTGGAAGCTATCCTCAGGGATGAGGTAGGAGGTACCCAGGAACGGAGAGCGCCAAGGGCTCTCCAAGAAGGGAGAATCTCAGAGATAGGTAGAGTGCTCATCCCAGGATGCTGGGGGACAAAGGGAGAGGCTCGGATCCCCAAAGACGGTGGCGTAGCCTAGCGGAGACTTTGGCAGTGCACTTTTGAAACATCATTCAGACGGCACTGTGGAGAACTGACTAGGGAAAAGCGAGGCCACGGGCTGGCCAGGCTGCAGGGTGGCAAGAAAAAGGTGCAGCCCAGGTACGCGCAGGGTTCAATTACCAGCAGAGCTAGATGCCTTTGCTCTGGGGTCAGGGGTCAAGGACGCTTCTTAGGTGCTGCCCACTGCGCTGGAGGAAAGAAGGGTGGGGGGAGGAGGAGAGGGTTGCATTTTGAGGCAGACTGTAAGGAGTCTGCGGATAACCAGGGGCATCTGTGGGCAGGCAGGGGCAGCCAGGGCAGGCTGCTTGAGGAAATGACTTCTCATGCTGCTGGATAACAAAGGGATAACACCTAGGCGTGGGTGACACTTTGGCACGATAATCATCTGATTTAATAAATCACAGGATTTTTTTTTTTCCAAGAGGGTTTCTCTGTGTAGCCTTGGCTGTCCTGGACAGACTTTCTTTGTAGACCAGGCTAGCCTCAAACTCACAGCGATCTACCTGCCTCTGGAGTGATGGTGATTAAAGGCACGTGCCACCACACCTGGCAATCACAGGATTTGGGGTGGGGGGGAAGGGAGGACTCTGAGAGGTAGACAGAGGAGCCAAGGCTGTGAAGGGGGTGAAAGAAGGCGTAGAGGCAGGAAGTAAGGGAAGGGCCAGAGGAAATCCCCACTGGTGGACAGGTTCAGGGCCACGTGGTGCAGCTGGCACAGTCCGAGTGGTCCTTTCCACGTACCCAGGACCACCTCCTCAGTGAAGCTGGCTCTGTTCACATCTGCGACCTGGAAGCGACGTCTCGTGCGGGAACAGCAGAAAGAACTTAATTTCACACTGAGGCTTACGGGGTACAGAACACACTCCATCTCTTTGGAAGAAGAGACCAGGCGACTAGGACACGGGCACCCCTGAAGCAGGCCTTGGACATGGGGTTCTCAGTGACCCTGCTGTGGCTAAGATAACATTAGGGGCCTGGCAAGTCTCTAGCTCTCAGGCTAGGTTTCTTTCAGCAGCCAGTGTTTGGCTGTCCTGGGAGGTTCCAGCTCAGTGGCCAGTGTTACCTTCTTAGTGGTCTGGCCCCCTCCGGTCAGGTGAGCCCAAGCTGGGGCAGGCACGTGAGCACTCTGTACCTCCCACCCCCAGACACACATAATCCCAGGGGCAGGCTCCCCACAGCTTGCTCCTAAGGACAGCAGTGTGCTGGAGGTGCCCCTAGCTGGGCTAGTGGGACCTGCCACAGCCAGGGAGGACAACAGAGTCTGGCAGGGGACAAGAGAGCTGGGGGAACCGAGAGAAGCAGGGAGGAGCTGAAGACCTGAAGGAAAAGGGGGGTGACATGGAGCTAGGGCTGTGTGGCAGGGCTTACCTGCTGGCTGGTGGGCTTTGGACGGCCATCAGCAAGGCGCTGTTTGCCGAGTTCTTAGCCACCGGGCTCTACGTGTTCTTTGGTGTGGGCTCCGTCCTGCCCTGGCCTGTGGCACTCCCCTCTGTGCTACAAATTGCCATCACCTTCAACCTGGCCACAGCCACAGCTGTGCAGATCTCCTGGAAGACCAGCGGGGCCCACGCCAACCCTGCTGTGACACTGGCCTATCTCGTGGGATCCCATATCTCTCTGCCTCGAGCTGTGGCCTATATAGCTGCTCAGCTGGCAGGGGCCACTGTGGGCGCGGCTCTTCTCTATGGAGTAACTCCAGGAGGTGTCCGAGAGACCCTTGGGGTCAACGTGGTAGGTGCAAAGAGGCTGGGGCACCTGATAGGGCACCTGAGAGAGTCAGGTGGTCAGCATGGGAGGCCAGACAGAGGGGAAGGAGGCAGGGAAGAAGGCAGGGAAGGGAAAGGCGTGCTACCATGTGTTCGGCGCATTCTGGAGCGATGGGCTTAAGTGTTCGGTTAGGCCAGCGAGGAATGGAAACTTGGTGTGCCGAACGCATGGGGCAGGGAAAGGCGATACACAGATGAGGGAGTCAGAAGGCCAGGCAGCTTAAGGCTGGCATAGCCGAGCGGGGCTGGCATTGAGATAGAGGCCCTAACTGCTCCTGTTTTACTTTGCATGCTATGCTCCGCCATTTCCCCAGTTTTCTAGGGCCTGTTTCACTCCCCTAATCATTTCTGTCCCACCTGCCTCTTCTCCTACCCACAGGCCTCCTCCACTGTTTTCTCAAGCTTTCTCACTCCCTTACTTTGGCGTCACCCGCCCCCCCCCCCCCCCCGTGATCCATAGGCCTCACTCAATGGCAGAGTGGGAGAGGTGCTAGACACTTCCACGGAGGGCGGGGGTGGGGGGCGCAGGCACCGGACATGATGTGAGCCAGCTGCACAGATCTCCTTAGGTTCTGATTCTGTGAGGGTCGCCCTTCACGCCTGAGGAGACTGGGCCTAGGAGTCTCACTGCCCCGGGGCTCAGAGCCCCACGTCCACTCCGGTGCCATCCTCTCTGCCAAGGTCCACAACAGCACTTCCATCGGCCAGGCTGTGGCTGTGGAGCTGGTCCTGACGCTGCAGCTGGTGCTCTGTGTCTTCGCTTCCATGGACGGTCGGCAGACCTTGGCGTCCCCGGCCGCCATGATCGGGACCTCCGTAGCACTGGGCCACCTCATTGGGGTAATTACGGACAAAGTAGGATACAATGTGTGTTGCTAGTGGCGGGGTGTGTGTGTGTGTGTCTGAGCTCGGGCAGAGGGGAATACCCTACCCCCCCACCAGGCTGCCTCAACCACACACCCTCCCTCATATTTGCCTGTACTTTTTCCCCAGATCTACTTCACTGGATGTTCCATGAACCCAGCTCGGTCCTTCGGGCCTGCGGTCATTGTTGGGAAGTTTGCCGTCCACTGGGTGAGGATCTCTGCTGGCATAGCCTCGGGGCTGTGGCAGCTAAACAGAAGGACCAGAGGTGGTAGGTTTCCGTTAGGAGTCCACGTGGTGTTAGATAAACCAGCTCCTGGCCCCAGGCTGGTTAGACCACCTAGGAGTGCAGAGTTCCCAGCATTCAAAGGGCCAAGGTGAGTGTCCTGGCTTGTGCCAGCTCTTTTTCAGCTCCAGCATCCTGCAGTATCCAGGGACTCACTCCCACGAAGTGGGCCAGGGCAGGAACTGCAGCCTTGGCCCAGGCTTCATGTTCCGTCTGTTTCTGTCTTCACTTTCTCCAGCTGGACCAATTTTCAAACTTGAATAAAGAAAAAGACAAACAGAAATAGACCACACAGAGGCAGAGACAGAAATGGCAGTAGTCAGAGCTAAAACAGGAGAGGTGAGAGGAGAGAGGCAGGAGTGGGTGAGGAGACCGGAGCCCCAGCTTTAGCGTTGGCTGCGCACTTCAGGGCCCCCACTCCAGGGAAGGTGAGGTCCCCTCACCCTTAGGCCCGTAGCTCTCAGGTTATTGCCCTGTAGGCATTTAAGCATCCATGAGGCTGGGCTTGAGGACAAGTCAGTGCCAGGGGAACAGGCAGGGCTCCCAAACCAGCCTGTGGTGCTGATCGCCTGCTTCCGTCTCCTCAGATCTTCTGGGTGGGACCCCTCACAGGGGCCGTCTTGGCTTCGCTCATCTACAACTTCATCCTGTTCCCGGACACCAAGACTGTCGGGGAGCGACTGGCCATCCTCGTGGGCATTGCAAAGGTGGAGAAAGTGGTAGATGTGGAACCCCAGAAGAAAGAATCCCAGACAAACTTGGAGGATACAGAAGTAAGCGTGTGACAGCGCGCCCCCCCCCCGCCCCTTGAGCCCCCAGGGCAGCCTGCAGGTGGGCAGCATGCCTTGAGTGACCTGGCTTGAGGCGTTCCTTGTTGTGTGGGGGATCAGGAGGCCGGCCTTGTGTTCTAACCATGGGTACCAATCTCTATCCCTAACAAAACACTTGTTTCCTCCTCCCTGGTTTCATCGAGCAGGCTGACCTCACATTCACAACCTGCCTGCTTTGGCCTATGAAGTAGCTGGGACTTAGGCACACTGCCATGATTGGCTTCTGTATTTCCAGACAGAAAGAATCCGAGGGCTAAATCCACGCAGTTAAATCCAAGGCTTTCCTGGCTTTTTCTTTTTTTCATTTTCTTTCTTTTCAGTTTTTAAATTTTAACATACAAAGTAATGCAGTTTGGATAGGCCATTTTTATTCACACTTTTCTTTTGTGGATCCTCTGCCTGGCTCGCCGACCCCCCTTTCTGCCCCCCCACCTCCTGGTCATTTCTTGCTGGTCCCCGTCCTCCCCACAGGTCCTCCTCTTGTGCGTTCATGTCACATGTTTCCCCCCTATTCCCCAGCCTCCCTCCCCGACACCACCATCTTCTCATGGTCCTGTTTCTAGTTTCATGACCCTTTTCCATTTCTTAAAGGTAAGAGCAAAGGGAGACAGAAATCAGACTGCAGGACCCCAGCGGGCACCCTGGGCCTCTGGATCCCTGTCTTGGGGGAGATGGGAATTGGGGTCCAAATAGCCATTCTGCTTGGACTCTGAGGAGGGAACTTCAGAACCCCCAGACTTTCCCACTGAAGAGAAGAGGGGAACACCAGTCCTTGGGACAGCCTGAGCTCTGGGTGTGGTCTGGGCTTCTAAGGACAGAGGCGGCTCTTCCAAAAGACATTCATTCTTATTTCACAAATGCTCAGGGAAGTCCCTACCCTGGGACAAGCTGACACAGAGGAGCCTTCATATTGGTTAAGATGGGAGCTCTGGGCCAGATAGGCCTCCCCCCTCCCCACCTCACGCCCCCACCCCCCTCCACATCCCCCCCTCAGGGCCTCTCAGTGTAGTCATGGGGGTGGGGGGGAGCATCATGGACCCCACAGAAGCTGCTAAGTCCTGTTAAATGACAGGAGCAGGGATGGCCCAGAAAGCAGAGGTTAGAAGTTGAATCCCTCTGAAGGACGCTGGGAGTTGACTGTTTTCGCTAAGTGGTGAAGGCTGCTGCACATCCGCTCTGCCTACGCCCGGAGGCGTCGTGGGGCTGGGGGTGGGGTCCTATCTGGGTTTCATCGTATCCGCTGTAAAATGGGCATGCTCCTCCCACGGGGAATGCTGCTGGCAACATTGAGTTAGAAAATGCTTTGGGAAGTTAAACGCTGGTAGAACATCGCCAATAAATGATGATTATTGTTGCAGTCACTGTAATTATTGGGTTTGAATACAATTGCTGTTGGTAATGGGAAGGGGGGAAGAGGAGGGGGTTGATTGAGAGGGAGGGAGGAAGGGAGGGGAGGGAGGGAAAGCAGGTTCTGCTGCCTTTCGCTGGGTCAGCTTACCCAGAACCCTCTGGGGTCTACTGACCTGGGAGCTTTGTTGGGGTGGGGTGTGGGGAGGGGCCCTGGAGTGAAGAGATAAGCCAGTTCAAGCCGGTTCTCATCTCTATGGTACCCATCACCATGGTACCCTGAAATGCAGCAGCCAAATCCATTAAAAAAAAAAAAAAAAGACAAGTGATAGATCCTTTTCCAACATCTTCCTTCCAATGGGAGGGGCTGCCAAAGCCTTACAAGGGCAGGTTGACGGAGGCAGCCTGTGACTACTGCAGTGGCCTGTCTGTGGCCCAGCATCTATGCTCTGTAGTCTGTGATATCTGTGACTTCATTGGTGCCAAGGGCTATCCACGTCTCTCCAAGCTGAGCCCTTGTCATCTGGTCATTCATCTTCACAATGGAAAGCCCCAGGGGCTTCTTGCCTCTCTCCTGTGCCCTTTTATAAGCAGGGGCTGCCGTGTGTGTGTGTGTGTGTGTGTGTGTGTGTGTGTGTGTGTGTGTGTGTGTGTGTGTGTGTGTGTGTGTACTGAGGACGTGATTGACTTGCCAGAGGTCACTTGACTCCATTGCTTAGACCCCTAAGGTCTCCCTAGCTCCCAGGTTAGAATTTTCTGAAGTAGAGCTCCATGGGGTCTCAGACAAGCTGCAGCCGCTGGAAGGAGGGGGCAGGGGCCGGAGGGCTGTGGCGGGGAGCTCCTGCGGTAGGCTTTTAAGCCTCTTGAAAAATTATCTCTGTGCCCCCCGGAGCCAAGCACACACTGGGTGCTCAGTACAAGTTTGATGAATGAGTGACTGAGGCTGGGGAGGGAGGACAGGGAGGGGAGGGAGGGGAGGGAGTAATTGATCAGGAAGAGGAGATCTCAGAACCTGCAGCTCCAAATGAGCCCAAATGACAGCAGCTGAGAAGCCCCTGCTCCTCGCAGGGCTGGGAAGAGGGTGGGAGCCAGAGTTTGTGTCTCCACCCCCGACTCTGGAGCATCCTTGGCAACCCTAGAATTCACGCGTGGGAAGCACAAAGGTCCTTGTGCTCATGGACAGGCACCTGGGGAACCAGGAGTGTGAAACACACAGGCCTGTTCCCTCAAAGGGAGGGATGCAGCCGGGTGGTGGTGGCGCACACCACTCGGGAGGCAGAGGCAGGCGGATCGATGTGAGTTCGAGGCCAGCCTGGTCTACAGAGTGAGTTCCAGGACAGGGCAACACAGGGAAACCCTGGCTCAAACAAAGAAAAACAAAAAATAAGGAAAAAGAAAAGGAGGGACATATAACCTGTTATCTGCCCAGAAGCCTGGGAGTGGGAGTGGTTAATGGCCTAGTGACCTTTGAACTATGTCTGCAGGGATCGAGACCACACCGATCTGCCTCTCAGATCCTTATCATGGCCTTGATAGTCCTTAGCGCCCCCCCTGTTTTTTTCAAGACAGGGTTTCTCTGTGTAGTCATGGCTGTCCTAGACTCGCTTTGTAGACCAGGCTGGCCTTTCTCTGTGTAGTCATGGCTGTCCTAGACTCGCTTTGTAGACCAGGCTGGCCTCGAACTCACAGAGATTGCCTGCCTCTCGCCTCTCAAGTGCTGGGATTAAAGGTGTGAGCCACCATGCCCAGCCTTAGGCCCCTTCCTTATGGGATATGTCACATACACGTTACAAAGAGTCTTGACATACTTGGCGCCTTAAGCTTCATTGTGCACACAGGGGATTGAATTATTATCAATTATCAAGAAAATTTTCACCAAATTGTGCTGCATTTAAATAAGCCTAAAATAAACTTCTCGGGGTTGGACTCCCAATTTATGAACCAGCACTGGCTGCTTAGTTGAAGCAAACAGCCTTCTTGCCTCCTGCAGACGGTTACTCCGCTGCCTGTGGTGGTCACAGAGATCCCCAAAGGGACGCCAAAAGAGCAAGGAGGTGGCTTGAGGGAGAGCTGGGAGCCGTTTTCACAGACAGTCCCTTAGAAGGCCTTCTGTGGAGGAGAGGCAGAGCAAGGGCCAGGCTTCCTGAGAAATGAGGAATCAGGTTAGAGCTGAAGAGCTCGGGGAAGTTGGACGGAGTTAGTGAGCAAAGGTTGGCGTCTCCTTCTCTGGAGACTTTACTAGGACAACAGGCCATCTGTTTGGATGAGGGAAGAGCTGGCCTTCGGTGCTCCAGATCGCAGCAGCTCCAGCTGGCCAAGTAGGCTTCACCACCACAGTCCCTGGGGCTGGTTGGGGACAAAAGGTCTGGGGAGGACAGAGACCCACCAGGCAGGCCTTCAGTGTGCATCCCCCACCCCCACCCCCTTCTCTCATTTGTCAGGGGAAGTTTTTAATTAATGGTGTGTAATCTGATCTGGCCCTTCTTCCTGCTGAGTACTGCTTTCAATCAGCAGAGCCATCTGCAGTGGCAATTCATAATTCTCTCGAAGGGGAGGGGGGCACGGGATGGGTGCCTTGGTGATTAATACAATTAGCCTTTTATGTTCATGATTGTCTTAGCGGGAGCAGCTGATATGAGCCCAGAGCCTAGGCAGTTACTTCCGATTGGCTGGCAGGAAGCCCCTTGTCCCCCCCACCCCCCACTGCTCCTCTTTAACCCACCACCTCAGGTGTAAAGAGGACAGGCCTCATCTGGGACCATACTGTGCAAGGCGGGGAAAGTCCAGAGAGGGGCAGGCTCTGGGACACATTTGGCTCCCGGGTTAAAGGGAAAATGGGGACCAAACGAGAGACTCTCTTTCCAAGAGAGCCACTTTGGTTTAAGGCCAAGGCTGGAGGAAAAGACGTGACTAATGCTCACCTAGGCTGGGCAAAGGCCTAGGTTTGACCTCCAACACCACATGAGTGTGCTGTGGCACATGCCTGTAATCCTAGCACTCAGGAGCTGGGGGCGAGAGGGCAGCAAGGTTGGTTTGAAACAGGGTCTTACTCGGTAACCCGATCTGGCCTTGAACGTGAGAGAAAAGTCCTGCCTCAGCTTCTGAAGGCATTGTAGGCTCTTGAGCTTTTTAGGTCACCGACTCATTTCCTCATCCGGAAAGCTCTGCAGTGAAGGTGGCTGGGAAAGCCGTGTGAGGTCTGCTCTTACCTCATGCGACTGAGTCAGAGCTCATGGCTCCTCGCACCATCGTGCTAAATGCCATTTCACACATGTGAGCATGGCTACTTCCTGTGCGGTTCAGGGCAAAGGAAGGGCTGCTACTAAGGAAGACATTGCCTCTTTTCCATACCCTGGGCTTAGCCGAGCCGTGTGTGTGTGTGTGTGTGTGTGTGTGTGTGTGTGTGTGTGTGTGTGTTCTTAGAAGTGAGGTGGACTCCCCAAAAAAGTCACACACAAGAGGAGAAATCACATAGTAACGGGCTTCTCAGAGCCCTGGAGAGCTGGCAGCTAGGAGCGCTGACTTGGAGGAGCTTGGAGACTAGAGGAGGCTGGTGATAGAGTGAAAAGGGCTTTGCGGACTTGAACTTCAAGTGAAAGGAACAGGAGTCGAGGGTGATGCCGCACACCTGTGGTCCCAGTACTCCAGAGACAGAGACAGGCTCCAGGCCCCCCTCCCCCCCCACACACGAGCCACGCCATGCAGCTGAGCCAGATGCACTCTTCCTGGACTGCTCAGTGACCAGGAGGAGCTGGAGGTAAGGCGGGAAGTGCGGAACACACAAGAGGAGGAGGGCTGGCTCTCACTTGCCAGGCTGGCTGCACCATGGATGCCGTCAGCACAGCCCCCACCTATGCCAGCCCGGCACGTGTACCGGCCCCCTGGGACAGCCTCAGAACACTGAGGTGCATGGAGCTGCCATCCAGCCTCCACAGGGAGGTGAGGCCTGAGAGACAGCTCTGAGAGCACCAGAGCCTCGCCAAGACCCCGGAGCCCAGCTCTCTGCACTGCACAGGATTCCCTGAGCTGGCTTGCAACCCCAGCGTCTTACAGTCTACAGTAGGCCTGAGCCAGCTTCCAGAACAGCTACAGCTGCCTGCAGGTACACCCAGCTTTCTGGACCCACATCAACTAGGGCTAAAGTCAGTTTGGGGGCCTCAGAAAAAACTCAGCTTCTCAATCTGGGGTTTCTACCCCACACCCACAGGAACAACTAAGAGCAACTCTCTCTTCAGAGAGCCCCTCCCCCAGCTGACTTCTGCTCCTTGAAATGGCTTCGGTCTTCTGAGTTTCTAACTTTGTGAGTGAGGTGTGGGTTTGCACAAGGTTTGAAGAGTAATTCCGAGAGCCACTTCCATGACACCACGTTTAGTCCGTGTTCTCATCAGACTCCTCTCCCAGGACAGGGCTGCTCGTGTTAGCCAACAACCAGCTCAGGTGTGTCGGGGGCACAGGTGTTGTGGCTGATGAAATGCTGGCAAAGGATGTCAAGGAAGGACTGTCTCTCCTGGTGACAGCTGGAGGAAGACACCACACACACACACACACACACACACACACACACACACACACACACGTACGAGTACACACATCTAGTGCAGTGCAGCTGGCACACTTGGAGTCCCAGCTACTCTGGAAGCTGAGGCTGACCCTGTTGTCCACACATACCTGAAATGACGAACGGCATTTAGCGGGGTCTGATCCGCTCCATCGGCCACTGTACTATATTTACAGGGAGCTTACAGAAAGAGATCTTTCAGGTTTCAGAAACTTTCCTTTGCAAATCTGGGCTCTTCTTTTTATTTATTTTTATTTTTATTTTGGTTTTTCGAGACAGGGTTTCTCTGTGTAGCCTTGTCTGTCCTGGACTCACTTTGTAGACCAGGCTGGCCTTGAACTCACAGAGATCCACCTGTCTCTGCCTCCTGAGTGCTGGGATTAAAGGTGTGCACCACCACGCCCAGCGCCCAGGCTCTTCTTTGCTAAAGGGTTCCTTGTAGCTCGTTCTCCATGAATACTGCCCCTTGCACCACTTCCTACTGCTTGTTACTTTTGCAGTAATTTCTGAAGCCTTTTCTGTTTAGGAATGTGACCTTTTGTTCATAATAAGTAAATGTTTTTTCTTTGTCTTTTCATTGCCCTTATAGTGTTGTTTTTTTCAATATTTACAGTGTAAAATAAAATACACCAAACTGCACAGAATTGGATAGTTAATGAATAAAACAATGAATAAAACAATAGTAATGAGAGAGAGAGAGAGAGAGAGAGAGACAGACAGACAGACAGACAGAGGCAGAGAGAGTGAAGCAGACAGACAGAGCACCAAATCAGATCTGAGGTTTGTGGTACAGCATACGGTAGTATCCTTGCTATCTGTAACAAGGTCCCATGATGGCAAGTTGATCAAGATTCTTGCTAGTGACCTTGAACTGATGGAAGACTCCCCTGGGTGAGGAGAGAGGATTACCCACAATGCTGCTCCCACGCGCTGTCCTCCATGCCTCAGAACAAGCCCAGGGACGGCAGGGAAGAACCCAGAAAAAAGGAGCTTGATAGGTTTTGGGTTTTTTGCTTTTGTTTTTTTTTTTTTTAACCTAAGCTTAGGGCCAGCTGCAGCAGTGTCAGAGAGAAAGGCAGCGAGGAAGTTAAGAGCTAATCAAGATGAACCCTCTAGCCACGCTGTGGCCACTCTGGGCAGCCATGGCAGGGGGCTGCCACAGGCAAGATCTGCAATCACTTCTCAGGGAGAGCTACCCAAGGCAGAGTCACGTTCAGCAAAGCTGAGGAGGCCAGGCACCACCAGTGAAGGGGGGTGGTGACAGAAGTCTGATGGCACTAATTAGTAGACTGCAGGTAGTGGACAGAAAGAGAGAGAGAGAGAGAGAGAGAGAGAGAGAGAGAGAGAGAGAGAGAGAGATGGAAAATGGTTTTTCAGAGCTCTGATTAGGGCAGATGAAGAAGTCAGGGCGCCTGAAGGAGGAGGCCAGAGAAGGGCAGGGACCAGGAACTCTCGCCCTGACAGGCCAGAGCCCAGCCCAGGACTGTCATCTGTGACATTGAGTCTAGAGCCATGGGCTCAATGCTCTCCACCTGGGGACAGCTTCCAGGCCCCTCGCTAACTGGCTTTCTCCTGAATTCCAGCCTTACGTCACGAGTGCTGAGCGCGTCAGCTTCTAGCTCTCCCTCCTCTGCTCCCACACTCTACCCTGATTCTGCCCTCGCACAGAACACCTTTTTGTAAGATTTGAGCACCTGTCACAAAAAGGCCTTTTAAAGAAAATTGCATTTTTAGTCTACTAATTTGAGGACAAGTTTCCCTGACTTTAGTGTCGTCTGTCCCACACTAGCGGGTTCACGGTTCCCCTATCAGTTTCCCAAGTCATAACTCTCCCAGTCTCATTTTGTGGTGACACGTAACTATGTGGCCCAGGCAGGCCTCACACTTGTAATAATCCTTCTGCCTCAGCCTCATTGGAGTCATCGTGATCTATGTCATCGTAAGAAAGACCTCCCTTGGTGGTTGTGCGTTTGGTGAGACAGTGCCCATGGCCTGCTCTGATGGGACCCTTTCCACCTACAGACTGCTCTGCGTCAACGTACTCATCTCTGTCTGACAATGGGTTTTGTTTGTTTGTTTGGTTGGTTTTTCAAGACAGGGTTTCTCTGTGTAGCCTTGGCTGTCCTGGACTCACTTTGTAGAGCAGGCTGGCCTCAAACTCACAGCGATCCACCTACCTCTGCCTCCCAAGTGCTGGGATTAAAGGCGTGCGCCACCACCGCCCGATGTTTCTCCCTTTGCTCTGGGAGTGATGACAGGGACAGATTTGGATCCCTGTGTTACAAGTTGTCTGTCTGCTCCTTTGTGCTCGGAGATTGTGGAGATTCCTGGTGTCTCTGCTTTCCCTGGAGCAGCTATGCTCAGACGAGGGCTTCCCTGGGGTTTTGTTTGTTAGTTGGTACCAGGGACTGAACTGCGGGATTCAATTTCCGCCCCTCCATCCTGAGCATGCACTGCCTCACTGTGTCTTAGCTACTTTTCTATTGCCATGAAGAGACACCAACCAAAACCAAAACAACTTACAAAAGGAAGCATTTACTTGCTGGGTTCACAGTGTCAGGGGGTAAAGTCCATGACCACTGTGGTGGGAAGCATGGCGGCAGGTCAGCAGGCACCACGCTAGAGTAGAAGCTAAGGGCTGACAGGATGAGACAGCAACCGGGACACAAAGGTAGACAGAGCCGGGCTGGGATTGTGTGGGCTGCTGAAGCCTTAAAGCCCACCCATAGTGACACTTCCCCTCCAACAAGGCCACACCCCCTAATCCTTCCCAAAATAATTCCACCAACTGGGCATCAAGTGTCCCAACATATAATCTGATGTGGGCCATTCTCCTTGAACCATTACATACTAGAATTGTCTTTGATCATGGAAGGTGGTGGGTTACCAACTAACAGAACAGCTTATGCCAAAATAACATGGAATGTAGGAATATATGCTGTTATTTTATGAGCCAACAAGAAAAAGAACAAAGGGTACATTGTAAAAGTCCACTGATTATAAGATGCCCCAAACCTCCCAGCATTAGTCAGGTTTTTTTTTTTTTAAAGATTTATTTACTTATTATGTATACAAATCTCATTATAGATGGTTGTGAGCCAACATGTGGTTGCTGGGAATTGAACTTATGACCTTTGGAAGAACAGTCAGTGCTCTTAATCTCTGAGCCATCTCTCCAGCCCTAGCCAGGTATTTTTAAAGCGCATCTTATAAACAATGAAAAGATCATTTCTCTTTCAAATCTTGGCTCTTTAAATCAGGATTTAATAGGAACAAAAGGCCAAAGCAGGAGGCATACTGGGAGGCCTCAAGTCTTGCTCCCAGTGAGGTGGCTACCACTGTCCATCCACCCTCTCCACACCCAGAACACCCAGCAGACAGCCACACCATTGTCCTTGTGGTGGACGGGACTTGGAGTAGGCATAGCTTAGGGTAAAGTCAGAGGACAGCAAAGGAAAGGATTCCTCCGCTGCATGGAGAAGCCCCTCGAGGCACGTGAGGGAACCAGGGAAGCTGAACCCATGCCCTGCCCACCCTCCACGGCAGCAGTGGATCTACTCAGGGTTGGGTGGGAGCAAACTCAACAGCAGCGGATCAGCCACCCTCCTACCTCCTGTTTTGCCCTGTAGGTGACTGTGTAGGGGTGAGGCCTCCTACCTCCTGTCTTGCCCTGTAGGTGACTGTGTAGGGGTAAGGGAAGGGAGCTTGCTCTCTAGGTCTAGGGAGAAGTGTCAGGGCAGCAGAGGGAAGTTTGAGGGAGGTGGAAAAGTAGTGTAAAATGAGGGAGGAGAGTTGGGGGGAGGGAGAGGGGGAGCAGCCTCGCAGAGCAGTCTCCTGGTCCTTTCTGTAGGGCTCCGCACCTCAGCCAAGGACAAAGCGCTCTTCTGTAGTTCATAAGCTGTTGGAGACCCTTTCTCAAGGCGCCCAGCGCGTCCTCATCAACATAGCTGCTCCCTGTTTAAGAGCTGTTTCTTGCCAAGAGCCCAATTTTCCACGCCTGTTCAAATCAAACACCAGTCGTACTGTTTGGGTGTGTGCCTGGAGCCTGGGCCCTCTTGCACACCTGACAGAGCACGCTCGCTTCACTGAAGCCACTCTGCTCGTGTCACCCTTCCATTAAGTGTCCTTAAAGCCAGTGCTGGAACACACTGGAGCTCTCTGGAGCCGGCATTCTGCCCGAAGTTTAGCAGGCAGTCTCTGACTGGCATGACTGGCACCAGCTCCACCAAGCTCAATAGTCTCGTCCAAGTTCTCCTCACACATCTGCGTGACCTCCCTCAGCTTCTCTCAGTTTTCACTCTTTGGCATCCTGCCAGGGCCTCTTCCTGCCTCCTCGGCTCTTGGAGCCGCTTTCCTAGCCTTTACCTTCTGGTATCCCTTATATGCCTGGGTCCAGGTTCTTTGGGGTTTCCCAGGGACTGGGTTGTGGTGTTCCTGAGGGGGCTGCAGCAGCTCTGTGTGGCACAGCTCAGCTCTGGCACTTCCAGGATGATAATAGCCAGCACTCTAACACTATTTTCCAGCCACTTCCCACCCCACCAGGCTATCTTTCCCGGATCCTCCGAGGGAGCGCAAGCGGCACCATGGGAAGATGCAGAGATTAGTCATTTCCTCTGACCCAGCTAAGATGGCTTCCTTAAGCTGCCGACCGATGGCGGGAGGTTCCCATTAAAGCAAAGCAGCTGGAAAGGGCTTAGCCCTTCTTTAATGCCGGCAGCTGTAGCTCTGATGGGACTGCTCTGTCGAGGGGCTGGACACCATCCAGATGCATCAGGCGGTTAGCCGTAGTCAGTGCACATTAGCCCAGGAGTGCAGAGCAGCCAGCTCCCTGGGAGGAAAGGCCGTGCTTTGTTGAAGCACCCCCCACCCCGGGCTTCTCTTTCCAAAGATGAAAAACCCCAGCCCCTTTGCATCTCGTTAGCTACTGTAGACTGGACAGAGCACGTCATCGCCCCTCTGCGGTATGAGCGACGCACCTAAGGGCAAAGCCACTTGTTAGTTTTGACAACAGAAAGACTGGACCATTAAGCACAGACTCCTTGTTCTGGAAGCCCATTCTCCCCTCTCTAAGGCCTAACGAGTTCTGGTCCCAGGCATGCACACATGTGGGCACAACAGACTGACTGCTTTGTGGAGAGCACGGAGGCCCGGGGTTGATGAGGGGAAAGCTGAACAGCCTTCGGGAAACCTTGGCACAGCGCAGGCAGCCAGAGATCACTCGAAGACTTCTTACTCAAAGCCAGATGGTAAACACGAGGGAGAGCTAATGCCACTCAGAGGGAGAGCCAACGAGCTAATCTCAGGACGCGTTCCTTAAAGCTGGCTGAGAGCTTGGCTCAGACTTGTCTGTCTTTGGCTCTGAGCCACAGAGGCCATGCATGGGTGGCGGAGAACAGGGCACCACAGGAACAACCCTGTTCCTTCCCCTTCCACACAGAGGACAGCCCAGGGCCATCAAGTGCAAGCCCTCCATTCTGTCCTGCAATACCCCACCCGGCAGGGACTCTGTCCCCAGCCCTTGCCCCTGCAGTGTGGCTGCCCTGCGCTTTCTGGGCCATCTCTGGAGAACACTGGGCCGCGTGGACACAGAGTTATCAGTGCAGGCTTGATTTACAAGGCTGGGTGCAGTGGCATCCCTTTGGCTCAGGAGTGAGACCTAGTCTCAAATAAGTTCTTAGAATGATGAGAAAGGAGAGTTTTGAAACGGAGATGACTGCTGCCCACTTTACTACGGAGTTTTTGTTTGTCTGTTTACTGTATGTAAGTGTTTTGTCTCCATGTACGTGTATTGCCCTTAGAAAGCAGGTGGACCGCCTGGAACAGGAGTTGCAGACAGTTGTAACCACTGTGCAGATGCTGGGAACGTCCTCGCTCTGTCCCTCACCGAGCACTTCACTACAGCTTTGTCGTCAGTTCTGAACCCCTGGGGCCTCTCAGCTGCTAGTGAAGCACTGTCCCACCAGCCAGATCCCCAACCCTGTGTCTTTCTCTTTTTTTGGTTTTTGTTTTTTGAGACGGGGTTTCTCTATGTCTTCCAGGCTGTCCTGGAACTCACTCTGTAGAGCAGGCTGGCCTTGAACTCACAGAGATTGGCCTGCTTCTGCCTCCCGAGTGGTGGGATTAAAAGTGTGCGCCACCACTCCTGGTCTCAACACTGTTTTCTCAATTCTAAAATTTGAGACATGGTCTCGCTAAGCTGCCCAGAACTGTCTCAGGTGGGCCTTGACATGGCCAAGTTCCTGAGATGCTAGACTCCTAAGCTTGTGCTACCAGGCCCACCAGCTCTGCTCACCTACTATTTGAGCATTGGTGGATACAAATAATACTGGGTCTAAGTAAAGACAACTCAAACTATTAGGTATTAAGTACCATTGAAAGGACTATGCTAATAAGAAGTCTGCAGGCTAAGAGCTGGAACGCCAAGGTTCTAATCCCAGGTAAACTACAGTTTGTAGGCATTTGGGTCAAATCATCTCAGTGAATTTGCCGACTGGGCCACACCTCTGCTGTCAGAGGGTACAGTGAGGGCAAGTAAGTATTAACACTCAAATGGGATAAATCCCTCTCTCAAGTGTCCTAGAGCTTGGAGAGCTGCTCCAGTGAAG
This sequence comes from Acomys russatus, assembly GCF_903995435.1. Taxonomy (NCBI): domain Eukaryota; kingdom Metazoa; phylum Chordata; class Mammalia; order Rodentia; family Muridae; genus Acomys; species Acomys russatus. The sequence goes on from NC_067153.1 coordinate 61,552,111, forward strand.
AACACCGTGTCTCTCAGAGCACTACGTCTGCTACGGCAGAGGACAAGGCTTCCGTTCCCAGCACCTACACAGAGGTTGACGACCACCTGTAACCCCAGTTGCCCGGGATCTGACGTCCTTTTCCGGACTCCTTGGGCATCTGCATGCATTTAATGCATATATACACATGCATATAAGACACATACATAAATCTATAAGAAGCATTTTTAAGTACTAGAGATTTTATGGAGAATCCATCCTTAATTTCAGTGATGAGCAGGAGTAACTGGTAAGTGCCTATCAGAAGCCTACATATTCATTTGTGTCTGAACTAGGCACACAGATGGTGGCCAACTGTGTGGCGAACAGCAGTACATGATAAAAACAAAGGGAGGGTTAGGGATCTGGTTCAGATGGTTGAGTGGCTCCCTAGCATACGCACATATAGAGCCCTGGGTATGAGCCCTAGCACCCTGTAAACTGGTGTGATGGCACAGCTGCCATCCCAGCATTCTAGATGTGGAAGCACAACAGTCAGGAGTTCAAGGTCACCCTCAGTCACATTGCAGGTTTTGAGACCAGCATGGGCTACCTGAGACCCTATCTCACAAACAAAAATAAAACTGAAACAAACAAAATCCCTGCGTCCAGTGATGAGTCCCCAAGTGGCCTTCTTTCCCACCCTACATGACCATGAGGACAAAGCTCGCACACACAAGGTTATTCCTAGCGACACTGGCCATTTTCCACCTGACTTATGAATAGAAACCATCAACAAATATAGCTTTGAGAATCCAGGGAGTTCCTGGCCTGGTGCCTTCCTTTATTTACAAAATAAACCAGCTACAGCGAGGATATTTTAAAATATCACCAAGTTCTTAGGTTAAGTGGTTCTCCAAGGCCTGTGTACACTAAAAGCACAATGCAAACAGGCCCAGATCTACAGGTTTCAGCGTTCTCTGCACCCTAATATGGCTAAGCCTGAGTCATCGCCAAGACCACATTAAAGGACACTGGTTAAGAACCTACTGTGTGAGATGAGCTGACTTAAACACTGACCCCCATGGTCACACTTACTTCTCAGAGCTGGATCTCCACAACAGCTCTTCCCCATTCATGTTCAAAGTCCTAGGAGGAAAAACAGAACAGCACATCTCCAAAAGCACACTGTAAGTGTGGAATGGATGGGTACAACAGTTCACACCGGGCACGTGTGTGTAAAGTAATGTATGCAGCTATGCACATATGCACAAATATAACAGGTGCTCCCATTTGTGTTTTCATTTCATGCAGTTTCAATTCCCCGGTCATCAAACGACCCAAAAATATCAATTGGAAAATCCCACAAGTAAACAACTGCTAACACTTTTAGTAAGCTCAATACCTTCTTCACGCCAATTCTGCTGTCCTCTCTGGAATGAGTCGCCGCCACTCTGCCCGCTGTTTACAGGTGATGTACACGATCTGTTAAGCACTTGTTGTCAGACTGACTGCCAGGGTCTCACGGTGCTTGTGTTCAGGTTAATTCTTGCTTTACTGAATGATGGCTTCAGGCACAAGAGTACGATTTGGATACAAAAGAGAAGCCGTAAAGCGCTTCCTTTAATTGCATAGGGCATGGCAGTGGTAGCCTCAGCACTTAAGAGGTACAGCAAGATCTCTGTGAGCTCCATGTCAGCTGAGGCTACAAAATAAGACCCTGTCAGAAGAAAAGGAGGAGGAGGAGCCTGCCTGGTGGCGCACGCCTTTAATCCCAGCACTTGGGAGGCAGAGGCAGGTGGATCACTGTGAGTTTGAGGCCAGCCTGGTCTACAAAGGGAGTCTAGGACAGAGAAACCTTGTCTGGGGTGGGGGCGAGAAGAATAGAGCAAGCTATAACGCCCCTGCCTGTCCTCTGGGACTGCCCAATAATTTAAGCATGAAGAAATGAAGAACCCTTTCCTTGTACTGGCACATTTTCAGTTCACAGCCAGAAGTTACTTTCTTCCCTAGTAAATCAGCCGCACACCCTAATGTGGCTAATAAACCCTTTTTATTTCTACAAGAGGCAAAATCACCCTTTTTTCTTTTCATGCAGTCTTACTGTACAGCCCTGGAAATCAGAGATGCACCTGCCTCTGCCTCTTGACTACAGGAATTAAAGACGTGTGCCACAACACCCAACACAAACTCTGCTTGTTTGTTTTTCTTCCTGACTGTCTTATATTTCACTATGTAGACCAGGCTGGCTTCAAACTCATAAATCCCACCTTCTCTGCCTCCCAAGTGCTAGGATTAAAGGCCTGCGCCACCACCAAGCCCAGCTACAAATTCATCTTCTTGAGAAAGAAGAAATGGTTAAACACCCAGCAATAAACTAAAATTGTTGCTGTTGAATCAAGCCATGTAATGCTTGCCCAGCTGAGTAAACATCACCAGAGAGTTATACATAAATTGAGATTTGAGGTTTAGATCCTCGATTATTAGCCTTGGAATAGTGGCTCGTGTCTATAGTTCCAGAACTTGGAGTGCTAAGGCCATGGGACAGCCATAAAAGCAGCCTACATAGGAAGTGCCAGGGATACGTTGAGACACTGCCTTAAAAATAGAATTCTCACATTTTTTTGCATCAAAGTTAAACAGCATCAAAAGTGAAGTAAATTCCAAACCAGCCTGGGCCTCAGTGAGAGAGAGACACGGGCGCACAACAAGAGGGATGGAGAGGCAACAAGAGAAAGGTTACTTACAAGCAAGAGATACAGGTCCAGCCACTTCAAAGCACTGGATCCCTTTAATTAAAAAGGCCTGGGACAGTGGGGCTGCTGCGTGTGAAGGGTTATGGAAGCTGAAAGCAGGTGCCTTCCCTTCGCTGACGTCAGACCCATTTCCATGGCTGTGCACTCTTGGCTTGGCTTAGAACCTGAGCAAGCAGCTGCCAACAGCTGGCACACCGGACAGTTTCCTTCTTCATTAACGGGCCATCAGTTCCCGCGTAGGGCAGTTGTGCCTTCACTAACATTACACAACCCATTTGCTTCTTCCCATTAGCGACTCCAAGTGTACCTCGGAGAGATGCTACAGGAAGGCAGCTGTGGCACCCAGCCAACCTGAAGCTTGCAGAGTAGAAAAGAGGGATCATCTAGGACAAAGTTAGAAAAAAGCCTAGCAGGCGTGTGTGTGTGTGGGGGGGGGGGACTGGGAGCTGGGGCCATCTTCTGTCAGTTTGCTGAGGCAGATGGGCCCTGCTGTGAGAGCTGCCCCCTCCTGGGAGAGAAGCCAGGAGGTGGCCTCCTCTCCCCACTGCTACACATTACGCCTGCGACTGTTTGCGTTCAATCTTGGATGTGTTCTGCTCGCCAGAGTCAGTGCTGTAAGTGCAGGTGCCCCGGTTAATCATCCCAGCTCACTCCAGAGTCACTTCCAGCAGTGAAGAATGTTCCAGGCAGCCAGCCAGCGGCAAAATTTTTTTTTCTTTAAATCTGCACCATTCTGATCCCTAAAGACTAGTTTAAAAAGTTTATTTTTCGTCTAAAATGCTTTCTTCAAACAAGAAGATAAGAAATCTAGGACTAGTCTAGAAAAACAGACTGAATAAAAAGGAGAAGCAAAGCCTACAAGTAGGAGAGATGAACAGCAGACTCAGAAGAAGAACCCGCTGAAAAGTGCGGAAGGACAAGAAACAACTTCACATTCATTTTGAAAACGTTATTTATTTTTTCCACATAATATTCAAAATATCTAAATATGTCTTACAGATAAGCGCTAGTGAGAGTCAGAAAGCTCCCTAGGGATGGAAGCCATTTCGGACACTGGGAACATGTAAATCAAAGAGCCAACATTGACATATATGCATCTGTTTCACGGGAAAAGTTCACCACCCAAAGTGCAAAGACAGAAGCAACCAACATTTTTGCTATATGAAAATACTGACAGTCTCCTGAAAAGTTAGCTGACTTTTTAAACAGGCTCCACTGGATAAGGCACAAGAGGGTCCCTTGTCAAAATCCGGACAGATCCATCGGGCTTTGGCCCCACTGAACTCAGAGTCCAGCGTGGTGTGGGCTGCAGACTGTGGCACTGTCCATGGCCCAGATGACTGAGGTACCTCAGACCAGCGCCTCACTCTATCCTGTTGCTGAGGCTCCATGTCCCTAGAGCAGGACGGGGAGCCAGGCTTTGTGCAGGGCCATCCTGCAGCCTCTGTCCTGAGATAACTCAGCTTTATCTAAGAGGTAAGATTTCTGTCATTGTCTAAGTGACACCAAAGGGAAGAGACACCTTTCATGAGCAGTATTTGGCTTTAAGCCAAAGGGACACTTAAAGAGTCACCACCAATCCCTACTAACCAACCCTTCAGCCCTATCTAAAAGCTCCCGACAGCTAGCACAGGTGCTATTAAGTCACGAGGCAAGAGGGAGTATTGAAAATTAAACTCTAATACACATTAAACTTTATTTAAAGCCTGGAAAATGCTAAAAGAAGTAATTACAAATGAGGCTGAGAGCAAGCAGGTATGTTTCCTGCTGGTAGCAAATGCTGGACACCAGGCAGAAATGGCTTTACTTGAGGTATGGAGCAGGGAAAAATTTGCCTTGTTGACCTAAGTTGGTGGCAGACTTGCTCTTGTTCCCAAATCTAAAAAAAAAAGAGAGAGAGAGAAGGAGTCAGAAAAGTACTCTACAGGGCTGATGAGGGCGGTGCCACAAAGAAAGGCGTCACTGCTTACACCTGGGGACTTGATCATCCCTGGCAGCCACAGGAAGGTGGAAGGAAGAGCCAACCCCACAGCTGTCCTCCATGGTGCACACACATATTGTGCACATGCACACAAATACACATTTTCTAAAAGAAAGCATTCTATAAAAATATTGAACAGGGGCTAGAGAAATGGCTCAGTGGTTAAGAGCACTGACTGCTCTTCCAGAGGTCCTGAGTTCAATTCCCAACACCCACATGGCAGCTCACAACTGTCTGCAACTCCTATTCCAGGGGGTCCAACACCCACATATAGACACATATGTAGGCAAAACACCAATGCCCATAAAATAAAAATTAATTAAATTTAAAAATATTGAATAGACAATTAAAATGTTACTGATATAAAGAACTAAGCATAGGAAATGTGTAGGGCGATTCTGTTTGTGTGTTTTGTTTCGAGACAGGGTTTCTCTGTGTAGTCTTGACTGTCCTAGACTCACTCTGTAGACCAGGCTGGCCTCGAACTCACAGTGATCCACCTGTCTCCGCCTTCCGAGTGCTGGGATTAAAGGTGTGCGCCACCACGCCCGGCTGTGTAGGGCTATTTTGTAAGGTGCTGCTGACACCCAGTAAGTCAGGTCGCAGCAAAGACCTTCATTCTGACAGGGCCCCTTAGCATCTAGCTACTTCTAGTTCAATTATTCTTTGTTTGTTTTTTTCTTTTTTCAAGACAAGTGGCTGTCCTGGAACTCACTGTGTAGACCAGGCTGGCCTTGAACTCACAGAGATCCATCTGCTTCTGCCTCCAGAGTGCTGGGATCACAGGCGTGTGGCCACCACGCCCAGCCTCGGTTAGTCTTTTCATTGACTGTTTTTTGTTTTTTTGTTTTTTTTTAAGCTAAGGCCCTGGCTAGCCTTGTACTCCCGGTAGCTGTTCTGCCTGGGTCTCCCAAGTGCTAGGACTCCTGGGACTGCAGGGAGATGCATCGCCATGTCCAGCTTCAGAAAACTACTGTCCTCAAACCTGCAGAGCCGAGTTCACTTTCTAGGAACCACACGGTAGATAGGAGAGCGCTCTGACCTCAGCCTGCTGCTGTGACTCACGCCTTCTGCATACCTGGGAGTGCTCTTGGAGAGGCTGTACAATCTCTGTGACAGGGAACTTGATAAAGGAGTCTTGACAAGCTGGAACTCAGGAGTGGTCACAGGCCCCAGGATGCTCACTTCAAATAAAATCCAGACACAGTTTTAAGAGAATGGGGAAAAAGAAAGTACCTTTGAAGATGGCTTTCACACTGACTAACCCTGACGGTTTTGCCCATTTTGTAACTCGCTTCTGATCGTTTGAACTATCCAGGCAACAACCCAAGGACCTGCTGGCATTCACTTCCGGATGCAGACCATCCTCAAGCTCTGAACTTCACAAAGCCGACACCGGAGCATCTGACTTTTACACATATTAGAAGAAACAAGACACTTGTCTTGCAAACAATTTTGTAATATGTTTATGTGGTGGGAGTAAATGAGTTTACTCACACAGAATGCTGGTGACAGCACAAATGCAAAGGTCACAGCAGAGGCAGATGGGAGGCCACTGAGGGCTAAGAAGCAACGCACTGCCAGCAAGCCTCATGACCTGGGCTCAATCCCTGGGGCCCACATGGGGGAAGAGCGCCAATCCCTCAAGTTGCCCTCTGACCTCCACAAATGCACCATGGCACATGCACCCACATTCATAAAACAAATACAATGTAATAGCAATTTTCAAAAGAGAAACCAAATCAGTAAAACATGCCAACAAACCTAAGATGGGAGCTAACCCTTAGGGTACATCCATGGCGCTAGGCGTAGTGCTACTACATGTAATTAAGAAAAAAACGATGACTTCTCGGGATAACTGTGAGGGTTGGAGCAGGCTCACTAGAGGGAGCTGAGAGAATGGCCCTGAACGCATTAAGCAGCAGAGGGTTACCTCAGCTCTCTATCCTCCTGCCTCCACTTCCCAAAGTAACTACACATGCTTATTACCACACCTGGCCAGGATACTTCAAACAGCTTGAACAAGCTCAGGGCAATGGGCACAAGCCCTAGTGAGCAAGCATGGGGTAGGGCTGACCTTTAACATCTGGCGTCCGTGGTGTTGCGTTCCCATTGCCTCGCTGGATGTCAATATTCTCTTGGTCCACCATCATGAACTGATTCCAGTATTCCAGGGGCAGAGAGAGCAGGCGCTCCACCACCTAAAGGCACCACAGTTAAGGCTCACTTCATGGGGCTGTTTGGTTTTGGTTTTCGAGACAGGGTTTCTCTGTGTAGTCTTGGCTGTCTTGGACTCACTTTGTAGACCAGGCTGGCCTCAAACTCACAGAGATCCGCCTAAGGCTCACTTCCCATATTCCTTTTCTTGTTGAGTTTCTGAGACAGTCTCACTCTGCAGTCCAGATGATCCTGGCACAGCCTGCCAGTGCATGTGCACAGTGTGCGAGGCTTATTTTGTCATTGTGCCATGCATTGCAAAGCTCATAATTTATGTATCCGTGTGTGTGTGTGTGTGTGTGTGTGTGTGTGTGTGTGTGAGAGAGAGAGAGAGAGTGTGTGTGTGTGTGAGTGTGTGTGTGTGTGTCACGTGCACACGCACATCACCCCTACCTTGAGCTGACGCTTGATGTCCTGGAACATTGTCACTGGATCTGGATTAGGCACAGTGTGGGCAACTATTGTAGGGCCAAAGACCTTAGCTAGATTGGCAATGTCCATCTTTGTGTTCGGACTCTGAGCCACTCTAAACAGAAGAGTATATTATATTAAAAAAAACTTATTATACCTCTTAAATATATACCAAAATATACATTCTATTAGAAAACCACTCACTGTCCACATGTCCTAACCCCCAGTGTACACTATCTCCCAAGACAAGTCTCTGCTGTACTGACCTCTGCAAGTGGATCATGAGGAAGGCTAAGGTGTCCCTGTTGGCTTGGGGCAGCTCACTGACAGCCTGGTACATGGCGGCTGTGCTGTTGTCTTCATCTGTTATCTCTGTAATGAACAGAAAGCACTAAGGCCCAGACAGCGGCTTCTAAACCATCGACCACGAGGCCCATCTGTACGCCAAGCTTCTGAGGCCTCTGATGAGGTTCATGACAGCCTCGGACTCTGGTTTCATTAACAAGCAGGGCACTGGCTAACAGTTCAATGAGAAGTCAGAACTTCCTAAAAACCACCGCTGCAGTTAGAGGAAGCAGCTGGCACCCCGTCTGCTGGGAAGACACACAGCAGTGATGACAGTCATGACAAGGAGCTCATTCACACACCATCTCAGGACCCACACGCACCAGGTGCTATGTTTACATGTGAGCATGAAGCAAAGAGAAAAAGGCCCCTTGTCTCATGGAATAAGCACTACTGGAAAAGCTGGTCAGGAAAAACAAAACATGTGTCAGGCAGTGGCACATGAGACAAAGAAAAAGAGGCCATGGAGTGCTACAAAGCCAGGGCCTGCTGCTTCACAAGACGGTCAGAAACGTGGGGTTTTGTTTTGGTTAGTTTTTGAAACTGGGTCCCAGGAAGCCTTATGCAGTCTCAGACTCACTATGTGGCCAAAGCAGCTCTCAAACACCTGGCCATCTGCCTCTGCCTCCCAAGTGCTGGACTAGCACGTCACACACCTGGCTTAGGAAAGGTGGGCTTTTGTTTTGATTTTTTATTTTTTACACACATTGGTGCTCTTCCTGCTTGTGTGTGTGTGTGAGGACATCAGATCTCCTGGAACTGAAGTTACAGACAGCTGTGAGCTGCCATGTGGGTGCTGGGAATTAAACCTGGGACCTTTGGAAGAGGAACCACTGTTCTTAACCACTGAGCTATCTCTCCAGTCCCAGGAAAGGTGTTTCTGAGGACAAAATATATGAAGAGAAACTGGGGAGGAGGAATAAAGGAGCAAACTACAAAGAGAACTAGTGGGAAACAGTTGGTGTTAAGACTACAACAAAGCTGCGTGGTGGTGGCGCACACCTTTAATCCCAGCATTCGGGAGGCAGAGGCTGGTGGATCCCTGTGACTTCAAGGCCAACCTGGTCTACAAAGTGAGTCCAGGATGGCCACGGCTACACAGAGAAACCCTGTGTCAAAAACCAAAACCAAAGCCAACCAAACAAAAAAAGACTACAACAAATATAAAGGACTCGAGGTGGGTGTGTGCTAAGAAGTCTGACACTCTGGCCTGAAGAGATGGTTCACAGTCAGAGCACAGGCAGCTCTTGCAGAGGACCTGGGTGTAGTTTCTAGCAGCTCACAACAATCTGTAACTCCAGGTTCAGAGGACACCCAATCCAGGCCTCTGTAGGCACAGAAAGGCACAACACCTATACTTATAAAATAAAAAGAAACCCAAGACTCCAGGGTTAGAAAAGAGGAAGGAGGGACATAAAGCAAAATGGTGCTGGAGACGAGACCAGGAGCCAAGTCACACAGGGTCTCTTCAACCGCGCTAAAGACTGGAGTTGAGTCTAACAGTGCTGGGTAAGCTGGCCAGTGGCGGTACACGCCTTTAATCCCAGCACTCAGAAGGCAGAGACAGGTGGTGGATCTCTTGAGTTTGAGGCCAGCCTCATCTATAAAATGAGTTTCAGGACAGCCAAAAATACAAAACAAAACAGCAATAAAATACAAATGATGGGCAGAAGTAACAGAGCAAAGGGACCACAGCAGCACCTGTGTGGAGACTATCCTGTAGGAGGCACAGCAGAGCCGGGACAAGCTGTTAGCAGGTTCTTAGCATAGCTCAGGGACAGGTAAGTGCCATGACTTGTAACAAATACCACATTTAAGGTGTATTTGCAAGGCTGCTGACAAGAGTTGTGGTAGAGGGCTGGAGAGATGGCTCAGCGGTCGGAAGCACTGACTGTTCTTTCGGAGGACCGGGGTTCAATTCCCAGCACCCACATGGCAGCTCACAACTGTTTGTAACTCCAAAATCTGACAACCACAGACATATAATGCACATAAAATAAAATGGATAAATTATTAAAAAAAAAAAAAAAGAGTTGTGGTGGAAAAGAAAAGAATCAAAGACAGTTCCAATTTCAAAGGGACAACCTGAAAGTTGAGCATGAACAAAGAGCTATGACCAGTCCTATTAAGTCCCGTTTAGTCTAACTCTTCCCCTCATTTCACGTGTATGGGTGCTTTGCCAACATGTATGTAGTGGTCGAGGGGGCCAGAAGAGGGCATCAGATCGCCTGGGTCTGGAGTTACAGACAGTGTGGCCCACCCATGTGGACGCTGAGACTCAAAACCAGATCCTCTGGAAGAACAGCCAGTGTTCAACTACTGAGCCATCTCTCAACCCCTCTAGTCAGGGGAAGAAACGGTGTGATGAGAGGCATGCACCCAGGGACCCGCCTGACTCTGCCTCCCAAGTCATGTGCCACCACCACCCGGCTTACCCATCATCCTAGACTGAACGCCAGTGAGCAAAGCTCAGTTCTGGAATCACAGTCAAGTTCTGCCCTTACCTGCTGCCTCCATGAAGGCTTTGCTTAGCCAACAGGTCAGAAGGGGTTCTTTGAGGTTTCGAAGGAAATCTTTGAGGAGGCTGCAGATGGCATGGATGTCGTCCACTTTGCTGAGGAGGGGTACAGTCTTCACTTTGAGGAACTTGTCTTTCAGCTCTTTCACTGTCCGGTCACAGCCTGAGATCCGGTATAAGCCTGCCTGTTAACAGACCACACTTGTTTACGAACTTCTAACCCCTGATACAAACGACAAGCCCACCCCGTGCAGAGTCTGCTTGTACCTCAGTCAGGCCTCGCTGCTCGATCTCATTCACACAGCTGACAACGATGGCGGGGATCATTGGAGACATCTGGGACACGAAGTCGGCCAACATTCCCTGGAAAAAGGAGCTGTGTTATTTACACCACTGAGACCAAGAGACAAAGGCCACATGCAAAGAGCCGCCACTGAACTCTAGGGAATTTCTCAAAGTACACTTAGAACACCTTGGGGGCTGAGAGACAGAGCACCTGCTGTCTTCCTAAGGACCCAAGCTCACTGCCCAGCACCCACAGCCCCTCTAACTCCAGCTCCAGGGGAGTTTGACATCTCTGGCCTCCAGAGGTAACTGAACATGTGCACACACCCACCTATACATTGTTTAAATAATAATAAATGTTTTTAAAATCCTGGAAGAATGGGGTGCAGCTCCATTAGTGGAGTGTGCATGGCAGGCAAGCATGAGGCCCTGGTTTTGATCCCACAGTGATCAATGTCTGCTATCCAAGCTCTCTGGAGACAGAAGCGGGAGGACCAGGGTTTGAAGGCCATCCCAGGCTACACAGTGAGTTGAGGCCATCCCAGGCTACACAGTGAGTTGAGGCCATCCCAGGCTACACAGTGAGATTGAGGCCATCCCAGGCTACATAGTGAGATTGAGGCCATCCCAGGCTATACAGTGAGATTGAGGCCATCCCAGGCTACACAGTGAGATTGAGGCCATCCTAGGCTACATAGTGAGATTGAGGCATCCTAGGCTACATAGTGAGATTGAGGCCATCCTAGGCTACATAGTGAGATTGAGGCCATCCTAGGCTACACAGTGAGATTGAGGCATCCTAGGCTACATAGTGAGATTGAGGCCATCCTAGGCTACATAGTGAGATTGAGGCCATCCCAGGCTACACAGTGAGATTGAGGCCATCCTAGGCTACATAGTGAGATTGAGGCCATCCTAGGCTACACAGTGAGATTGAGGCATCCTAGGCTACATAGTGAGATTGAGGCCATCCTAGGCTACATAGTGAGATTGAGGCATCCTAGGCTACATAGTGAGATTGAGGCATCCTAGGCTACATAGTGAGATTGAGGCATCCCAGGCTATACAGTGAGATTGAGGCATCCCAGGCTACATAGTGAGATTGAGGCCATCCTAGGCTACATAGTGAGATTGAGGCCATCCTAGGCTACATAGTGAGATTGAGGCATCCCAGGCTATACAGTGAGATTGAGGCATCCCAGGCTACATAGTGAGATTGAGGCCATCCTAGGCTACATAGTGAGATTGAGGCCATCCTAGGCTACACAGTGAGATTGAGGCCATCCCAGGCTACACAGTGAGATTGAGGCCATCCTAGGCTACATAGTGAGATTGAGGCCATCCCAGGCTACATAGTGAGATTGAGGCATCCTAGGCTACATAGTGAGATTGAGGCCATCCTAGGCTACATAGTGAGATTGAGGCATCCTAGGCTACATAGTGAGATTGAGGCCATCCTAGGCTACATAGTGAGATTGAGGCCATCCCAGGCTACACAGTGAGTTGAGGCCATCCCAGGCTACATAGTGAGATTGAGGCATCCTAGGCTACATAGTGAGATTGAGGCCATCCTAGGCTACATAGTGAGATTGAGGCCATCCTAGGCTACATAGTGAGATTGAGGCATCCTAGGCTACATAGTGAGATTGAGGCATCCTAGGCTACATAGTGAGATTGAGGCCATCCCAGGCTACATAGTGAGATTGAGGCCATCCCAGGCTACATAGTGAGATTGAGGCATCCTAGGCTACATAGTGAGATTGAGGCCATCCTAGGCTACATAGTGAGATTGAGGCCATCCTAGGCTACATAGTGAGATTGAGGCCATCCTAGGCTACATAGTGAGATTGAGGCATCCCAGGCTACATAGTGAGATTGAGGCATCCCAGGCTACATAGTGAGATTGAGGCATCCCAGGCTACATAGTGAGATTGAGGCATCCTAGGCTACATAGTGAGATTGAGGCCATCCTAGGCTACACAGTGAGTTGAGGCCATCCCAGGCTACATAGTGAGATTGAGGCATCCTAGGCTACATAGTGAGATTGAGGCCATCCCAGGCTACATAGTGAGATTGAGGCCATCCCAGGCTACATAGTGAGATTGAGGCATCCTAGGCTACATAGTGAGATTGAGGCCATCCCAGGCTACATAGTGAGATTGAGGCATCCTAGGCTACACAGTGAGATTGAGGCATCCTAGGCTACATAGTGAGATTGAGGCCATCCTAGGCTACATAGTGAGATTGAGGCATCCTAGGCTACATAGTGAGATTGAGGCCATCCTAGGCTACATAGTGAGATTGAGGCCATCCTAGGCTACATAGTGAGATTGAGGCCATCCCAGGCTACATAGTGAGATTGAGGCATCCTAGGCTACATAGTGAGATTGAGGCCATCCTAGGCTACATAGTGAGATTGAGGCCATCCCAGGCTACATAGTGAGATTGAGGCCATCCCAGGCTACATAGTGAGATTGAGGCCATCCTAGGCTACATAGTGAGATTGAGGCATCCTAGGCTACATAGTGAGATTGAGGCCATCCCAGGCTACATAGTGAGATTGAGGCCATCCTAGGCTACATAGTGAGATTGAGGCATCCTAGGCTACATAGTGAGATTGAGGCCATCCCAGGCTACACAGTGAGTTGAGGCCATCCCAGGCTACATAGTGAGATTGAGGCATCCTAGGCTACATAGTGAGATTGAGGCATCCTAGGCTACATAGTGAGATTGAGGCCATCCCAGGCTATACAGTGAGATTGAGGCCATCCTAGGCTACATAGTGAGATTGAGGCATCCTAGGCTACATAGTGAGATTGAGGCATCCTAGGCTACATAGTGAGATTGAGGCATCCTAGGCTACATAGTGAGATTGAGGCCATCCTAGGCTACACAGTGAGATTGAGGCCATCCTAGGCTACATAGTGAGATTGAGGCCATCCTAGGCTACATAGTGAGATTGAGGCATCCTAGGCTACATAGTGAGATTGAGGCATCCTAGGCTACATAGTGAGATTGAGGCATCCTAGGCTACATAGTGAGATTGAGGCCATCCTAGGCTACATAGTGAGATTGAGGCATCCTAGGCTACATAGTGAGATTGAGGCCATCCCAGGCTACATAGTGAGATTGAGGCATCCTAGGCTACATAGTGAGATTGAGGCCATCCCAGGCTACATAGTGAGATTGAGGCATCCTAGGCTACATAGTGAGATTGAGGCCATCCTAGGCTACATAGTGAGATTGAGGCATCCCAGGCTACATAGTGAGATTGAGGCCATCCTAGGCTACATAGTGAGATTGAGGCATCCTAGGCTACATAGTGAGATTGAGGCCATCCCAGGCTACATAGTGAGATTGAGGCATCCTAGGCTACATAGTGAGATTGAGGCCATCCTAGGCTACATAGTGAGATTGAGGCATCCTAGGCTACATAGTGAGATTGAGGCCATCCTAGGCTACATAATGAGATTGAGGCATCCTAGGCTACATAGTGAGATTGAGGCCATCCCAGGCTACATAGTGAGATTGAGGCATCCTAGGCTACATAGTGAGATTGAGGCCATCCTAGGCTACATAGTGAGATTGAGGCCATCCTAGGCTACATAGTGAGATTGAGCATCCTAGGCCATCCTAGGCTACATAGTGAGATTGAGGCATCCTAGGCTACATAGTGAGATTGAGGCATCCTAGGCTACATAGTGAGATTGAGGCCATCCTAGGCTACATAGTGAGATTGAGGCATCCTAGGCTACATAGTGAGATTGAGGCATCCTAGGCTACATAGTGAGATTGAGGCATCCTAGGCTACATAGTGAGATTGAGGCCATCCTAGGCTACATAGTGAGATTGAGGCATCCTAGGCTACACAGTGAGATTGAGGCATCCTAGGCTACATAGTGAGATTGAGGCATCCTAGGCTACATAGTGAGATTGAGGCCATCCTAGGCTACATAGTGAGATTGAGGCCATCCCAGGCTACATAGTGAGATTGAGGCATCCTAGGCTACATAGTGAGATTGAGGCCATCCCAGGCTACATAGTGAGATTGAGGCATCCTAGGCTACATAGTGAGATTGAGGCCATCCTAGGCTACATAGTGAGATTGAGGCATCCTAGGCTACATAGTGAGATTGAGGCCATCCTAGGCTACATAGTGAGATTGAGGCCATCCTAGGCTACATAGTGAGATTGAGGCATCCTAGGCTACATAGTGAGATTGAGGCCATCCTAGGCTACATAGTGAGATTGAGGCCATCCCAGGCTACATAGTGAGATTGAGGCATCCTAGGCTACATAGTGAGATTGAGGCCATCCTAGGCTACATAGTGAGATTGAGGCCATCCTAGGCTACATAGTGAGATTGAGGCATCCTAGGCTACATAGTGAGATTGAGGCCATCCTAGGCTACATAGTGAGATTGAGGCATCCTAGGCTACATAGTGAGATTGAGGCCATCCTAGGCTACATAGTGAGATTGAGGCATCCTAGGCTACATAGTGAGATTGAGGCATCCTAGGCTACATAGTGAGATTGAGGCCATCCTAGGCTACATAGTGAGATTGAGGCATCCTAGGCTACATAGTGAGATTGAGGCATCCTAGGCTACATAGTGAGATTGAGGCCATCCTAGGCTACATAGTGAGATTGAGGCCATCCTAGGCTACATAGTGAGATTGAGGCATCCTAGGCTACATAGTGAGATTGAGGCCATCCTAGGCTACATAGTGAGATTGAGGCATCCTAGGCTACATAGTGAGATTGAGGCCATCCTAGGCTACATGAGCTCCTGCCTCAAAAACAAACAGACAAATGGTCTTGGTCTCTTTTCCCACCTTCATGCTGTGATTGATTTATATGTACCAAACTTTATCATGGGCAAAAGTAATAATGCCACCAGCTGTGGACTTCCTTTTCTTCTACTCAAAGACCAGAGAAAGCAAGCAATGAAGAGATTACAGATATGAGCTGGGTGTGGAGGCACAGCCACAGCCTTAAATCCTGCAGAGGTAGGCAGATCTCTGAGTTCAAGGCCAGCCTGTTCTACAGAGCGAGTTCAAGGACAGCCAAGGCTACACAGAGAAGCCCTGTTTTGAAAAGCCAAAGCAACAACAACAACAAATGTAGTGACATGAATCCTGCATATATTTTAGATTTGTTTTGTGTACATCTAAGTGTTCTGCCTGCATGTGGGTGCTAGGAATCCAACCTGAGTCTTCTGGAAGAACAGCTAGTAGTCATCTCTCTAGCCCCCTAATAAGAACTCTTAAGATTAGTAAAATGCCAGGTGTGGTGGCTCACTCCCTTAATCCAGCATTCGGGATCGCTGTGAGTTCGAGGCCAGCCTGATCTACAAAGTGAGTCCAGGACAGCTAAGGCTACACAGAGAAACCGACAAAAAAAACAAAACAAAACAAAACAAAACAAAAAACACAAAACACAACCCCAGAACTTTCTCCAGCCATTTCTCTGCACACACCCTCATACACTAGTTCAGATCATAGTCAAATTCTAGCCACTCTTGCTGTCATGAAAAAAAAGTCCTCTTGCGGAGGCCCTGAGCTCAGTCCCCAGCACCCATGTCACATGGCTCACAACTGCCTATAATACCAGCTGGGAGGCTCTGGTACTTATGTGCACATGCATACATACACATAATAATAATAAAATAATCTTCAAAAATAATTTCATAGCTGGGCAGAGGCAGGTGGATCTCTGTGAGTTCAAGGCCAGCCTGGTCTACAAAGTGTGTCCAGGACAGCCAAGGCTACACAGAGAAACCCTATCTTGACAGAAAAAAAAAAAGAAAAAGAAAAAGCAACCCCCCTGTCCCCTGCCAAAGACCTGGCAGTACACCTTCTAAAGACTAAAGAAGTAATAAGTGACCGCTGGCCCCCATAGGTCTTACCTCCCCAATCTTTACAGGAGTTCCCACCAGGGGAGAGATACAGGGAAGGGGACATCGGTCCCGACACTCCGGATGAGAGACCAGACGACAGTCTCGACACTTCAGGGACAGCTTGCCAAACTTGATCCGCTTTCCACAGGGGACACAGGACTCAGGCTTAATAACCTGTAGATGAGACAGGGCGGGAGCAGGAGAACCACATGAACCACAAAGCAGCGCCAACCACGCGCACTATGCACATATGATGTATGAAACAGCTTTTAGGGCCATGACACACTTTAATGCAATGTAACCCACAAAAGTTTTATAAAATAGGTCTTGTTTTCATTTTTAAAACAGCAGTGGACTGATGGGCATGGCGGCACATACTTTAATTCAAGTACCCAGGAGCCAAAGACAGGTAGAGCTCTGTGAGCTATAAAATGAAACCCCTAACAGAAGTCATCAAGCGCCAGCTCCTCCTCACGCAGGGGTGGGTCCCCGTGGGCCCTCCCCCACCCGTGCTGCTGCAGGAGGGAGGGCGGAGCCTCAGGGCTGGGAAGTCGCTCCTGCTCCACTGCAGGAATCTCCACACTGTGTACACGCTGGCAGCACTAATTAGACTCAGTTAATTATTAAAGAAAAGTAAAGAGGGCATGGGACATGTTAAAGATGTGGAGGAGTGGCAAAAGGAGGAAACATGATCAAACACATTATATGCATGTCTAAAATTCACAAAGAATAAACAAACAATGTCACACTCTTAAGACAGCTAATAGCTGGGTGGTGGTGGCACATGCCTTTAATCCCAGCACTTGGGAGGCAGAGGCAGGTGGATCTGAGTTAGAGGCCAGCCTGGTCTACAGTGTGTGTTCCAGGACAGCCAGGGCTACACAGAGAAACCCTGTCTCAAACACACACACACACACACACACACACACCCCTAATAAGAAGTATTGACATGATATAGAGGAACTGAAACGCTCATGTATTAGTTGTAAAATTTAAAATACAGTAGCCACATTAGGGAAAAACCTGGAAGATTCTCAGAAAATTAAGCCTAGTTACCATCCAACGCAGTGATGCCGCGTGTAGGCACACACAGCCGGCAGGAATGAACACGCCTACATGCAGCCTGTGCGCATGTTGCGTTCTTCCTAGGGCTGAGCATGGAGAGCCCTAGAGGTCTATGCACAGGTGAGTGAATAGGTGACACGTGCTTCCAGATAACTGAACAGCATTCATTGAAGAAAGGAAAGAAGTAAACACACAGGCTGTAGAACAGGTGAGTAAACGAAAGAGCCACACCCTCCTACTACATGGCTTCATGCACACGAAATGTCTTAAAGTGGAGCAGAGAGGCAGTGGTGCCCACGGTGGCAGCCTCCAGCGGCTGGATGCTGCTGTGGCACAGCATGGTGGGGGTTCTATTAGGTACGGGATTTCGTTTTCTGGGTGGTGAAAATGTTCTAAAAGTGACAATGGTAACAGATAGTGAATTCTACAAATATACTGAATGGTACATCTAAATGGCTGAGTCACGCCAGGCAATGGTAGCTCACACCTGTTAATGCCAGCATGCAAGAGGCCAGGGGAATGAGGGGCAACCCAGCAGCTAAGGGCACGTACTGTTCTTGAGAGGACACAGGCTGGCCGCCCAGCACCCACTCGGGGCAGCTCCAGCTCCAAATAATCTGCACTACGTCAAGATCGCCAGCATCATGCACAGTAATTTCATGGAAGTAAACAATGTGTGATGCCCTGACTAGAATGTGAGTCCCATGGCTGTCTGCTGGCAGTCTGATGACAAGTGCCCTAAAAAATCTGTATACTGGGGTTCAGCAAGGTGGCTCCATGGATAAAGGGACCTGCCACCAAGCCTGAGTTCAATCTCAAGACTCATATGGTGGAAGAGGAACCAACCACAGTGTATGTGTGCCCCCACTCAGCAATCACACAGAAAATGATATTTTCTTTTTAAATAAAATCAGTATATTTGATTGTATATAAAGTAAGCTCAATAAAGCCAGGTGTGGTTGAACACACCTTTAATCTCACACTCAGGCAGAGGGGCAGGTGAATCTCTAAGTTTAAGGCCAGCTTAATCTACAGAGTGAGGTCCAGGACAGTCAGGGCTACACAGAGAAACCCTGCCTTGAAAAAAACTAAACAAAAAGAAACAATGCTCTCTGACCCTCCCTAAATAAAAAGATAAACAGGAGAGGTGGTGAGGTGCCAAAATCCCACCACTTGGGAGGCCTAAGCAAGATGTGAACAGAGCTAGCAGCCAACCCAGGCTACAAAGAAATGAACCTGTCTCCAAAAAACAAACTGCCTCAAAGGAAGTGACGCCGTCACAGATTTACCGTTTTGGAGACAAAGTCATGTAGGCGCATGCCTCCATTGTTCTGAGGTGTGCCTGAGTTGTCTGTCTCAGTTCTTGGTTCCAGTGGCCTGCTGTTCAGAGCGGAATCACTGTTCACGGGCTGTAACGGACCTAGAAAACAACCCAGTTTAAACTTCTTTCCTGGAGAGCTTCACCCTTATGATTTTTTTATTTTTTACTATGAATACAGCGCTCTGCCTGCATATACACCGGCAGGCCAGAAGACGGCACCAGATCTCACTATAGCTGGTTATGAGCCACCATGTGGTTGCAGGGAATTAAACTCAGGACCTTTGGAAAAGCAGGCAGTGCTCTCAACCACTGAGCCATCTCTCCAGCCCCCACATCCTTATGAATTTTAATCCCATTTTTTATTTTCAATTTTCTTACTTTTCCTCTTTTACCTTCATTTGTAATATAACTGGCAGTAGTGAACACACACAGTTTCCAAGAAAAGCTACAATTCTCCACTGGTAGTACACTCAGACAACCTAGCCAGCCAGAAGTAGAGGACAGCACAGGCAGCTCTAGGGCAGTAGCGGCAGCCAGTAAGAACCTCCTGACCCCAGTTCATCCTTGTCTCAAGAGGCTTCTCAGAAACCAACTCCCAGTTTTAACCAGTGTTTTGTTTATGTATATTTGGTTTTGGTAGCCAAGGCTAGCCTCAAACATATGATTGATTGTCCTGTCTCAGAATTTGGGTGGTTCATTTCTGGGCATGAGGCAGCAAGCCTGGCTGTTCTTTCTTCCTTTCTTTCCTTCTTTTTAATTTTCTTTTCTTTCTTTCTTTCTTTTTTTTTTAAATTTTTTTAAAAAATTTATTCTTGTTACATCTCAATGGTTATCCCATCCCTTGTGTCCTCCCATTCTTCCCTCCCTCCCATTTTCCCATTATTCCTCTCCCCTATGACTGTTCCTGAGGGGGATTTCCTCCCCCTGTATATATGCTCATAGGGTATCAAGTCTCTTCTTGGCAACCTGCTGTCCTTCCTCTGAGTGCCACCAGGTCTCCCCCTCCAGGGGACATGGTCAAATGTGAGGCACCAGAGTGCGTGAGAAAGACTTTTTTTTTTTTTTTTTTTAAGATTTATTTATTTAATATTATGTATACAGTGTTCTGCCTGCATGTACACCTGCAGGCCAGAAGAGGGCATCAGATCACATTATAGATGGTTGTGAGCCACCATGTGGTTGCTGGAAATTGAACTCAGGACCTTTGGAAGAGCAGCCAGCATTCTTAACCTCTGAGCCATCTCTCCAGCCCCTTTCTTTTCTTTCTTTTGTTGTTGTTGAGATTTTATTAGTTATGTGTCTGAGTGTCTAAAGGATCTGTGCACCATAGATGGAGGCCAGAGCGAGGGTGTCAGATTCCCTAGGTCTGTAGTTACAGGCAGTTGAGCCGCTCTTTGGGTGCTAGGAGTCAAACCTGTGTCCACGGCAGGAGCAGCTGGTGCCGAGGCAGTGCTGCAGCTCCTCTCTTTGTTTTTTGGTCTCACCATGTACACAGGGACTGGCCTTGAACTCAACGTGAAGCCTAGGCTGCCCCCCAATTACTATCTCCTGGCCCTGCTCCCAGTGTGTCTCCACAGCCAGCTCTGTGGAGACGAGGAAGAAACTTAGCCATAACCCCAGCCGACCTGATTTCCCTCGACTCCTGGTCCACGATGGCACTGTCTCAATAGTAGACACAGCTTCAATGGGGCCGCCATCACTGGGAACAGTTACTGTAGTTTTTGCAACTATTGATTCATTTGCCTGAAACAAAAGCCATAATTAAAGAAAGATAAACAGACTAACTTTGTCTCTATATAGGCATTTTCTACTAGGTAAAAATTCCCAGATCTTGAGTAAGACTTATATTCCAACCCACAACCCTTAAATCAAAATCTCATACACTGTAGGGCTATAGATAGAGCAAAATGCAATCAAATCTATAGCTAATGGTTCTGATTTTTTTTCCCTCTTGTTTGTTTTGAAAAAGGTTCTTGCTCTGTAGCTCTGGCTGTCCTGAGACTACACTAGACCAGGCTGGACTCAGAGTCAGAGATTCATCTGCCTCTGCCTTCAGAGTGCTGGAGTAAAGGCGTGCTACACGTCCGGCTTAGCTGACAGTTCTTATTCAAAGCCCACTCATCTGGACAAGAAAGGACCTTACTACACAGAGAAACTCTAACGTCTCTAAGACAGCGCTGCAATGACACTGCCACATCACTGAGCAGAGCCTCTAACCCCGGGTGTGCTTAGAACCCCAGTTCTCCAGCCCTGACTCCTCTCACCTGGTCTACTGTGGAGCCAATGGAGCAGGTCTTCTTGACAGGCCCAGGGGGGCCATCGACAAACTGCCGGCTGCTGGAGCGCTGGAGAGCGGGTAAGAGCGACTTTAGCGTCAAGTAGAACTGAAGCTCAGAAAACACAGTAATCCTATCAGCAACGACATGCAAGTTCTAAGAAGCAGGCCTACAATAAATAACAATGCCCTCTTTCTCGTGGCCTGTTTGTTAAACAAACGCAAAAATGCTTTCAGAGCTATAGAAAAAAGAAACAAGCTTTGGAGACAGCATCTGAAAAAGTAGAACTGTAATCCTATCTAAGGACAGGAAGTCTTTGGAAACACATCAAATACCCTAAGCACGTCAGCACAGATCTCCATATCCCATTACACACACTGCATCTGAAGCATGCATTAGAAGCACAAAACTCCTGCATAAAAATCCACACGACAAGCTCACATATATTCTTTCCTAGACCCACACAATAAAGCAGAGTCTTGCCGAGAGTCACTGTTCAATCAGCACCACTACAGCCCCACAGGGCTGCCGAGGTGGCTTAGTGGGTAAAGGGGCTCACTGTGCAAGCCTGATGACCTGAGTTCAATTTTCAGGACCCACAGGTGCTTGGACAGAACCTGCGCACTGAGGTACGCACGTGCCTTCACTCACATGGCCACATGACATAAACAATAATAGTATTAAGTACATGTTTCAAGTTCACAAGTACTGCCCCACCAGCATTAATTCCGTTCCACTAGTGCTTGTTTTGAATCAGGATCTCTGTATGGAGTCCTGGCCGTCCTTGGACCTTGTTCCATAGACTAGGGTAAGCTCCAACTCAGAGATCATGCCTCTGCCTCCGGAGCGCCTGCACTACTCTTTTAGTATGCCACCATGGCTGACCTACATTTTGTGGTTTTTATGTTTAACAATGTCTAAAGATGTGTCAGTTTTGTATCCATATTTCCCCCAAAAGTAAAACTATTACAGATAGTAATGTTTTGTTTTGTTTTGCCTGATTGGTTGGTTTGGTTTTTCTTTTAACCTTTATTTTCATATTATATATATGACTATTAGCCTGTGTGTATGTGTGTACACCACATGCATGATTAAAGCCCACGAAGGCTTTTTTTTGTTTTTTGTTTTGTTTTTTGAGACAGGGTTTCTCTGTGTAGCCTTTGCTGTCCTGGACTCTCTTTGTAGACCAGGCTGGCCTCAAACTCACAGGGATCACCTGCCTCTGCCTCCCACGTGGTGGGATTAAAGGTGTGTGCCACCACCACCCGACATGACAGACGTTTTAAAGTCACCTCGTGGGAACTCCACCCAGGCCCTCTACAGAAACAGCAAGTCCTCTTCACTGTAAGCCAGCTCTCCAGGCCCTTTCTTTTTTGTCTTTTTTTCTTTTTTCAAATAGGATATCACAATGCGGTTCAATCTGGTTTCTCAAACTTGGTAAGTAGCCCAGGCTAGCCTCAAATTCATGATCTTCCTGACTCAAAGTAGGATCACAGTGTGGGGCATGATGCCAGGCAAGAACACTCTGACTTTATAAATGTACAACATCTGAGGCTGACGGCAGAGGCTTATAACCCAGCCACTTGGAAGGCTGAGGCAGGAGGATCATAGTCAAAGCTTGCCTAAACAGCAAGTTAAGGACACCCTGGCATTTAGTGAGTATTTTAAAGGCTGAGAAGACACACAGTGAGAGAGCACTTGCCGTGGGGGGGGGGGGGGCTGTGGGGGAGGGGCAACGAGAACATACTTACCCTCTTTTCTCGTTTCTTCATTTTGAAATTCTTCACCAAAGAAGAATCCCAGTCCTGTTGGCAATCAGACCACATTAATCTCTTTCGTTGGCTAGGTTACTCATAAATCCTGCGCAAATAAATTTACAGCACACAAGCCAGGCAGCCCAATCTAAGCCCCAGGAGAGGGAAGTTACAAAGGTCTTTGGAGTTTGCTTCAAAGCTGCAGTTAACATGTTTCCTTCAAATATTGAAGTGACAGTAACAGAGTCAGGAACCAAGGCCACAGAGACAGGAAAAGGTCAGAGAGTCACCTCCTGCCGTGACCATTTCAGGAGCCCGATCCTTTATTGCTGATTATTTTTCTAATTAGCTTTAGAACTTAGAGAATATAATACTATAGTCTAGTTTCACTTCCATTACTGTAGTCATTGGATTCATTTTAGTATTTACCTGTGACTCTCTTACTCCTGGTCACCCCTAAAAACACAGCCCCTAGAAACAGCGAGTCCAACCAACAGCAGCTCCAAATAAGCAGAACCTCCCCCAATTCATGGTCAAGTAATTTAGCCCTGGGCTGATCAGCGCCAATGGCAACAGCTAACACAGTAAGGCTTTTCTCAAAACGCACCTCATACATTTGGTTATATACCCCAGACCTGCTCTGTATCATTCTTTATTTCAGAAGGTGGCTGTCCAGTATTTACAACCTTAAAATGGACATTTGCTTCTCTGGTTGAACAAGCAAAACCACCCCTAGGCACCTGGTGAGTCCTCGTCCTGCTTTGCATCAAACCAAGCACTAACAATTTCCTGTGTTGCGTTTTGTTTGCTGGATTTTAGCCTCCCACAGAAACGGTAAGTTACCAGTACACTGCCGGTCTCCTGAACATTAAAGACTGTGATGTCAGCAGGTATGGGAAACACTGCCACTTACACAAAGATTCCACCAGTTCTGCTGCCCACAAAGCAAGGCAACGACTTAGTCACAGCAGCTACTGCTTAACCCAAGAACCACACGCTGCCTAGGAACGTAAACCACACCTCCTGGCTGCAGTTAAGGGCCTTAGTTCCCTTCTAGTACAGGGGAGGTGGCTGAGCCTTCCTCAGGAGCTGGACTAACTTGAGAACACGTCACCAATCCATCCACCTCAGCAGCAGCTAACCCTGTATCTGTCTACATAGCAGGCTCCACAGCAGCCACAACGACACACTGAGACTTGTCTCAAAAATTAAAAGTAAAACACGTGCCTGGTCAGTCTTTCTAGTTTCTACCCAAGCTAGGGTTTTGACAAGGTAAGATATAATCAATCACTACAGGTTCCTCCCAGAGACCCTCAACCTCACAGCAAACCCGAATTTCACATTCTCACTAAATGTTTAAGTCAGTGTCCTATAGCTTGTGTGGATTTAAATTGCTAGCTCAGAATTGGTACCAAATCAACTCATAAAACAGTCATAAAGGGTGGCCGAGGACAGGCGCAGAGATGCTCCCACAGGAGCAGGCTAACAAAAGCAGATAACTCGAGAGATCAAATGTTTATTACCAGTGATTCATCAGTCTTGTCAAAGCTGATATCTGATAAAATGGAACCAGATTCATCAATTGTTGACAGTCTAGATTAAAAACAATAACACAATGTTAGACACAGCACAGAGAACATAAAGCCAGCAGCACTGGTCCCGCTGGGCGGGCAGCACCCATACCTCGCTGCTTCCACGGAGCACCCTGAGGGCAGGAGCAGCACAGGCAGGGCCGTGGGGGCCTCTGTCGCTGAGTGCACAGTACAAGCAGGCTGAGGGTCAGGTTGGTTCCAATCATGTCTGTTGCTGCTAACAGGTGAGTATTGCCCAGCACCGGGCTTTTGGTTTGGTGTTGTTGCTTTTTGTTTTGTCTGAGACAAGACCTGTAGCCAAGGCTGCCCACGAATTTCCTGAGTAACTGCAGGGGATCTCCAACTCCTGACCCTCCCGTGCCTGCTTCACTAAGGCTGGATTACACAAGCGTGCCCGCAGGCCAGCTTACACGGTGCTAGGGACTGAACCATGCCAGACTCACTCTGAGCTACATCCCCGGCCCCAGCACTGGCTTTTTAAGACATTAAGCCTAAACTGGATGTAGTGGTCCAAGTAGGCAACTGCAGCACTTCTGAAGTTCAAGGCCAACAGGGTTGGTGCACAACCTTAATCCCAACAGTCAGGAGGCAGAGGCAGGTAGATCTCTGTGAGTTCAAGGCCAGCCTGGTCTACAAAGCCAGTCCAGGACAGCCAAGGCTACACAGAGAAAACCTGTCTCCAAAACAAAACAAAACAAAAATGTAGAAACCTAACTAGGTGTGATGGCACGCGCCTTAATTCCAGCACCTGGAAGGGAGAGACAGGTGGTTCTCTGTGAGTTGACAAAGCAAGTTCAGGATAGCCAGGATAGCTGTTACATAAAGAAACCCGGTCTCAAAAAAAAAAAAAAAACAAACAAAAAGTAGAAATCAAGTTCGTATATCTATTTTGCTATAGATTCTACATGAGCTGGGCAGAGTGGCAGCACAGTTTTAACCCCAGCATTCAGGAGGAAGAGAAAGGTGGATCTCTATAAATTCAAGGCCATCCTGGTCTACACAATACATTCAGGCCAGCCAGGGCTATACCCTAAGACCCTATCTCACCAAACCAAACAAAGTAAGATTCCCTGTGGACCAAGCAGCCAACAAAACAAACAACTCTAAGAGTGTAAGCCTTTTCCTACTTATTGTACTGGGAGTATTATGGCCAAACCTGGCTGAGACTATTTTAGTGACACTATGGAACCAAGTGATTGTCTGGTCTGAGCTCCCCGCAGCCACAAGAGCTCTCTGGAGAGCACACACTGTGCGTGTTGCTGGGCTGCTCCCTTCAAATGCACAGGAGCAGTTATCGATGTGCAATTTAATACAAACATCAAAACTGTACCCATGGTGAAACAACCTCCTAAAGAAAGCTCAAAAAAATAATGAAAGCAAATGGGGGGTGGGGTGGGCTCTTCGGCCCTCCCTCCCACCACCCTCCCTCCCACCACCCTCCCTAAGCTCTTTCTGCTTTGTTCAGCACACATCCCGGAAGCAGTATATTTAAGAGGTCAGATAACAGGACTTCTGACAGCTGTGCTGCCGTGATCAGCTAACAGCAGATGCAGCCCCCCACCTATTGCTCCCGACGTTGCCGCTGGATGCCTGGCCACGGTTGAGGAAAGCCAGGGCTGACTTTTGTTCCTCGCTCAGCTGGATGCTGCCAGATGTGTCACACATGAGTATGTCTCGAATCAGCTGAATCTGTTGTTCCTGCCGACCAAAGCAGAGTGAACATCGGAACCAGCCAGGAAAGAAAACTTCACCTCAAATTTATGGGATAGGCAGAAGACATTAAAATACAACATTATGCAAATGGGCCTTCAAGAAGGCATAGCAACAATAGAATATTAATTCACATCAAGACTGTGGCTGGTTTCTGACGAGTAAAATCAACTCCAAGTAGAATAGTGGGGTCTCTGCTATAAGATTTTTAGATCAAACTGGCAATCCAAGGGGAGTGTTACAGACCGTGAGTTCCAAAATAGATTTCACATAGCAAAAATATTTCAAGTATCATTTTTATCGGAACAATTATTGGCTTCTTTTATGGATCAAAGCAGTCACGTTTTTCTAAATGATGGAACAAAATGCATTAAAATAGATACAAAGCTGTAATGCAGACAGTTTGGGTTTACTGAGACACCTACCGCTGAGCTAAGATGGATTAGTCCCCTTGAGTAATGCTCTGCACTGCATCATGACCCATCCTGACACACCAAAATAGCGGTGCTGTGCGCCAGTCACATGCCCCACTCCTTGACTCCATTCTAGCCCTTTACCCAGGGGCTAGAGAGCAGTGATGAGGAACTGGAGTCACCCTGCCTGTTTCAATGACAGAGGGCCATGGCACCAACTCATAAAAGGAGGCCAATATTCTTGGCATTTATAATAAACAACATAGGCTGGGCATGACGGCACACACCACCAAACCTAGGGTTCTGGAAGCAGAGGCAGAAGAATCACTACACACACACACACACACACACACACACACACACACACACACCGCTCTACAGAATAGCAAATAAATTGTGCTAGACAAGTATCCTAGAAAATTGTTATTATTCTCCCTCATTTTAATTCTTTAAAAGAATGTAGTGCTGGGTCCAGGCCTTTGTGCATCAAGGCAAGCATTTCACCAACTGTACTGCATCCTTAGCCACTTTGTCTTAAAATGCTTTAAACTCTCATTTGAAATCTGTCTAGTGAAAAACAGCTTCAAGTCTAAAGGAAAAAATAAATTTTAACTTCAAACTAAAAAATAGAGTTCACAGGTTTTGATTTCATCTCCAATCAGAGGCAAGATGTCAGATGAACATTATGGACAGTGTCTCCCCACTCCCATCACCAGCCTAGTGTGCAAAGCAGTACACACCAGCTTGGCACACTCGGCCTCAGCTCGCTGTCTCCGTTTGATCTCTACATCTACTTGGTTCCGCGCATGCTTCAGCTTGACGTCCAGAGCGCTCCGCCCCGTCTCCGCTTTCAGCAACAGATCTTTGAATTTTTCCAACTCCTGGTTGGTTCTTTGACACTTCTTCCGGAAGTCCTCGAAGTCCTTTACAACCTGGATGAATTCAACTAAGGACAGGTAAAAATTTCAATAATCCAAGTAGTAAGAATACAGCTGTTCAAATAACTAGGTCCTACAGTTTGCTTCATCCCCAAAATAAAGTCTTGCTGAATTATTATCAAACATAGCTGAAAATGACCAGGAACAAACCCTGTTTTGTCATTTTGCACAAAAGCTGAGCGAAGCAACTGCTCATTCAACAGGCTCCGCACTTGTGGCTTAGCCAGGGCATCCGGTATGGAGTATGCCGTACCAGTCGCTAGTCACCTGGCTCCAGATGTCACCAACATGTAAAGCTCCTGAACAGAAGGTGATCAAAGAGGGAGACCTTTGGGGCAGCTGTCACACACCAGGACAGTCACATGAAACAAAAACAGCCTCCGTTATCTTCACGTGTGCTGGACCACGGTTAAACAGCAAACCTAGGACAACGGCTACAATATGCTCTCCTGGTTTACATTAGCATTAGAGATAGCTAAGGCCTGTGACTCCATTCAGTGATAATTATACAAATTATTGATTAGAAATAAGGAGCTGGTTGCTTTTGCTGTTTAACAATGCCCTGAAAGATAAGTAAACACTCTAGCGTGAAAGCAGAGGTGACCACACAGCTCTTAGAAAGTCACAGGTAGTAGGATGGGGACTCTGTTCAATGTCCACAAAGACAACCGAAGGCTCAATGCAAGACACCCTCATCTGATCCCCGCAGCTGAGGAAGACTGTCCTGCCGTGTATTTGCATGACCGCCTGACAGTTCCCAAGCTAACCTGAGCCTGTCTCTAAGCATCTCTCTCTTGTCTCAAAGCATGTCTCAATCTTGTCTCAAAAAATAGAGTCACAAGGGAACTTAGGTCATAGCAGCAGACCAATTTTAGCAAAAGGTACGTATGGAAATAGAATGACAGGCAAAGTAAATATCAATATCAAAAAAATAGGGCTGGAGCCGGGAGGTAGTAGTACACACCTTTAATTCTAGCACTCAAGGAGGCAGAGGCAGGTGGATCTCTGTGAGTTCAAAGCCAGTATGGTCTACAAAGAGAGTCCAAGACAGCTAAGGCTACACAGGAAAACTCTGTCTCACAACCACCAGCAACTGCAGCTCCAGAAGCTCCTGTGCCCTCTCTGGCTTCCACAGGCATGTGTACATACATGCACAAACACAGACACACAGGCACACACACCACAGGATTTTTAAAAAATTATAACTACATAATAAATTTCAATAGCCTTTTGAAATGAGGGCTCAGTAAGCTCTAGCCGTGAGTAGCCATCTTAAGGAAACTGAAAGAACAACTTTCAGATTTCAACACCCTTCCGCATTATATAAGCAGCAAAGCTGCCATCTGATGGCTCTTCTTATTCCCTCCTCCGCCTCCCCACGCGCCCTCCCGTCCTCCACAGCCCAGCTCCCAATGACTTACTGCTTTCATTTCCTTCATTGATAACCTCCAACCGGCGCACAAGCTGCTCAAACAGAGTCCACAGATTCACCATTGTAGTATCCATCTTTCTGCCAAGAAATCAAATATACATTAGGAAGCTGCCTTCTCCCCTTACA
This sequence comes from Acomys russatus, assembly GCF_903995435.1. Lineage (NCBI taxonomy): Eukaryota > Metazoa > Chordata > Mammalia > Rodentia > Muridae > Acomys > Acomys russatus. Next base: position 61,581,108 of record NC_067153.1, read on the forward strand.
AAAGATTTACTATCAGTCTAGTAAGTCCATCAGTGACCAACACCTGGACTCTCCTACCTGCAACCACCATTACAAGACTCTCAAGCCACAATTTTGTGTGATCCCAATTTATATTAAAAAGTTATCTTTTTGGCTGGGCATGGTGGTGCACATCTCTAATCCCAGCACTTGGGAGGCAGAGGCAGGTGGAGACCAGCCTGATCTACAAAGAGAGTCCAGGACAGTCAAGGATACAAAGAGAAACCCTGTCTCGAAGAAAAAAAAAAAAGTTATCTTCTTGTTTTGTTTCATTTTTTTGCTTCTTTCTCCCTATCCGTACCTCTCTCTTTGGTTGATTTAAGAGACCTATCTGCCACCATGCCTGGCTGATTATTTATTTTTTTGAGACAAGGTCTTACATGTCGCATAGGCTAACCCTGAACTCACAATCTTACTGCCTTGGTCTTTCAAATGTTGGATTAGAAGCATGTGCCAGACCAAAGCTGCAATAAGAAGCCAGGTTGTGGGACACGCCTTTAATCCCAGCATTTAGGAGGCAGAGGCAGGTGGATCTCTGAGTTCAAGGTCAGCCTGGTCTACACAGTGAGTTGCAGGACAGCCAAGAATACACAAAGAAACCCTGTCTTGGGAAACAAAACAAAACAAAAAGATTCACTATGAAGTAGAAAATCATTGGAAACCACGGATGACATACACCTCCTCTGTCTACTTCTATGCCAATCCCCACTCCTTACAAAGATGCCTGTGAGGCGGGCGTGGTGGTGCACACATGTAGTCCCGGCACTCTGGGAGGTAGAGACAGGCAGATTTCTATGAGTTCAAGGCCAGCCTGGTCTACAAAGTGAGTCCAGGACAGCCAAGGCTACACAGAGAAACCACATCTCAAAATAAAAATCAAAAACAACAACAACAACAAAAAAACCCAAAAATGGTGCTTATGCTAATTGCCTGCAGTAGGAATGAGCATGCCAGTGGATTATAAATAACAGCACAAAATGTGGATCTTTAACTCTAACAATATTTTTTTTTTTTTTTTTTTTTGCTACTTCAACCTTTCAGACTTTGAAAACCTATAATGTAACTTAAAATGTTTATTTTTAATTTCACTTTTGGCTAATATCCTGTCACAACTGTCTCTTAAAAGGCAGGACATGGTCAGCACATTTCCCACCAATGGCACAGGTGACATCACACAGTGATTAAGTGGGGAAACTGCCAGCTCAGCAACACAAGAATTATTTCTGTAGTGCGGGGTTCTCAGCTGGACTGCACACAGGGACTGTGTCTAATAAATTTATACTAAATATGGGCGAAGGATTACGCTCTCCCACTCTGGCATCAGGAGACAATGCGCCACCTTCACAGTGACAAGGGCAGAGGAGAACCATTGTTAGTGTTCTGTACGAGGGATCCCAGGCTTTGTGCTTCCTCCCAGAGACCTGTGAAGACGGCATTAAAACTCAGGCCTCTAGGCAGCTCTGCTCCACACAGGCTCAACCAAGAATGGACCAGGAAAACACATTTTTCATTTAATAGTCAAGAAAGACATTTACTGGATGTGACAAAAATTATTATTAAGGAATGAAAATCGTCAAATTTCACTCAAAAATAAAATATTTTTAGAAGCACAGTAGAGGACTCTCACGCCCTTCTCACTCCTGATGCTTTGTCTAGTTCGTTACTTTATGTATCTAAATAACAGCTTCAGAACTCTATTTCGAATTTTTAGTGATTTTGTAAATGTTTTTAAGATGGTACTATAAGCTATGACACTAAGAAATGGAAAAAGGAAAAGAAACAAACAAGCCAAACCCCCACAAAGAACAAAGGAATGTATGAGCATAAAAATATTTTCTATTAACACTACAGAAATATTCATTTGTAGCCATTCAACAACTGTTATAATAGCAAGGAGGTAAAATAAACTCTGTGAGTCCCAGGCCTGCCTGCAGTGTGACCGCAACAGGGCTGGAAACCATGCTCTTCCAAAGACAGTGTGTCTGCTTCCAAGCGACCAGCCATGGCAAGCTGCTCAACAACCAAACTAGCTGACGTATTACAGACATCTTCCTCCACAGCAGACAAAGTAGAGTGACATTAAACCCAGCAGGAAGACATGTGCTGGGTCACAGGAGGTCCACGGACTTAACAAACCCACAGGCAGGTGCTGCAGAGCACTCAGGATCAATTCTGATGATGATTTCCTCTGGCTCCCGTGAAAATGGAGGCTGCTAGTCAGCAGCTTTAACATAGATAGGCTATTGATCTCTTCCACCTCAACACCTTAAGTGTAGCTGCAACTCAGAACAAGAAAACTTCTGCTAAGGGACTCAGAGAAGCAGCAGGTTCTGTGGCGACTATGATGTTGAAAACAAGGGAGGGGCTTTTCTTAGTTTTGAGACCTGCCTGGAACCCAGACATCTGCCTGCCTCTGGAATTAAAGGTGTTAAACACTAAACACTGGACGTGCGCACACGCGCGCGCGCACACACACACATACACACACACACATCATCTATTCTGATTTTTTAAAAAGATTTATTTATTTATTCATTATGTATACAGTGTTCTACCTACATGTAATGCCTGCAGGCCAGAAGAGGGCACAAGATCTCGTTGTAGATGGTTGTGAGCCATCATGAGGTTGCTGGAAATTGAACTTAGGACTTTTGGAAGAGCAGGCAGTGCTCTTAACCTCTGAGCCATCTCTCCAGCCCAAAACATCTATTCTTCATAAATTACCCAGTTTGAGATATTTTGTTACAGCAGCAGGAATAAAAACAGAACTCTCCCATTTTCTCAAGCTTTCTTAGCTCATTGTTACTCTGGTTTCTGTATGTACTCCAAAGAGTTAGGTTAGGTTGCTCTGCTGTGGTTTTGTTGTGTTGTATTCTTTGTTTTAAGGAAAGGGCTGTTTGCAGACAGCCGAGCTGGCTTTGAATCATCAGCCTCCCAACTGCAGACAGTCTAAGGCATGAGCCACTCTGCCCAGCTGAAGACAGAGGTAGGCTCCTGAAAACAAGCCTGGTTCCACAAACACAGACTTTATGGGAGACACTGGGCTATAGTGGCTGTTGTAGTCTCACACTGGCCTCCCGGATGTCTATGTACCTACTGCCGTCGTGAGCAGAGGCCAATTCTTACAGCTCTGTCAGTTCCTCATCGTTTACCAGCACCCCAGGTATCCTTCCTAGTGCCAAGCAGCACCTAAATTAACCCGTCAAATTCTCTGAATTTATTGAACTACTCCAGCCACTACCTGAGCTCTGACAGCTCACCACTTTTCTCTCTTCAGCTAGTCTAATTACAGTGCTGTGGATCTCAAGTGCGCCGGTGCTCTGAATGCTATGCTTGACTGAGGCATTATCTCCCCTTCAAACACATCGTATCCTGTGGACTCCCAGGTTTTTATTCCTGTTGTTTTTTTGAGACAGGGTCTCACTGTGCAGTAGCCTGGAACTCGCTCTGTAGACCAGGCTGCGACCTGAGAGCTGGGATTAAAGGTGTGCACCACTGGCTCTGAGTCCCAATTTTTATCTCCCTATTTTCTTCATCCTTCTAGTCATTCCGGTCTAAATTTCATAAATATCTTTGGTTCCCCCTTTTCTGTGAGAATAACTGACAACTGTGGACTTTCCTCTTACATGGAGGAGCGCCTCCACATCCCCTGCAGTCGTCTCTGCTCAGTCCTACTGACTGCCTGCCTCACCTGCCTCCAGGATCCCCCAGCAAATCCTCTGCCACTCTTATCAGTTGCTACACAGATTAATTTCACTCTAATTTAACTTTACCAAATTTGAGGGCAGAAATCTTGCATCTGATACTACGGTGTTAAATACACATCACTCAGTATTTAACTGGATGCCTAGACACAAAATATATGCACGTACAATACTCCTGTCATACCATCTCGGTCTCACTATGGACTCCAGGGGAGCCTGTGCAGGCAGAAGGATTTACCTTGTAAGTAACTGCTGAGACCCTCTACAGAGTACAGGTACCACCTGCTTCATAGAAATTCCAAAATATAGATGAAATTTTATAATGCATTAACTGAACCTTATAAAAAATAGAGCTTATGAAAATATAAAATGGGCCTTTGTGGTTATGGGGTCTGATAGCTGTTAATTAGATTCTGGAAGAGTGATTCACAACTCTAGTAATTTTCCTAAGTAGTCTAGACTGTCTCCACATGAGGCGCCATGAAATTCAGAAGCACAGACCATTTTTTAAAATAGTGCTACATAATATTTAATATATGCCTTTGCTGTAAATTGAGTACTAAACTTGACAGTTCTCATTTTTTTCTTCTTGTGAATCTAATTAACTAAGCTGCCATTTTACAGACAACTTAAAGACTCAGAAACCTAAAATGACTAAATGCCGAGCACACAATGAAATGCAGGTGTCTATTTTCTTTCCACCCTAACACACTAAAATGTTATAAAAGTATCAGCCGTATATGCTGCAGGTTTTCTCAGACACCTGCAAATCATAAGAATCACACAAAGCAAAGCTATGTGTGTATATGTGTAAACACAGATGTCAGCTAGAACCTAGACCAAAAAAAAGACAGCAAACTTCTGACCTGTCAAGTAAGCTGTTCTTGATGAGGCTCTTGCTTCTGCAGAAAGCTCATTTCCCCCTCTAATATGGGTTTGCTTTGAAAACCAAAGCCTGGCACTAGTAAAATACACTCATCTTTGTATGCTGAGGGTTTGCATATTCTTACCAACACTCTGCAGAAGTGGCTCGCAGGAATTATTTACAGGTGATGAAAATACCTCTCTGCATCAACACTAACTCTCACTATCTCAGCCAAATTGAACTTGGAGAGGAGACCATCCTTTTCCGTGTCAATTGAGAACGGCTTTAATTTTCCTGCTGGGCCACATTTCCATCCTCCTGTCTGTTTCCTCGCCCTTTATTAGTTAGCTTCATGGCTAGGAGACCCACTAATGCGAAAGGGGACAGGGACAGTCGTGCTGGAGAGCGCTGCACTCAGCTGTAAAGCAGCTGTCACTTCCCACAGCAGAGGCTGCTGCCTTTCCAGAGCACTGCAGCGGCCCCGGTGTGGCACAAGGAAATCAGTTTACAGAGCCTTTTAAACAAAAGGTGCCCAGAATCTCAGCTGTTATTGATGGGGAGCCCCAGAGGTGGAGAAGTCACTGTGTTACATTCCCAATCTGTGAGTATCCCTCGGGGAGCAATTTGACGGCACCAGGAGAGAGCCGCAGCTTGCTATGATTGCTTTGAGCCCCCAATTTAATTTCAATCACCCAGCAAAGAGACAGACAGTCCTTCAGAACAACAGACTATTACAGATCTTATTGCACAGTACCCTGGGAAAAGCATCTATACTCATCCTACAAACAACATTATTAAGAAAACGATGTATCAGAGTTTTTAGACGCATCAAGAGTGTTACAATGCATAAGACAAAGCAATGGCAGATTGTTCGACTTTTTTCCCCCAGAAAAGTGTTTTAATGAAAAATATTATTATACAGATTGCTGTTCTGGAGATTCCCAGGAAATTAACAATGCAGGTTTCCTGAGGCTAAGAAAAAACACCCCCTAAAACAAGCTCTATGCTAGGATGTCTTCACTCAAAAGCACTTGAGAGCAATTCATTTCCCTAAGTGCCCAGCTTCTGCTCCATCCAGAGGCAGAAGACTCCAGCATGAGGCCTAACGTTCCCACAAGCCAACTGCAGAAAGAGACACCAGGGTGTCCTCGGCTCAACATGAGTGACGCTGTAAGTTCAACACTGGCATCCTGTTTCCTGATTAGGCCTTCCCAGTCTTCTTCAATGCCAGAGTACGTCTCACCAATCATTTTTCCTCCAGATTTCAGTCAACTCAGGCAGACACATAATGTCACACTGTCTCACATGTGAATATATGCTGGGGGTGGGAGACACAATGTCGACACCACCTTTCAACAGTGACAGAGAAACCCTAAGCCACACCCTCTACCCATCATGCCTCACCAGAGCTCCACTCAGGCATGTCCACTTTTTGACTTTTAGCGTCTTGTTTCCATTAAGCAAGAACTAAAGAGTTGGTGGGATACTGGTGGTCACTCTCTTTGGATTTAGGTAACTGACAGTTGTTCATACACTCTCAGCCTGCGGTCTCTAGCATGGTCTGTCGTCCCGTCCCATCCCTGTCCACCCTACCCCAGAAATCTTCACGTCTCAGTGAAGTCTCTACTAACCGCCCTTTTAAACACTGCAGCCTTTACTGAAGCATCTGGTTTGCTTTGCTCCCAATCACATGTCTCCACTACATTTCCTTAGTTTACTGTCTGGAAAGCAAGCTTCTGTCCATTTTGCTTGTTGCAGAGGCACGGGTAGAACACTGTGCCTGGTAGGAGATCTGATACTGAGTGAGTGAACCTCCTCATGGCCAGTAGTCTTTAGGTCTTCAGGGAGATGGAACAGGTTTTTAATTAATAATATAGCATGGTATAAAAGCCTTACACGGCTTTTGATAAATATTGTCTCTTGTTTTTTTTTTTTTTTTTTTTTTAAAGATTTATTATATTATTATGTATACAGTGCTCTGTCTGCATGTTCACCTGCAGGCCAGAGGAGGGCACCAGACTTTATTATAGATGGTTGTGAACCATCATGTGTTGCTGGGAATTGAACTCACGACCTCTGGAAGAGCAGTCAGTGCTCTTAACCTCTGAGCCATCTCTCCAGCCCAACCAAAATATTTTCTTAAACAACTGTAGTGACTGAACATGGTGGCATGTGCCTCCCTCTCTCTGTAAGCACTATTCTGGTGGCTGTAGCAGGGCAATCCTTATTGGAAGCCAACCAGAAAATTTAGCAAGACTTTGCCAACAGAAATGCCTAGAGGGAAAAAGCCAATGTTAAGAATTTTACTTGCAGCTGGGCGTGGTGGCTTTAATCCCAGCACTTGGGAAGGTGAGGCAGGAGTATGTCTGTGAGTTGGGGGCCAGCCTGGACTACAAAGAGAGTTCCAGCCAGGTGTGGTGGCCCACATATTTAATCCCAGCACTCGGGAGGCAGAGGCAGGCAGATCACTGTGAGTTCAAGGCCAGCCTAGTCTACAAAGTGAGTCTAGGACAGCCAGGACCACACAGAGAAACCCTGTCTCCAAAACACCAAAAATGAAACAAAACAAAGAGAGTTCAAGGACAACCAGGGATACACAGAGAAACCCTGTCTAAAAAAACAAAAAAATAAAAAATAAAAATCTCCTTGGACTTGAAGAAGCATGTAGCTGTGCTGGCCTGCAGCTTAGCTGATACCACACCTGCCTAATATGACTGACAAGCCCCTGGCTTCGTTCCTCAGTACAACAAATACTGAAAATGGTGCACCACACTTGTAATCTCCCAAACTATCCTGTAATGTCTGTAATGCCAGCACTCCAGAGACAGAAGGATCAGATGTTCAAGGTTATCCTTGGCTACAAGAGGCCAACCTGGGCTACATTAAGACTCCCTCACACATACACACTGTGCAGTTTATTTAGAAGGGTCAGAACTTTGAAAGGGAAAACAGTGACTCCAATAACTCTCCAATACTCTACTGGGAATTCTGCAGTCTCTCTGTCTTTCTCAGGCACAGAAACAAAGCTCTCATCCCAAGGGAAACGAGTGTTCTTTCATAAGCCAAATATAAGTGGCCCTGGCCCTGGTACATGAATCCAGGTTACCCACATACCGTGTTCTGATATAATCAGTCCCATTAAGTTTTATAGCTAAGAACAAAAGAAAGTCACAAATCAAGGAACTCTTAAAGCCCTTTGCTGGGCGCTTCAAGCAGGTTCCTGATGCTACCAGGTAACAGTCCTAGGTTTTCTGTTGGTGGAAGCAGTTAATATATATTAACACATCCCAATGGGTTTCACATGCGAGTCACAGGATGGTCAGTGACAGAGTTAGGCAATGAATTACTATTAAAAGAGGAGCTTAAAAAAAAAATTCACACGAGATAGGCTCCGAACTTGTTAACACTCCAACTCTCCACAATGTGGGGTGTTCTAATCAGCCCTGTGAGAGACAGACAGACAGACAGACAGCCTAGGAGGCAGAGTCCGCCCAGGCTCCTCCAACACCTGACTTCTTCAGAAGAGAACGCTCCTCGGGAAAGGGTAAAGGGGGCTCTCTCTCAGCCACTCCCCCACACGCCGCACTGTAGTTCCCGAAGACCACCTTGGGGAGCCACACCCGCCCCTGCCCGGCCACGCCTCAAAGGGACGCCCCTAACTTTGGACTGAACGCAACGCCGAGGGCAGCCCCCTCCCGCCGCCCGCCGCCCGCTCGCGGCCTCGGACCGGCTTACCGAGGCTCCCGGCCCCGCGCACACGCAGCCCCGCTCGGCCCACGGCGCTCACTCCGCGGCCGCCGAGCCCCAGGAGGGCTGCTGTTCACCGGCTGCGCGCCTCACTAACGGCAGTGTGGAACCCCGCCGCTAGATCCGGTTCAAAATCGCGCACCAGCCAATCACTGAGGACAGCAGCTTCATGACGACGCATGCGTCAGGGGCGGGGGTGGGGGCGGGTACAAAACGCAAGTGAGCATGCGCGCTAAGTTAAGGAGACGCCAAAAGGCGGCCATTTTGACTAAGGTCATACTTCGGGTGGGGGCATCGTGGGGTGCTCTGAGGAGGTAGTGGTTGTTTTGTGGTCCGTGTAAGACCCCCGTCTCCGTCTCCGGCTCTCTTTCCTGCAATTATTCTAATGACCTGTTGACTAATTGCATATTATTCTTGCTTCCCTGTTTTCCCAGGCAGGCAAATAGGGCTCTTGGAAACTAATAACTGAATAGTTTCGGGTCTCACTGTAGAACAGGAAGAATTCCAGAAGGAGACAGAGCAGCAATCATTTTAACCATATTTACTGAGCTATAATTATCCCTTCATTCATCCACGCATTCATTCAGACTTTTATTTGATGCACAGTAAGTTATGCCAACTTCATAGCAAGCTCTCTGCTAGGAAGTAGAAAAAATACAGATCATGTGGTCTTTGCTTTCCAGTAGCTATGAATGGGGAAGACAGCTCAAGAAAACAAATAGAAATACAAAATGAAGTGTTATAATTCCGCTTAATAAAGAACACTTGAAATCTGGCGAAGCGGGCCGGGCTGTGATGGCGCACTCCTTTAATCCCAGCGCTTGGGAGGCAGAAGGATCTGAGTTTGAGGCCAGCCTGGTCTACAAAGAGAGTTCCAGGACAGCCAGAAAGAAACCCTGTCTTGAAAAACAACAAAACAAAACAAACAAACAAACAAAGACACTTTACAACTGAGCATGGTGGCACACACCTTTAATCCCAGCACTAGGGAGGCAGAGGCAGGTGGATCGCTGTGAGTTTGAGGCCAGCCTGGTCTACAAAGAGAGTCTAGGACATTCAAGGCTACACGGAGGAACCCTGTTTTGAAAAAAATCTAAAACCTAAAAACAAAACAAACAGAGAGAGTTCCAAGACAGCTAGAGCTGTTACACAGAGAAACTGTGTCTTGAAAAACCAAAAAGAAAGAAAGACATTAATGGGCTGGAGAGGTGGCTCAGCGGTTAAGAGCATTGTCTACTCTTCCAGAGGTCCTGAGTTCAATTCCCAGCAACCACATGGTAGCTCACAACCATCTATAATGAGATCTAATGCCCTCTTCTGGCCTGCAGGTGTACATGCAGGCAGAGCATTGTATTCATAATAATAAATAAATATATATATATAAAAAAAGAAAGACATTTATACTACAACCATGTATCAGTGAACTGTTCACCCTTATTCTGTTAGTGTTCTCTCAGTCTTTCTCATCTTCTTTTGTTATTTCTCTGTGTGTTGGAGTCCTTTCCTTCCTGAATTTACTAATCAATAGGGAGAGAGACTACCAGCACCGTCACAAAATACTGGCCTAGCTAGAGCATACTAGAAACAGTGAGGCAGGCAGTGCGCTGGCGCATGCCTTTAATCCCAGCACTTTGGAGGCAGAGGAGGTGGATCGCTGTAAGTTTAAGGCCAGTATGGTTTATGTAGTGAGCTCCAGGTTAGCCCACACCACTTCTAACTATTGTAACCAGCCTGGTCTGTTTCAGTAGTCTAACCACCAAGGACAGTGTACCCTTCCTTGAGCTCCTTAAACTACGGTACACACTCATAATCTCATCTTGTGGGACATGGAGGCTGAGAGATCCAGACCAGCCTCTGCTCTTTAGTGAGCTCCAGACCCACCTAAAACAAAAAAACAAGGGCGAGAGGGATGGCTCAGAGGTTAAGAGCACTGACTGCTCTTCCAAAAGTCCTGAGTTCAATACCCAGCAACCACATAGTGTCTCACAACCATCTATAATGAGAGCTGGTGCCCTCTTCTGATGTGTAGGGGTGCATGCAAGCAGAACACTGTATGCATAATAAATAAATAAATCTTAAAAAACAAAGCTGAAAACAAACAAACCCAGCTCTCACCATGCCTCTTCCTTGCTGAAGACCCCTAGTAACGTCACTTCACCTCTCCTCCCTAAAAAAGACAGGGGTTCTAACTTATTGGGTCATTCAGAGGAATAACTCAGCCGTCCTTGTAAAACTCAGTACGTGTCCCAGTACAAAGCAAGGGCTCAGTAAATATCCCTTGCCTTGCTTGCCAGACCAGCAGCTTCAGGTGACAGCAGCAGTACGCCTTTACTTAACACTGCATTTCCCATTGTAGCCCCGATAAAGTCATTCAAGCGCAGGTGAGTTCAGCTCAACCAGATGGTGGCAGTATTCCACCCCACTACACAATCTACAGGTTCCAAATGATGCATGGAGGAAGGAGAAGTGGGCGGGGTGGGTGGGCGGGACACACATCCTTTCCTCCACCTCCACCTGAAGCCAAGAATCATCCTACTCAACACCTTTTTGCCTGCTGCACCAGCTTGCTGAGAATAACAATAACAAATAATAATAATAATAATAATAATAATAATAATAATAATAATAATAATAATAATAATAATAAATAAAGGAGGTTGCTGAAAGGAGTCAGGGTAGGGATGTTAAAATCCTTTCGCTCCCAAACTGAGTTTTCTACCTAGGGTGCCCGCTGGGCTCCACTTGAACCGGGAAAAGCCAAGTCTCCGATTCCTGGAAGCCTAGCGTTCGATCCTAGCTCTGCCACTTACTGGAGGCGCTGCCTTTTAACCTGGTTCTTCAATCTCTCCGGCCTCTGGAGACGCAGTGGTTCCGAGTGCCGGCATGCGGGTGGAGCATGTGAAAAGACTTCAGTGTGTGGAAACGCGCCGCCGTCGTGGGGCGAGTCATTCCCGTCGGAGCAAGGACCCTTGCCCAGCAGCCCCATCCCGCCCTGCCGGAACACCTCCAAGCCACAAGCCCAAGGTACCGACAGAGGCGCTATCACCAGATTAGCTGGGCTCGGGTCGGTGCGCTTTTGTCTTTTCACCTCGCCCACACCATGACTGTGGCTTCCTGTTCGTTCTCCTCTGCTCTGCTCCCGGCCTCTTTCCAAAGATGCAAATTAAGCCTCCACTTGAGGGTCTCAGTAAACCCCAGACACACACATACACCACACACACGCAGTCCAGCTGTGAGCACTCCTGCCCGGGGAAAGTGGTGAGTCCTGCACACTGTAAGGGTGGCGGAGGCGAGGCCTGATCTCAGACAGCACCAGGTTAGGGATTCTGTTCTGGGCCGGATTAAAGGCGTGTGCCACCACCGCCCGGCTTGGGCTGGCAGTCTGAAGGCAGATGCACTGAGACTGAGGTCCAAAGCTAGCTGGAGCAGACCCCAACCCAAAAGATGGAAAGTGAAGCAGGCAGACATGTCAAGGGAAATGGGGGATCCCAGGCAGTGTGACTGGAGTGCAAGGCTGCTGGAAGTCTGGGGACAAGACTGAAAATTATTTTCACAGAGCCGATTAAGTAAGACATCTTCCTACCAGGTCAAGCTAGTTAAATGCTCTTCCTGGGGCTTTCTCTGTTCCTTCGCTTTCCTGACTGTTAAATGGGTGTGATGGTAGTAATAAATTGTAAAGGCTCTCGGGAGGCAGAGGCAGGCAGATCGCTGTGAGTTCAAGGCCAGCCTGGTCTACAAAGTGAGTCCAGGACAGCCAAGGCTACACAGAGAAACCCTGTCTCGAAAAACAAAGCAAAACAAAGCAAACAAACAAAAAATGGTAAAGGCTGTTGCGGGGACTAAATCACACCTGTTACACAACTCAGTACAGAGCTAGGCACATGCGGTACTCCAAGAATATTAGTTGAGTGTTTGTTTTTGTTTGCTTGTTTGTTTTCGACTAAGTTTTCTAAAGCCCAGATTGCCCTGGAACTCCCCATGAAGTCAAGAGTGGTATAGAATACCCATTTTACACCTTGCTGGGCGTAGACCCCAGGATCCTCTGGCAAAGAAGCACTCTACCACATAATGAGTGATAGCCTCGCCCAGCTGCGATTTGTTACTTTGTATCTCCTTGTCTTCTTTTGTCTGATCAGACTTCAGAACCGCATGGAAAGTCTCTCCCATCCCACCCCAGCTCTCTTCTGGTGGGATACTACTATGAAGCAGGAAGCAAGAAGGGACTGAGAAGCAGGGCCTGGTGGCCTTTAATTCCAGCCCTCAGAAGGCAGAAGCAGCTGGGTCTCTGTGAATTCAAGGCCAGTCTGGTGTTACATATTGAGTTCCAGTACAGCCAGCGCTACGAAATAGAGAGACGGTGGGAGGCGGAAGTGGGGAGAACAGAGAGGAGACAAAGAAAGGGCAGGACTTAGCAAGCTGGGTAACAAAGCTTGGAAGCCTTTCTCCCGGTGGACAACATGCTTGCCTGGCATCAGGAGGCTGCAGTTTACAGGCAGAGGGACCCCACCACCAGCCACCCTCCCGCCTCTCCGCTATGCCCTGCCCAGCCCAGCCATTCCATCAAGGGTTTCTTTTGGAAGGGGTCAGAGGGCTTCAAAGAGAGAATTTGGTGTGTGTCTGTGTATACACCTCCCACACCACAGAAGCTGAGGCCCTAGCTATTGCACCAGTAACTAACAATGCAGAAAGCATTCTGTTCCAGCCTAAAGATCCACGCAGAGATAGGCAGGACTCTACACATGCCTGGAAAAGACAGACGTGCTCGCGCGCGCGCACACACACACACACACACACACACAAGCTCAGGATTAATTTTAGCACGACAAATGAAAAGCCTAGAGCTGCAGCCCCCCCCCCCCCCCACCCCATCTCCAGATGCTCCAGCCGGAGCGTGTGGCTGACTTGGCTTGCCTCTGGGTTTTAGAGCTGCTACCATACCCCACTGGGACCACACCTTGCTCATCCTCTCTTTCTGTCTCATATGTCACCAGCGCCCCACGTCTCCGTCACTTTGTCTAACCACTCACTCTTGTTCTTTTTGTTTGTTTGTTTTGGTTAGTTGTTTGGTTGTTTGGGGTTTGGTTTTGTTTTGTTTTTATTTTTTGAGACAGGGTCTTACTATGTATGTAGCCCTGACTGTCCTGGAACTCACTATATAGCCCAGGCTAGCCTCAAATTTAAAACGATCCACCTGCCCCTACCTCCCAAGTGCTAGTATTAAAAGTGTGCACCACCACACCCAGGCAGGCTCCCTCTTAACCCTCTTTGCCCCTTATCTGGGCTTCAGATAACAAGTGTATCCCTTAGGCTCTCAAGTCTATTAGTCCCCTTCCTCTACACACACATCTGGCCCTTACAGAATGCCTCGCTGTGGTTTCCAACTAAAGGCTCCTCAGTAGAAAAGGCCAGGAAAAAAAAAAGACAGCCAAAGGAGTAGCAATATGCATATTTGGCCAGGCTTCTCTGAGCAGCAGAGTACAGTGGGTCAGACAAACAGGCAGACAGGCAAACCACCCCTTAACCACACACACACACACACACACACACACACACACACAGTGCTCTGTAGTGATCCATTGCTCTGCAGTCTTGGGCTTGCTTTCTCACTACCCACCCTGAACCCACAGGGAGGTCCCTGGGCTTTCTCTAGGGCCCCTACATGTCTAGGAACTTTCATCAGTCTAGAGAGGCCATGCCAAGTCTAGGGTCGCTGCGGCCAGCCCACGGCCAGCCCAGCCCTTCCCATCCTTCCCATTTCTTTGCCTCTGTTCTTTTTTACCTCCCTCCCACCTTCGTGAAGCCTTCAAGCCTGGGAGGGAGGTCAGGATGGAGCCCACCCTGGCAAAATGAGAAAAGATTAGAGCAATACATTTGCTGTCAATGGCAATGAGGCAGCCTGAGCAGGGGAGGAGGCATATTTGATTTCAGGCTCTCCAGGGGTCTTGATAGAAGAACACTGGCAGCCTGCAGCCCCAGGCCTGGGCCTGACAGTATGAAAGGCTGGTCCCAGCCTCAGTCAATTGGGGACCCTGGTGTCCCAACTCTCCCATCTCCTTATCGACCCTGGACTCTGTTCTCTGCAGTTACCTGCAGGGCTCCCACTCCTTCCTCCTGCCTGCTCCTCCTTTCTCCCTTGCCTCTGCCAAACTTGTTTCCCCAAAGCAGTTTTTCTACCTGGTACAGGGTGATGAAGCAGAAAGAACTCTGCTGTTCTGGGGGCTGGCGAGGGGGCCAGGATTCCAACCTCCACAGCCCAGGACAGTCACTGAGCCTCTTTAAGCCATGGGACCATGACAGGAAAAAACAGAAACAGAAAAAGAAAAAGATGGTATTTGTCATCCAGAGACCAGGAGTCATCTCTGTGTAACCTTGGCTAGGAACAGGCTTTTTTTTTTTTTTTTATCATGGGTTCTTCTCCCTCATTTGCCACAGAAGTCAAGCTCCTGCCTCACCCATGCAGTCTTTTTCTTTTTCTTTTTTTTTTTTTCTTTTTCTTTTTCATTTTCCTTTTTTGAGACAGGGTTTCTTTGTGTAGCCTTGGTTGTTTTGGATTCTCTTATAAACCAGGCTGGCCTCAAACTCACAGAGATCCACCTGCCTCTGGCTCCCTAGTGGTGGGATTAAAGGCGTGTGCTACCACACCCGGCCCATGCAGTCATTTTCTAGCATGAGTCTGATGTCTCCCTATTTCTAAGCATTATTTTTTCCAAATGAATTTTCATTTCTATACCCTGGCTTGGTTTGTTTTGTTGGTTTTTTGAGACAGGGTTTTTCTGTGTAGCCTTGGCTGTCCTGGACTGGCTTTGTAGACCAGGCTGTCCTTGAACTCACAGTGATCCACCTGCCTCTGCCTCCCGAGTGGTGGGATTAAAGGCCTGTGCCACCCCTGCCCAGCTTTTCCTTCCATTTCTAAAAGAAGATTTATTTAGCTTTATGTTGTGTGTCTAAGTGTTTTGCTTGCATGTATGATCATGCACCTCGTGTAAGTGCCCACAGAAGAAGTCAAAAGAGGAGCATCAGATAACCTGGAACTGGAGTGACAGATGATTACGAGTTGTCATGTGGGGCCTGGGAATGGAACCCAAGACCTGTACAACAGCAGCAATGGCCCTAACCACTGAACCGTCTCTCCAGCCCCCACACTCAGGATTTTTGTTTATTTGTTTGATCAAGACAGGGTTTCTCTGTGTAGCCTTGGCTGTCCTGGACTCCCTTTGTAGACCAGGCTGGCCTCGAACTCACAGAAATCGACCTGCCTCTGCCTCCCCAGTGCTGGGATTAAAGGTATGCACCACCACGGCCGGCCTGATTTCCTTTGATAAATAGAGATATGGACGTGTAAGCCAAGCAAACTCTTCCTTCCCCACCTTGCTTTTGGGTCAGGGTGTTTTGTCACAGCAGTAGAAACCCAGACTAAGACATACCCTGATCTAGAGGCAACGAGTGTAGCTTTCCTTGATGTACTGCTCACATTTTAGGTCTGGGTCCTGATTCCTCAACTACAGTCCCCAACTGACAGCAGAATATGTCTCCTATGTCTTTGCCACCCTGGGGCATAGGGAGGGCCTGGCACCTACTGGGTATAGAAAGGCTGGCAGTGGTGCTTCTTGTGATATTAATTGACATGCATTTGAAGGTGACGATGGTGGTGATGATGACCATGTTGGCTGTCTAAGAGATTCTATTCAAAACTAAGCTGCTCAAGACAATTCACGTTTATGAACAGAGTGTCTGTGGGCCAGGTGTTCGGATGGCTTAAGGGGGTGTCTCTGCCTCGTGTCTCTCACCAGTCAGTGATGATGGTGACAGCGGGGCTACAGTTTCATCTCTTCATCTATTGCCTTCACTGGATGATTGGCTATCTGCACCCGAATCCGTCACCACAGTTATTGGCAGTGTTTAGTTCCTCTCAGCCTTTGGGACCTTGCTGGGGGTTGACCTAAGGTTGCTTTCCGTGAAGTCCCTCCAGGGTCATTGCCACCACACCAGCTGGTTCTTCTCAACACAAGAGAAACAGTACCCAAAATGGAAGCCTCAGTGTTTTTGGAAACTAATCTGTCCATCCATTCATCTGTTTGAGACAGGCTTTCAGGTAGCCTGGGCTAGCTTCAGACTCTCTATATAGCTAGAGCTAGCCTTGAACTCCTGAACTTTCTGCCTCCACCTTAGTCTTTTTTGTTGTTGTTTGTTTGTTTTTTGTTTTTTTCCAAGACAGGGTTTCCCTGTGTAGCCCTGGCTGTCCTGGGCTTGCTTTGTAGACCAGGCTGGCCTTGAACTCACAGTGATCCGCCTGCCTCTGCCTCCGGAGTGCTAGGATTAAAGGCGTGCGCCGCCACGCCCAGCTGTGGTTTAGTCTTAAAGTCACATGACCAGACTGTGTTAAGAAGAGATGTTATTGGGAGTTCTGAGGTGGTCCAGTGGGCAAAGGGTTTGACCACAAGCCTGACAACTTGAGTTCAGTCCCTAGAACCTATGGGAGTACTAACCCAAGAGATATCCTCTGACTACACGCACACATGCATGCGCGTGCGCGCGCACACACACACACACACACACACACTAAATAAGTAAATAGCTGTAAAAGTACTTCAAGTAGAAATGAGTTGTTAATTACAACCCATACCCAAAGAGGTAGGATTGTGCATAATGCAAATACCAGGAGGTGGGGGCCACTGAGGGCCATCTTAGAGGATGCCTACCACAATGGTAATTGTGGTGACCATGACCCGAAAGAAAATGGAGCTAATGGTGCTGACTGTATTGGGGATAGCAGGGTGTCTGGAAGGGAAAGTGCTGGTGTCCATATTACAGTTGGGCAATGCTTCCCCACACTGGATCTAAGTGGGCTCCACTCTACCTTAGACAGTGCCACATTTCAGTCTATCCCTGTCCCCAAGAGACCATCTGATCCATTACTCCTGCTGCCAATCACCCCCCACTCTAGGCTCCTCCTCTCCTTTGGGCAATTAATGAGCTAAGTAATGACTAAATGGAGAGCAATTGCCACCAGCAGACAGAGGGAGGAGGGTAACATGGCCCAGGACAGACAGAGAGGTGCTGCACTTAATTCCAGTTAAATTAAGTCACTTCCCTGCCCTACACTGACCCCTCCCACCTCCTGCTGTCACATCTGTAGATGTACTCCATGCCACCATCCCTCCGTTTTCCCTTTCTCAGCCTTCCCACAAGTCTTCTCTGAACCCAAGGGAGCCCTGGGCTGGGCCTCTGTCTCCAACCTCCAATCTTTTCCCACTTCTATCTGCTGCTGCTTTAAACTCCCACAACACAACCCCCTTCTTCATCTTTGCGGAAGCCTCACCACTAAATCCATCCGTGCCTACCATCCCAACCCCAGTATGTTTGAGCCTGACAAAAACAGAAAACAAGCCCTCATTACACAGGAGAGGAGTTTCAGACAGCCAGGTGACCAAGGCCTCATGCAGCAGGCTCTCCACAGTGAGCGGCAGGTAAAAGAGATAAGACTGGGGCAGACAGGATGCTCTAAACACATGACTTTGCTCTCCAGCCTCAGTACATGGGTCTGGCTTGATTTGTTTTTTTCCAGTGCTGGGGCCTGAACCTAGGATCTTAGACATGTTCCACAACTGAGCTACACTTTTAGCACTTGGTACTCTGAAACAGGATATTTCGATATAGCCCAGGCTGGTTTGGAATTCCCTTTGTATCCTAGGCTAACCTTAAACATACGATCCTCCTGCCTCCACATGCTAAATCCTGGTTATCACAAGCATGCGGCACCACGCCCGGGTGAGTTCCTGCTGGTCCTAAGTTTCTGCAATTCCACTTCTCAGAATCTGAGAAAGGGCTGGAGCTTGAGTGGGGAGGCGGTAGCTATGCCAGAAGACTGAGGACCATATGGTACGAACAGTTTCTGTTCACCAAGAAGAGGCAAACTGGCCCATGCACGCCAGGACCCCAGAGGCATCCTCCCTTTCCTGTCTTGCAGCTTTTCAGGTCCCAAGTGCCCGGCCTTAGTCACCAGCTCCTCTGTGGCCCCCACATCCTACCAATCCACCACGCCTCTTACATCCCTTTCTCTTGACTTACCCATACTGCCCCACCTAGTTCAGCCTCTCCTGCTTCTCTCGTAGCCTTGGCAACACACGCTTCTTGTCCCCACCCCCTTGGCCTCTGTGACAACTTCTGGTTTGTCGTCACCCCTTCAACTAACCTTTCTTAGTGCCACTCTCCTTCTTTCTTTCTTTGGCAGTGAAGGGGAGTGCAGTTTCAAGACAGGGTTTCTCTGCATAGTCCTGGCTGTCCTGGACTAGCTGTGTAGACCAGGCTGGACTCGAACTCACCTGCCTCTGCCTCTTGAGTGCTGGGACTAAAGGGGTGCGCCACCACCGCCCGGCTCCCCACCTGTCTTCTTCACTGCAAACCCTGTGTGGTTCTTTTCTTAGCCATATCTCCATAATAATGTAATAACAAAAAGGAAGGGGGGAAAAGGATTTAGTGGTGCTTATAAAGTACAAAAGGCTTCCCATGTATTTCGTTGATTCAGTGAGGCCAATATTATCCCCCAGTCAGCCGAAGCCAGTTTCGCCTTCGTGGACTCTCTAAAAACTGTCTGAGGAACTGTCCTCTCCTTTTTATTTCCACCGCCACTGCCCTAATTTAAGCCCTTTAATACCTCATCTTAGAGACTTGCTTCAGCGCGCCTGGCTGACAATGCTGGAGGCCTCAGCAGCTGATGAGAAGGAAAGGCTCAAGTCCTGGTTAACCAAGGGCTTTCAGCTTAACCAGACCAGGCCCCCGCCAGAACAGCACTGTCTGGTGGGCTGCTCTGTAAAGATAAGACCTTAGAACCAAATCATTTTGGGAGGGGGGAAGATTAGGGTCACGTACAAAAATATCAGAGCCTGTGATTGGCCTGACTGGAAAGAGAGCAGTTTCGGATGAAACAGGGGTGGGGGTGGGACATGCCTAATGAACTCCAGAAGAAAGTCAATCCTTAGAGGCCCCCCACCCCTAGGGCTTGTGCACCCACCGGCTACCTAATCTCATCCAGTAGTGAGCCTGTGAGAGAAGGCAAAGTGTCACTCTCTAGTTTAAGTCAGGAAAATCCTATGTCTGGGAAGGAAAACAAAACAATAAGAACAAAGAAAGTAGCATTAGAAATATCACACAGGGGGGCTGGAGAGATGGCTCAGTGCTCCTCCAGAGGTCCTGAGTTCAATTCCCAGCAACCACATGGTGGCTCACAATCATCTATGATGTGATCTGATGCCCTCTGCATACATGCAGGCAGAGCACTGTATACATAATAAATACATAAATCTTAAAAAAAAAAAGAAATATCACACAAAGGGACTTAAATGCATGGCGTTGATTTGGTAATGGATGCTTTGTCTACTTTTAATGATGTTTAAGGCTTTCAAGAAAAATTGATGGATTCTTGAAGAGCTTGACTTCATTTGCAATCAATGTTTAAATATTTGAAGAAATAAACTTTGCTAATTGCAGAAGTTTTTTTTTTTTTTTTTTTTTTTTTGATTTTTGGTTGTATAAGTACTATTAGACTATTTAGAGGAACGCTAATGAGTGAATAAAGATTAGTAAATTGGACATCAAAATACAAAAAAAAAATTATCTTTTTTTCCATGCCTGAAAGTGGATGGAGTCATTAAATAATTTATTGCCCCAATCTCTGCATCTTCCATTGATTCCCTTTCTATTGCCAACAGCTTTGTGGGTTTTCGCATCTAGCAGTGAGATAGCATCACTTTTCAGCCTTTTGGCTAAGGTTAAGTGTAAAACGCATGGCCTTATTGTCTAAGGGTGTAATGAGATCATCTCTTCCATAGCATCCAGTAAATGCCCAGCACACAAATGTTCTGTAAAGTTGGCTATGTTTACCTGCCCACAGGTACCTTTTGACCTTGCCCCTTCCTACTCACAACTCATCAATTGCCACCCTGCATTCCCAAGGCAGATCTAAGCATCTCCACTTGACCCCCAGCCCCTGACCCTCACTTACTCCCCACCATCCACTAAACAGATGAAACTACTGTGTCTTCCCCCTAACGTTGCCCCATCCTCATTTTTCCCCTTCAGACTAAAATGCCTCGCCTCGCTCTCACGCCATCATAACCAATTCAGATAAAGAACAAAAGCGCACCTCACGCACCACATTCTAAAATGCTTTCTTAGTTCTCACCAACTCTCCCTCCTCTGGGCGCGTTTTCCTAGTATCACACGCTTTTCTTTCACGGAATCAGCCACGCAG